>NW_027185798.1:25464149-25522373 GCF_028583685.1 Petaurus breviceps papuanus
ACACACACACACACACACACACACACACACACACACACACACACACACCCACCACCACCATCACCACCACCAGGGAGTAGCTTTTGGATGTGTGTCAACTTCTCAGGGCAATCAAACTTACTTATTTCCTTCCAAAGCCCAGATCTATTTATAACAGCAAATATTTTTATGAGGTTTCCTGGCTCCCTTTAAGTCCCATTTTCTACAGGAAGGCTTTCCCAATCCTTCTGAATTCTAGGGACTTCTCTGTCTTAATGATTTCCTTTTAATCTTGTGCATTATTTGTTTGCTTGTTTCCCCCACTAGACTGCAAGCTCCTGAGGGCAGAGGCTCTTTTGTCTCTTTTTGTATCCCTAGCACTTTAGCATAGTGCCTGACACATAGGAGGTGCTTTTTAACAAACACTTATTGACTGATGGAGGTTAATAAGCAGCACTGAAACCTTGATCTTACTACCTTTATTGTGCTCATGATCATAATGGTAACAATTCACATTTATTTGGAGCTTCATAGTTTACACAATAAAGTCCTACACATTTCTTGAATCTGTAAATACTTTTAGGGATGTGAGCATGTAAAATGGTAAAAGTAGAGAACCAGTAAGGGAAGGTGGATAATAACTCTAAAAACCTCATTAATTTAGAATGATGGATAGAAGATCAAACCAAATTAGCAGAGAGACTGACTCATATAATGAGGATATGGACTAACATTGTGACTGCACTGATATAGGAGACCCCTGGATGAAAAAACTCTCTGCCAGTGTAGAGCAGCCCCTTCTCTAAAGTCTACAGGCTTTAGACAGTTTAGCTGAATAGAGCACTAACTCGTTCAGTGAACATACCCAGGGTCACACAGTAAATGTCAGAAGCAGGACTTCAACCTAGGACATCCTGGCTGGAAGACTAGCTTTTGTTTTCTTAAAAGAAATTTTATTGACACGCAAAATATTTATAGCAGGTTTAAAAAAATAGTGTCAAAGAATTGGAAATTGAGGAAGTTCCCAGCCTCTGAGGAATGGCTGGACAATTAATGGCATATAAATGTGATGTGACACTATTGTGCTGTAAAGAAATGATGAAGAGGATGATTTTAGAGAAACCTGGAAAGATGTGTATGGATTGATACAGAGGAAATGGAGCAGAAGCAGGTAAACAATTTATATAATAATAACAATATAATAAAGACTAACAACTTTGAAAGACTTAGGAACTTTGATTAATAAAATAACTGGAAGATTCATGATGGAACATAACCACCTACTTTATCAAAAGGGGTTGATGGACTCAATGCAGACTGACACATAACATTCTTTTCTTTAACAGTCAATGTGGGGATTTGTATATGTTTATAAACAGGATTTTTCTCCCTTTCCTTCTCAGTCTTGGAAGGAGTTGGAGGGAGAAAAAGGGAGAGAGTGAGAAGGAAAATTTTTGCTGATTAAGAAAAATTTTATTAAAAAATAAAAACAAAAGAAATTTTGTTGGTTTTGAGTATGGTGCATATAAAATATGTATAAATACAATATCTATGGATAGAGTGAGGTAAATTAATTTTTAAAATTCTAGTTTATGGAGAATTATAAGACCCTTTATTATTTCATAAATATAAGAGAACTTTTTGTTTAAGTTCACATATGAGATTGAATTACTATATACAGAATTAAGTCTCCATTCCTAAAAAATTTAAGGCTTAATTTTTAATTCTTTGGGTTCCAGAAGTTCTGATTTTCACTTGTTATGCTTTACCATCAGGAAAACTGAATTTAGGGAGAATTTAAATTAATTTAAACTTTTTTCTAAATAAAGGTCACAAATATTGTCTCTAAATTATGTCAACTACAAATTCACAAAGTTTTCTGTATTCTACTTATCAGTCCTTATTTTTTATGCTTGAACAGAACTAAAATCCTATTTGTGAAGCTTTTTAAATTTATCAGCAATTTAACCCAATTTTCACAATCAATTTAGGCATTAAACTTTTACAAATCACTTAAAAGGGTTTTTACATGCTACATTTAGACCATTCTCATACTTGATCATCACCTCCTTCCCCCTCCCCAAATACAGCATCACCAAAGTTGAACCTTGAATTACTTTTACATTTCACTAAAACCTTGCAAATAATATCCTCAAACATTGGGCCAGAACAAATGCCACACATCCTAGACAACTTTTCTTTGTTGATATTTATAATCTCCATTTACAGGCAGAGGATCACAAGCCACTGATGTCCAAGCAGACATTTTATTGTTCTGATAAATGGCCTCCATTTGTTAACTGCATGCATACAGTTCAGTGATGGACATTGCTGAAAATTTCTGAATATAACATTGTTTTAAAGCATGGCAGCATAGTGTAGTAACAAGAGTGCTAGACTTTGAAATAGGATTCAGGAATTCAAATTCTCCCTCTTATCCCTATTAACTTTAACACTGCAGAGAAACAGCTTCACCAGATTGATCTGTTTCCTTATTTGTAAAATGATGTCACTGTACTATACCAAACTACCAGGGGACATTTTATTGAGGCCACAAAAATCATTTAAAGGAACAACTGATAGAATTTCAAGGAAAAGAATAAGAATGATGAAGGAACAGGACCTGCAGACTTTAAATCATACTCCAAAGCAGTCATCAACAGTTGAGTATAAGCAAGAATGAGTATAAAGAAGAATCAAACAACTGAAGTCAATAACCCAGTGTTAGAGAAACCTGGGAACAAAAGTTACTCAGTAAAGAACTCCCTATTTGATAAGAATTGCTTGGGAAATCAGGGAAGCGGTTTGGCAGAAATTAGGTTTAAACCAAAATCTTACAGCATATACTTCATTAAGCTTAAAAGGAGCTGAGGAGTAAAGGACATGCCATTAAAAAAAGAAGGTAATCGGATAAAGTACATTTCAAAACCACGTTGAGGGGAAGAATTATTAACCAAATAAGGGAAACAGATCATTGCAATGACGTAAAATTGAAAAGCTTTTGCACCACTAAAATTCATGCAACTAGGTAAGATGAAAAGCTATCTGATGGGGAAAAATTCATTTTATCAGCTATCTCTGACAAAAGCATCTCTAAAGATATTGAAGTTATATATGGAATACACCAAAATTCATTCCTCAGTAGATGAGTGACAAAAGGATAGAAACAATGTTCAAAAGGATTGCAAATCACTAAGTTTGCTCCAAATAATTGACAATAAGAGATACTGAAATGAAGACAACTCTGAAACTTCACCTGAAACTGAGTAACATATCAAAGGCAAAAAGATGGCAACGGTCAATATTGGAAGGGTTGAGGGAAGATAGGCACACTAATTCACTTGTGATGTAGCTGTGAACTGGTCCACTCTTTCTGGGAAGCAATTTGCAACTATGCTTAAAAAAACATGACTCAAAGGATTCGTAACCTTTGACTCAGAGACACCATGGTTAGAAAGGTCCCATAATACAACAAAAGATTGACAGCAGTGCTTTTTGTATTTGTAAAAACTGTAAACAAAATCAACTGAAGAATGGATAGATGGTAGTACATTACTGTAAGCGCATGCTATTGCAATGTAAGAAGTGCCGAATATGAAAATGTAGAGAAACAGAAGAAGAGCTCTATGAATTGAAAGAAAAGTGAAGCAGAACCAGGAAACAATACCCTTGGTGACTACAATGGAAAGGGAAAGAACAATTCTGAACAATGAGAATTAGATGCTGCAAAATAGTGGCCAAGGTTGATGCTAAGTCTTGAGAATATGCCTCTCCTCCCTTCCTTCTTTGCAGAGGAGGGGTACTATGATTGTAAAGCATGACATGTAAGGCCAAACTTGCTGGATGTGCAAATTATAACTCTGGGAGGGGGAGGATAGAAGACATGCTGGAGAATATCAGTTATAGAAAAAAGATGAATAAAAGTTAAAACACAAAAACTTAATGAATGGATTCTTAAGCAATTAGGGGATTTTAATTCCATATTATTCTATAATAGTATAAAATAATATATAATTTATTTTCTTAATACTTGCATTTTAATGTTTGTTTTGACAGTGCAAAAATAGGGATATAACCATGAAATGAGAATGACAGTTTATGATAGTAGAGGATTAGAGGATGTTCAGAATGATTAAGAACCAGAGTCCCTGCCATTCACTGCTAACTCTACAACAAGTACTCCTGCCCAGGAATGAATTTGGAATGGAACAGACAAGGAACATTTGGATTCATATACGCAAGCCAGCAGCCAAATTTCTAGGCCACTAGAGGGACATAATTTGTTTCCAAGGTGAGGGAGAGGTGTAGTTTAAAAAGAGAAAGACAAACAATAGTGAAACATCAGAGGGAAATTAAAAATCTATTTGATTTACCCATTGTATTCCAAAGTGAAATCCAACACCATGGCCTTAGACTCTTCTGATACTTGGATTATTTTATTTTAAAAACTATACCCAGCCTGGCATATATATCTTCACTAATCCTAAAACTGTTTAATGTAATTACAATGAGAAAAGATGGACTTTTGACTTAAGAACTTTGGTCAACCCAATAAACAAGCATGATTCTTCTCTTGACAGAGAGGTGTAGAATGAGACAGCTATTTTAAGGATATGGCCAAAGTGGGAATTTATTTTGTCTGATTATGCATATCTGTTATGAAGATTTCTCTTTTTTTCTGTCCCCCCCCCCCTAATCCCAGTAGGGTAGATGAGAGGGAGAAAAGTAGATTTTAATTAATTGAAAAAAATTATATTGAAAGTTACCATGTTGTGGACTTAAAAGTTATTAGAGATACAATCTACTCTTTGCTCTGCCATTAACCAGCCAGTGAATCTGAAAAAGTCACCCCACAGATGTATGATAAAAAGGTCAGAATGTAGAAGGTCTTTGTGATCTCTTCTAGGACTGGCATTCTGTGATTCCACAGTTTTTAGATAGAATAGTCAAAAAAAAAGGTCTGACAAGTAAATAAAATGGAATTCCAGTGACAGTTTAGATAGTACTTTTACCATTGCTTTCTGCTGTTAAGTTGAGATGTAAAAACAAACACATAAACAAAAAAACCAGAGTGTGCCTAAAAAAATGCCCAGTTAGCCGCCCCCTTTTCCAAGAAAAAATTAAACTCTTTTCAACAGCGGTTGCAGCTGGTTATTCACTTTATTCTACACTGGTCAGAGTCATTCTTCCGAAATAGCTTCATACCACAGTTTCAAAGCAATCTGGGCTGGCAAAGCCATGAGTCTCAGTCATGAGGAAGTTTGTTTCCCTGCTGGGCTGCTGTCTGATTACAGCAAGCCCAAGAATTTTAGCACTGGAGACATAACCCCCAGAACAAAATTTAAAATAAAAAAAAAAAACAAAAAACCAAACAACAAAAAAGCAACTGCCACCTACTGAAGTTCAAAGATAGAGATTACTGGTACATCTAATTTTGTTATGGCTACCATGAAAGGAAAGGTTGCTAAAAATACTTTTGCTGAGGAAAAATTTGGTCTGCCTTGGAACACTGAAGCTCAGAACTTCGAAGTCAAGCCACAAGTGGCTCAGATTAACCTGTGAGACTTTAAGACATCATTTACCAACTCTAGCATTATTATTATTATCATTGATAATAGGATCAACAAATGTTTGCAGAGAATCACTGATGTTCCTGAATGAAAGGTGTCATTCCAGTATAGCTAATCCTGGTACTGTTTGATAATTACTAGAAGGCAAATGTAGTGTTATTTCTCTTTACAGAATGAATTATAATTCTGCCTCAAATACTTTAGCTGAGTAACTCTTGTCAAGTCATTTAACCTCTCTGTGCCTTAGTTTCCCTATTTGTAAAATGGGTATAATATAAGCACCTACCTTCTTCAAGGGTTGTTTTGAAGGCTAAGTTAGTCTTAAGTGTTATATTATCAAGTGCAAGTTACTATTGTTATTTTTTGTCTAAGAGCTTAAAGGGATCTCAAGAAATCAAGTAGCTTTGGCATTTCCTTCTTTTTACAAATGAGGCGACTGAATTTAATAGAGATTACATGATTTGCCTGCTCCAGGTTACACAGGTAATAAGTGACCTCTGAGTATTTACTCCAAGACTCCCTTTCGGTATGATAATATCACGAATTATGCAATAGGGTATTTAAAACATCATGGTTTTTTATAGCCTCTGTTGCCTGGCACTGTCTTCTGTGCCCAATGACTGCTCAGTAAATGCTTATACAATTGAATGCTTCCTAACAGTAGGTTTTTGGAGGGGAATTTAAGCAGCCCAGACTTCCAGGCTCTAGTTCAGTGTCATGTCCAAAGCTGTCCTACCATTTATGGCAAAAAGAGGTACGGTCTCGAGCATGGATAAGATAGAGGAAAAGGGTTCAATTTCCTGCTAAACTGAATTCTGATGCAACTCCAACTGGAAAAGGGTAGCTTCATAAAAAGAAATGTTTTGAAGCCTTCTCTACAAACCCTACAGAAAAGACTTCATTATAGAAGAGTCCCATCATTCTGCTCAGCTCAAATCTTTCATCTTTCAGACCATCTCACACCAAAGCAAAGAAAGGGAAGAGATGATATGAAGTTTTATAGACACAGGTCCCTATGATCCACAGCCCACAAAACAGATGGTCAGTGGCTATGTGTAATAGGAATGGTTTGTTTTTTATGACAAAGAAACAAAGAACCATGAGACTAAAAATACTTCACTCAAGCTGAGAAACTTTTTCAAAAATCTTTCTTAGAATTTGAACAGAATAGCAAAAAAGTTATATCTATGTTCATTAGGAAAGCTTTACTGAAATAATAAAAAAAAGGTATGATATTAGAAACCATCACAGAATTACCACAACAATTTCAATGATCCAGCCAGGATCACATGATTGGCCAAAGCACACACTCTCCGACCACTAAATAACAAGGCAAAAGAATCAAAGAGAACCATCTTTTTTAGTATGAGGGAGGCTGGAAGTATAAGTAGCAACTGGATTTCATCAAAGGTAGGGGGCTGATGGTTAAGGTTGCACCAATATCATTGGTAAGGAGTACAAATGACATACTGCTTCATAAAGTGGCCCAATTAAAAAATTTTTTTTGCATTAAGTAAAATCATTTTTCCCATTGTTGTTCTTCTAGCCTTCAAAACTAGAATATAAAAAGGTAAGATTGTACCAAAAAAATGGTCAACCTCCCCAAAAAGCAGGTATAAGAAGCAGGAATGATAAAATAACTCATGATGATGGCATCCCATACTCCATTTTTGTTTCTGCCCAGGACCCTTTGCCATAAAAAGACATGGCATACACTGCTATAACCAATGGAAAGAGTGTCCTCCCAGAGTAATTAAAAAAAATCAATTGACAAGCATTTGTTCAACATCTACTATGTTCTAGGCACTGGGTAGAATGAAAGCCAATCCAGTGCCTATGTCCAGACACTGGGGATTCAAATACAGAGGATGAAATGGTCCTTAATTCCATTTGAATAGGAAAATAATCAGAAAGATTGTAAGAGAAAAAAAAAAGAGATAACATGAGAAAGATAAATTAGAAAAATCAGAAGTGGAAGTCAAACAATAGCCTCCAGAGAAGTCAATCAAGTATCCTCTGATGTGAGATCTTGAGGTTGTAACAAGATGGCAGGGGAGACCAAGAAGTCTCTTCATGTCTCAGAGGTCCCTCCCAACTCTAAGAATCTTGGAGAATTCAGTGGGGGATGAAATAGGGGAAATGGTTGGCCTATAGATGCTCTAAGCCTTTATTCTCTCTGCCTGTTTTGTCCTAGAATATCAGAAACGTTTGTGTTTACCTAAATGTTTTGCATCCATCTCTCTGCTGGGACAAAACTACATCCCAAAAAGAGAAAATAAATGATTGTTCTTCCTTTTGCTTTATCTATTTTTTGGATGGCTCCCATCTCTGTTTTATCTACTTTAAATAAAATGTTTCAGAGACTAATGGTATTAAAAAACAAAACAAAACGGAAGGCTCATTTCCCACCACTTTAGAATTTTTTTTTAAATAAAGACATGAATAACAGTAGAGTATAGTAGGGGCATTACTTCTCCCATATTGTTACTTTAATGCCTCATCACAGCCTGGAGAGGAGCCATGACCCTGAAAACCTATGGCAATAGAGAGAAGAAGGTGGCATCTTGGGTGGTACCAAGCTTGGAAGTTTTAAATGTGGGTCAAACTCATCCAAGGACCATCTGAAATATTTATTTTTTATTTTACTTGTATCCCCGGCTTTTAGTACAATGCCTGGCATGTTCAATTGTTTTTAATCATGTCCAAATATTCATGACCCCATTTGGGGTTTTCTTGGCAAAGACACTTGGAGTAGTTTGTCATTTCCTCCTCTGGCTCACTTGACAGGTGAGAAAACTGAGGCAAACAGGGTGAAAAACCACGAAGCTGAGTCTTCCTGACTCTGGGCCTGGTACTTTATCTACCTGTGCCACATCAATGCCTAGGCTGGCACATAGCATGCACTTATTAAATGCTTGTGGCCAAGGGCTCTTTGTAAGTGATCCTAGACTGTGCTATTCTTTGGGCTGTCAGTTTCCTCCTAGTTCTTTAAATGAGCCAATATATGTAAGTAATCAAATGAAATACTACGTGGGAGCCTTTATTTCCTTCTCATTTCTTGGGCATGCTCTGGATAACTGACCCTCAAATAGGTGAGATGGTAACTCTGATTATTACGACCTTTGCTTCTGACTGAAGCATAAGCAAGAGGGCTAGGTCCTCTGAGAATCCAAACATCTGGTGGTGGTGTTGATCAACAGCTCCAGAAGGAGACAGCCAGACAGCAGAACAAGCCAAGTGCATGATTAATATACCAATTGTAAAAACAGCTCCTGAATAAATAAACAGTTGACTGGAATGTAGTGCTAAGAAACTCACAGAAAGCGTTAAGAGAATATGGTCCTAGAAGCACTCTCAACCTGGTTAGTCTTCCGATACGTTATTTTTTTTTTATCATCAATCTGATCCTTCACGGAAATCCTTCAATGTTTCTTATGTCTTCTCCATCATGAGGATATCCAAAATGGAAAGAGAAGGACAAACATAGCTGAGAGGTCGTTGGTGAGGAGTGCTTTAAGTAAATTCCATTCTACAGTTCAGAATTATATCCAAGGATCATGAAAGAATTTTGTACCACAAGCCAAGGGATGAGCAAATAGTGTCCTGACCACAAAAAGGGGCGAGGGCGAGTAAATTTTGGAAATTACAAACCAGTAAAAACTGGCAAGGTCTCCAAAAAATTTTCAGATTATTAAATAGATGATTTAAAAGAACACAAAGGGCAGGTGGATAGTAGGGCAAAGCACTGGGCCTGGAGTCATGAAGACTTGAGTTCAAATCCAGCCTCAGACACCAACTAGCAGTGTGACCCTGGCAAATTTCCTCTTACCCTTTGTCTGCTTTTCTTCAACTGTAAAATGGGGATGAAAAGAGCATCCCCCCCCCCCCGGGTTATAGTGAGGACCAAAGGAGATAATATTTGTAAAGGGCTGAGCATGGTGCCTGGTACATAATAGGCGCTTAATAAGCACTCATTTCCTTCTTTCCTTCCTTCCTAAAAGAGAAGTCGGAATGAACTAAAAGTCAGAATGATTTTACTAAAAAAAAAATGCCAAATTCACCTCATTTCCTATTTTGATAGGATTTAGTATAATTCATATTTATATGGCTTAAAAGTTATCACTTCTGGGGGTAGCTAGGTGGTGCAGTGAATAAAGCACTGGCCCTGGAGTCAGGAAGACCTGAGTTCAAATCTGGCCTCAGATACTTCACACAAAAACTAGCCGTGTGACCTTGGGCAAGTCACTTAACCCCAATTGCCCTCCAAAAAGCAAAAAAAAAAAAAAGTTATCACTTCCTTACAAGTGTCCTGTGAGATTGGTAGTATACATGGTACTCTCTCTATTTTACCAAAAAGGAATCTGAGGCCCAGAGACTCATCGTCATCCAGATAAGTAAAGAGCTGAAGCTGGGGCTAAGATCCAGGTGACTGGAGAGGAGGTGGAGCCTTCAGCCAAAATTTAGGAAAGTTCAGAGGCAGAGGAGGAATGGGGAGAGTAAGGTAAATGAGTTTGGCATTAGGCCCTATTCCCTCTGCACTGTAGGACCTGTACTCAGGAGCGACCCTCTAGGGCTACATTGACAGATTTGGGAGTCTTTGGCCTAGAGATGAGAATCAAACCCAGAAAAGCTGATGAGATCACCAAGTGAGTGAAATGGAAGGGAGCCTAGTATTAGGGGTATGAGAAGGAAGAGGAACCAGTAAAGGCAGAGGTATATAGTAAGAATGAGCAGCAACACTGGCTCATAGGTTGAGTGTTTAGGAAATGTTAAAGCTCAATATCAATGTCTACTATTACACTAATTGACAGACACTAGCCTGGGACATTTAAAGACTTGTTTTCTCCTTTTTCACAGCTGCCAATATTGTATTAAAAGTCATTACATGAGTGATAAACCTTTGGTAAAGGATTAATCTAAAGTCACTAGTTTAGGGCCTTTGAAACACTTTACAAATATTATCTTATAACAACTAGGGGAAGTAGATGCTATTATTATCTCCATTTTACAGATCGGGAAACCGAGGCTCAGGGAGGTTCAGAGGTACAAACCTTCAGCCTTCCAAAGCCAGTGTTCTATTTGCCCTGCCATTTAGTTTAACCATACAAAATCATCCTGGGGCAAGAAAGTCTGGTAAAAACAAAGAATGTGTGGGCTTGTGGATTTGGGGACTTTTTGGTGAGGTCATAACATCACATTCTGCACAATCAATCTTAAATAGCCAATTAAGTCTTAATGATGTGGACTCTGTTACTTTTCTTGGAGTGCTTGGTAAGTGCTCATATGCTTAAGTGAACTAATTGTTCTCTTGTATTAATTAATACTAAGAGAAGAAACATGTCATTGTAGAGAGAAAACTGATTGTGGAGTTAGGAAGACCTGGCCTTTGAGTCTTTATCTCTGACATATCCAGACTGTGTGACCCTGGGCCAGTCATTTCACCAAATCAGTCAGTGCTCCAGGCATTTCTCTGAGTCTAGAAATTTCAGAGCAGTGGCTGACCTGAATTTATAGAGCAAATTTCCTCCCTGGGAGTTTCCTATCCCAATGAAACCAGAGGTCTGGTCCCTCAAATTGATAGCAATAAGTTTCAGATCTCAGACTCATCACCACATTACCCAGAGTGAAATTAACACCCTGGAGGAACTTTTTTTTTTCCCCTTATTAAAAGTTACAGTTTCTGGAGCGGCTAGGTGGTGCAGTGAGTGAATAGAGCACCAGCCCTGGGGTCAGAAGGACCTGAGTTCAAATCCAGCCTCAGACACAACACAAAAACTAGCTGCGTGACCTTAGGCAAGTCACTTAACCCCAACTGCCCTACCTTTCCCTCTCCAAAAAGAAAAAAAAAAGAAAAAAAAAACAACTGGAAGGTGATATGTCCTCAGTTCCCTGGCTAAGGAAATGTTCAAGGGGAGCCTCCAACCCAGGTCCCCTCACTCCATGTGCAATGCCCTACCTCTCCTACTGCCTCTCCCAGGTATAACAGCACCAGGGCTTAGCACAGTGCCTGGCACACAGAAAATACTGAAGAAATGCTCCTTGAATTGACTTCAGGAGAAAAACCGAAAACCAAAGCTCTGTTTTATTAGTCTAAGGGATTCTGATTTCCTTACCTCAAGGCATCTCTTTTGACTTAAATTAACGGACTGTATTAGTAGATGATAGACAAATCATGAAGAAGTCACACTTTGGATTAAAAGAATGGGTGTGTAACGGGTGTCAGCTTTCAAAAAAGAAATGGAAAGAGACACAGGCCAAAGGAGGAGTTCTCTCCAGATGAGGTCTTGGCCCTAGCAAATGACACAGACAGAGACAGACACACAGAGAGACTGGGAGACAGAGAGAGGTGGAGGGGAATGAATGTGTTGACTAAACGACTCTATTTTTTTCTAAACAGGCAATATCCACTTGCAGAAAACTGAAAGAGAGTTTTGATATTTCCTGTTGGCCGGCCATGTCTTTCACTGCAGGATATGTGGAGAAAGGAATGTCAACTTTCTTCTCTCTCTGATCCTCCCTTTACCAAAAATGACCGGCTCAGGACTGGATGAAATCTGGGGCACTTTCTCCTGTTAGTCAATGTAAACACGCACGGCACCACGTGCAGATAAGCAATGAGTGATTTGTGAAGACTGAGTCTGTGGACAGCACAGGCCGGGCTGCTTCTGAAGGAAGGACACCCTAAGCCGATTTCCAGTCAAGCGCATAAGCATTTTTTCAGCACAGATCAAGTCCCAGGCACTATGCTAAGCACTGGAGATACAAAGAAAGTCAAAAATAGTCCCTGCCCTCAAGGAGCTGCCAATCTAATGGGGGGATGACGGGCATACAAACAAGATACATCCAAGATAAACTGGAGAGCATCTCAGAATGCTGAGGGAGAAATCTGATAAGTGAGATTCAATCTGAGGCTTTGAAAGAAGCTGGAGGGTGGAGATGAGGAGGGAGAGAGTTCCAGGGGTGGACAGACATTCCAAGTATTGATCTGCTTTTTGAAAAAAGTGCTACCATGTCTTTTTTTGTTTGTTTCTTTTTGGAGGGCAATTGGGGTTGAGTGACTTGCCCAAGGTCACACGGCTAGTTTTTGTATCAGGTGTCTGAGGCTGGATTTGAACTCAGGTCCTCCTGACTCCAGGGCCGGTGCTCTATTCACTGTGCCATCTAGCCACCCCTACCATGTCTTTCACACATGGCAAAATAATTAAGTCGAGGTAAGTTCTTTTCCTAATAGATAAATGTTTACTGTCCTAAAAGACTAAAAGACAGCAGAACGAGACTATCAGGGTTTCTCCCACACCTCCTATTCCCACTTCCCCCAGATGTTTTGAATGTCAACAACAACAGAAATAATGATAATTCTTTGGATTCAGAAATTGACCAGAAGGGCCACTTATGGAAAAAGTATCAGAGAGAATCAATGACATTGCTACTCCTCTTAAAAACAAAACAAAAAATGAGGAAACCCAGAATCCTGACCTGTGAGAGCATCTAATTCAGCCTCTACCAGAACAAGACTCCCTTGTATGTTATTTGGGGTAAGAGAAAAATCTACCTGCTCCAAGAATAGTCTTTTCCTCCAAAAGGCAATGAAACCATCTTTGAGACTTAATTGGTGCTCTGGATGATATCCTACATCAGGGCACTGCAACATTTTAAAAGGAGAGACAGTTTTCAATCACTCCCAACCATGTAGCATTTGTTTAACTCTCTGTCCGCCTCCTCTGCCAACCCCTCCCCACCCTGTCCTTTCCCCTTCTCTCTGTCTCTTTCTTCATCACTTTGAGTGATGAGTGAGTGAAGGGTGCTAGCAGAATGGGCCCTGGAGCATGGGTACACACCTTTTCACATTTGTGCAAGAATGATATAACTGCATATGGTGGCTAGAGTACATGTATTGGCCAGGATCAGTCTCTGGACCTTCTACTGTGTGTCTCTTTCCAGGACCTTCTACTGTGTGTCTCTTTCCGTGAGTAGAGGTGTCTGAACAGCAAGAGGACATGAACTCCTGGGTTCCTCAGTCAGAACTAAATGGCAGCAGCAGGAGATTCTGCACTGGAAAGTATATGACCAAAGAAAATGAGGAAGAGGGGAGGCCAGGTGGTGCAGTAAGAGCACCCGCCCCAGCATCAGGAGACCCGGGATCGGTTCTGGCCTCAGATACTCAGCACCCACACAAAAATAACTGGCCAAGTAACCTTGAGCAAGTTACTTAACCCCAATTGCTTAAAAAAAATGAGGAAGAGTAAAAGCTTTGGTTAGAGCCCTTTGGAGATGACTAAATCATTCTTTGACTGTCCCAATCTCACCAATGTTGTGGGGACCAGATAGAGGGACACCCTGTCCTATACACACCAGGGCCAAGGCACAGTGGCAGCACCCGATCCCAGGAGAAGGAAGGGTTTAGTAGCCCTTTCATGTGGACACAGGGGCAACAGGCAAGGTTCTAGTAAAGACTGTGAAAGAGACAAGGCCAAGGTATCTCTTTAGTTACTGTAATCTAGAACAGGTAAGATTGCTGTCACTACAGCACCTGATGATCAATGAACAATTCTTCCCAGGGAAGGAGTGGAAGAGGTAGAGTGACTGGGAGAAGCCTGCTTTCTAATGAAAGGGAGAGGGACATAAAAACTGCCCAGTTCTCTTAAAAGAAGGGGAAGCCATTCAGCAAAGTATTCTAAAGGGGCAAAGATTTGGAACCCTCCCCTTGTTGGGGATAGATCCAGAGAAGTGGAGGTGCTGCAGGGTGAGTTGGGAAATATCGAGTGGGTAATGGAACAGAGCAAGTCTTGGTACTGATCCTGGCACCAGAAAGGCTTTGGGCCAGAGGGTAATGCCCTGTTAGCTACACTACTATAAATGACTCGATCCTATGTGAGGATTGGTGACTGCATCCGAGGTGTCATCACCTGCACTATGGCCCTGATTCGGCAGGTACTCTCCTTATCATCATCAGCATCCTTCACTAGGATGGAGGTGGTTCACACCATGTGGACCAGGTCATTAAACTTTTTTGCTGAAGTCCTTCCCTGAAGGGAAATACATTTTCCCCTCAAGGGAGTCCTTTTTTTTTTTTTTTGGCACAGTTCTAATCGACAAGCCATTTTGCCTTACAAGGAGCCTGATTTTCTCATTTCAAGTCTATTAATCCCACGTACTAAAATGTGGAAATCAATAATGCATTTTTCTCAGACAGGAGTCACTACTTCTCAATCCCTCCCACAGTTCCAGGCCCCAATACCTGCTGTACTTTCCACATTAGTCTCTCACCTCAGGATAAATTCAGTTTTACTACTACTTAGTTTGTCAAGCCAAAAGAGTTGTCCTACCTCTTTAAATTTATGGGGAAGCGCTTATCTCTCCCTTCCCCCAACAAAATGTTGGGAGTACATTTTAGAACCAAGCTGGCTTTTGGCCAAACCAAGGACATTCTGGGAACCTTGTCAATAGAACTTCTCTACTGAGTAGGTTCAGGTAGGATGCCTGTTCTCAAAGCTATGAGGTCACATTTTCCAATGAGTACAACTGTTTACGATGGACAGGAGCTGCTGCCAGAAAAGACAGAAGAGTCAAGACCAAGCTTGAGTAGACAATTGAGAAATGGATGCTGGTTGACGCCATCAATTCATCACTCTAATAAGAGAGGGGCTTAATGGCCCTACTCAGGTTCTGAGCCAAGAGAACCCAATGTCCCAGTTCCTGGAGGGGCTGGCCTACATCATTCAGGATTATGCTGCCACATGGGAGTGGGGCTGGTCTTGTCAACATTCATCCTAGTTCTCAATCCTCTTTGAAGTCTTTAGTCATCATTTCTTATGAAGCAATAATAGCCTATTCCAGTTACATGATCATACTTTGTTCAGGTTTTACCCAATCGATGGACACCCTCTTTGTTTCTAGTTCCTTACCTCCACCACAGAAAGTGTTGTTATCAATATTTTTGTACATGGAGATTCTTACTCTCTGCCTGACCCCTTCCTTAGGGGGCAACTATAGAAGTGGTATCATAGGTCAAGGACTCTCTACTTTCCCACTGTTACTCCTTTGCTTCATACCTAGAACACTCTCCTTCTTATTTTTCCTACATTGAGAAATTCTTACCCCTCCTTCAGAAGTCCAATTTGAATGGTATCTCATATAATTTTCACAAATACTCTTATCAGTAACAGCCTTCTCCCCTCAAACTTCCTATAGCACTTTCCTTCACTCCTCTGATGCACCCATCATATAGTACTAAATCTCTTTTTGGAGCTATCAGATCTACAAGATTACAAGGTCCATGAAGACAGGAAACAGTGACTTATGTAAACTTTCTATCCCAACCAGCATCTAGCACATCTGCACAGACTATGTACTTGGTGTTTATTGATTTGGATTATGCTGATGGAAGGATCAAACAATGTATAATCTAAAGCAGCAAATTATCTAAAAATTATTTACATATAATACTGTGACATCAGACCTTTTATCCCAGACAATTTAACCTGCTGGATACAGTCTATGTAGGCCTTTATTAAAATTACTTTGCATTACCAAGCACCCCCAAGGTGAGGTAAGGGACCATAGTGTGCATCAAGAGGAAACAAGCTTAAGATCCAAAGCTAGACACAGAAAAACTGGCAACACTGTTTACATCAGTTTTGAAGACTTGAGAAATAGTTTAGAACGTAATTCTAAAGGGCAGTATTTTGAGAACACTAAAGAAATATGAAAGCAATCTGAAGCTCCAGCCCAAATTTCCAAGTGTAATTGCTTTTCAGCACAAGTTTTAACTTGTCCCCAATAGCAGCATATTCTACAGTAATCCTTTGGGATGTACAAAATGTATTTGTGCCTACAGTAGAATAATCTATAATTATCCCAAGGGATATTTTGTGTGTTTTTGAAGACGTGCAAAGTATTATCTCAGGTAGACCTCAGGTGTTTAAATTGTGAGCTATGCTTATGTCTCAGTAAATGTCCCTCAGAATTAATTTCTTTAAAAACTCATGTCTACTAAAATTCAGTATCTTATCAGGCCTGACAAAGACTAATAGCTCCTGAGTCCTGGAGAAAACAAAGCCTGTGCCAGTGATCTCTATTAGAATCAACAAACTGGCATGCTGAAGTTTGGAAAGGGAAATGAGCTCCTATACACATTTTATCCACTCCCTCCACCCCTCTGGTCCCCTCTAAAGTTACTATGAATTGTGGGGCACCACACAGAGCAGAAGCCAAAGTTTTGACATTAAAACGTAAAGTGTTTTAAAAGTCGAAACAAAAGTAAATGAGAACATGGACAGAGGCAGAATGAAGAGCCAAGAAAACAACATGCACGGTGACTACAAGAATAGAAATGGCCAGAACAATGATGCGCCAAAATATCCAAAGCCAGCAAAAGGAAATTATAAACAGCCAGCAGGACTCGAAAGAAGAGAGATGGTTAGACACCTCCAGACTGCCCCTTTGTGTTGGTGGGAGTTCCACAGGTCTTATGCCTTGCATGTGTTTTTAGACTTTTTCTAAGTATTGATCAGTTGTGCTGACTTTTTTTCCCTCTAAAAAAAATACCTCCATGCTTAATTGTAACCTTCTTTAGGGTGGTGGGGGGAGGGAAGGGGAAAAATTAAGTAAAAAGTGCAGGGCAGAAAACAAGAGAAAACCAATAAGGAAGCAAAGAAAACCTAGGCAGCTTTGGCAACAATGTGTAGTATTTATTATATAGGTTTACTTGAAATGGAAACATATTGTTTTATAATGAATCCTCTCTTGTGGTCTGCTGTGTACCTGGCAATGTTTCTTTTTATTCTTTTCTTATTTTGTATTTAAGAAAAACAAAATAATTACAAAAAATATTATTTGTTATATGGGATTATTTTTCAGGAGGGATGCTGGGGATAACCATGGGGAGGGAAGAAACAAAAAATATCAATAAAAACTAAGTAAATGAGGGTTTCACACGGCCAAGTAGGAATTGCCTTGAACACACAAGGGTGTGTTGTGAATCTCTAAAAGTAATATACCTTCCAAAGGGTCATGGATTTGGGGTTGGAAGGGGCCTTAGATCACCTTCCTATCATAGCACTTTATAGATGAAGAAACTGAGCTCTTTTTTTGGGAGGGCAATTGGGGTCAAGCGACTTGCCCAAGGTCACATGGCTAGTTTGTGTGTTAAGTGTCTGAGGCCAGATTTGAACTCAGGTTCTCCTGACTCCAGGGCTGGTGCTCTATTCACTGTGCCACCTAGCCACCCCAAGAAACTGAGTTCTTAAACAGTAATATGACTTATCCAAGGTCATACAGCCAATAAGCTGCCTCCATTTTGGTCTGGTCTAATGATCTTCACCTTTTTTCCACTTTGGTGACCCTTTGGGGCAGTCACTACTGGGGCTTCATGACCATGCAGAATTGCTCTCTTCCACTCCTGAACACAAATTCCCACAACTCCCCCTCCACACACACTTATATGCTATACTATTATTCCTCCTAAGCCAGTTTTTTTTACCCTCATCAAGACCTCCAGGCCCTTGACCCTCCCCTCTTTTCTCAGTCTTTCAGAGCAATGCTGATTTTTAAAAGCTTCTGAATGATAGTTCCCAGAAGCTAGAGCTCAGTGGCTTTCAGTATGCTGAATATTGGGCATTAGAGCCAGAAAGGAGAGAAGAAAATGCCTGCCACATTTATCTCATGTAGGCGCTAGTGCCCCCCAGAGAGACACTCAGCCGTGGTGTGGCTGCTCCCTCCAGGCACTGCGGCTCTAGCACGAATGCCATGGAAAATTGTCCAAAACCCTTCCCCTAGGTTGTGCAGAACAACAAAGGGAATGGACAGTGGAGGGTCTATGGTCTCCAGTCCCTGAGAGTTTGGGAGAGGACAATTTGGGGAAATGGGTGGACAGAAGGGTTTGCTTTACCTTGTCTTATGACTGAAGTGAATGTCCTTCAATTTACTCTGATTTCATCTGTTTCATCCTGAATTGGTAGGGGAGATTCAATGGAAATGGGGGCTCATGAGCCACTGAGATAAATAATGACTATTTTAGCACCATGGACCTGAGAGAAGTCAAGGAGCTTGGGGGCAAATTGGGAAGTCCCGTTGTTCTAATATCCTCAACCTTCTACAATTACTTTATTTATAATTTCCAGTTTTGTTCAGACTTTCACAATGTGCTTTCTCTTTCCTTTGGGCTGTTAAATGTTTCTAGAAAACATCTAAAAATTGAATTGACAGAGTCCTCTACAAATTCATACTATTATTCAGCGTCATCCAGGCCCTCACTGGCTAACGCTCAGTGATCTGCGTTTTTTTCCCATTTGTTTTTAAGGTCACCTCTAACTCTTATTTGCTAAAGCAGGTGTTCACATTCTCCCTCAGGAGATGACTTTGCCTATTTGATTCTGATCATTGTAAACTCCCTCAAATTACTTCCTGTTCATCCCCAAACCTTTGGATCTTCTATTCAACTTCTAGCACTTGCTAGAAGCCTAGTCTAGTGCTTGGCAAAAGTTGGGGAGGGGAGAGAAGTCTAAAATTCCACTAGTGAACAGAGAGGTCCACCTCCCAACTCCGTATTTGCACTGGCTGTCCCCATAGCTGAAATGATCTCTCCCTCCTTACCTCTTAGCTTTCCTGGGTTATTTCAAGACTCAGATCAAATCCTACCTTTCACAGCTCCCCTCCACTTTTCATCCCCATCGTCCCAATGCCTTCCCTCTGACATTCTATTGCATCATGTACGTGCCTGGTTATTTACATGCTGACTTCACAGGGGAACAAGACTCCCTTCAGTACGCCAAGAGATTTTTGCCTTTCTCATGTAACCCCAGAAATGAGCCCAGCATCTGGCTGGCCACATGGTGACCACTTAACAAATCCTTGCTGACTGACAGGCTGCAACGTGGTGGCTCACGTGGGGAGTCAATGGCGCCTTCTTCAAAAATACAGCCCGTAAGTGAAGAAAAAAAGGCAGAATAAGAATGGATCATGAACTAACTACACTGATCTCATGGAAAAGGGCAGCAGAATGTGCAAGAAAGCTTGATGAGGACCTTAAAGCAACTGAAAAATCATTATTTTATGTTGAACATAAAAAATGTTCAACACTTAATGTGCTGGAATGAATTAATTAAAATGTAAATTGTTACTAAGCATGTTTAGTTGGTTGTCTTGACAGTCAGTCTAAGGTTGTCAAAACTTTAATAAACTAAATCAAATTTGAAACAAAGAATTAAAATGAATTTGCAAAAGTGGCACACAAGGTCAGGCTACTATGACATTGCATATTTCTTTTTTTAAAAGAAAAAATTTATGGTTTTCAGCTTTTCTGAAAATGTTTAGCTGTTATTTTCCTATATGTAACAAATGAAAAAAATGTAATTATAAAGAGTACAAAGAGTTCAGCTCTCAAGGAGCTCAAGCTCTAAATGGAGCTCTAAACATGTATGTGTTCATCTGCAAGGTGGATGGAAAGGTCCAGAAGCATTAAGGCTTCAGTGGCATGGAAGACAGAAAAAGACTAAATGGAAAATTATGCTAAAATAAAATCTAAAAAACAATTCACTTGGACCATCCAATATGACTATGGCTGAAATGTGGTGGCTCACGTGGGGAGTCAATGGTGCCTTCTTCAAAAATACAGCCCTTAAGTGAAGAAAAACAAAAGGCAGAATGAGAATGGATCATGCTACTTTTTATGACAGAGTATACACATACCCAAAGACTCCTATTCTAATGCATCATATTAAATAATAATAATCATCAGGACGGCTGAGTGGCACGGTAAATAGAGCGCCGGCCCTGGAGTCAGGAGGACCTGAGTTCAAATCCAGCCTTGGACACTTAACACAACCCCCCCCAGCCGTGTGACCTTGGGCAAGTCACTTAACCCCAATTGCCCTACCTTCCTCTCTACAAAAAAAATCATCATATTAAATATCGTAGCTTTTAATGTGGAAAAGGTAGGATGTCATTTCAATATTCAGAAGTTTGTAATGGTTGCCTCTTCTAAAAGATCCAAATGCTACCCAGGGTGCGTTAGGCTCATCTATCAAACTGCTCTCCCTCTGTAACTATTCTCATTTGGAATTCTACTCAGATCCTACCCTGGCATGGTAGAGATCCTGGCCTATTGATCATTATGCCAGAAGAGTGAATGTACTCACAGGTTCTTGACCTAAGCTGGAAAGGTTTCTATTACCAGTCTGGTAACAAATTGTCCTACCTATCATGCCAGAGCTGGATTAAGTTTGGAGAAACTCATCCACAGAAGGTCAGCTCCCAGGAGACAGACAAGTGTTCCAGGCCAGAACAACTCCCAAAGAAGATCTCTGAAAGCACAAAGGGGCTGTGATCCCTATCAGGGCACAGAATGCCTGCAAGGTGAAATCACAAATCCTTGAAGCATTACTCATGAATTCCCTATCTCAGACATTCTACATCAGTCGTGAAAACATACATGCCTTTCCTAAAACATATTTTGCTTGCAATAACAAGCAAAATTCTGACCATGGTGTTACCTGCCTTGACTCCTCTACAACAGAACACACTTTCTTTTTTCTTTTTTTCATAGAACGTAATTTCTAATCTTACTTTCAAATTCTTTCCCTCTATTGTTTCAGAACTCTGGTGAGAATGTCTTTCATGTAGCCTTTGATGATTCCAAACAACTTTAGTTGCTATTGCCTTAAAAATCCTTCTACTACTTGTTTGTTTCTCTACATTCAATTCAATTTAATATAAACTATGCCATGAGATAACAAACATACAGTTTAAAAGTCTTATCTCCAAGAGGTTTCTACTCCATTTGGGTAGAGGGAGGTATATAACATTTATACAGACAGGAGGGAGAAAGTGATGAGAACAAAGGAAAAATTTAGCGAAAAAACTGTCAGTAAATTTGACCAGAGACAAAAACCCATTAGCTCTAAAACAGTTCGTGACTAGGTGATTCCAACATAATAAAAATGGCAAATAACCTAAATTAATTTCCACATTCAGTGCCATACCAATCAAAATACCAAAGACTTGCTTTATAAAACTAGTAAAAAATCACTAATAAATTTCGTCTAGCACAAGGCTTCTTAACCTGGAGCAAACAGACAGGATTTCAGGTAGTTCATGAACCTATATGGGGAAAAATTTACATATTGCTATTAATATCTAACTGACATTTGGCTCAGAGTGGATAGAGTGCTGGGCCCAGAATCAGGGAGACTCATCTTCCTGAGTTCAAATTTGACTTCAGATAGCTATGTGACCCTGAGTAAGTCACTTAACACTGTTTGCCTCAGTTTCCTTATCTGTCAAATGAGCTAGAGAAGGAAATGGCAAGATACTCCAGTATTTTTACCATGAAAATGCCAAATGAGATCACAAAGAATCATATGTGACTGAACAATTGCTTGCCTTCAAATATTTAAAAATATTCCGAGGTCTATGAACTTTACCAGACTGCCAAAAGATCTATGATGTAAAAAAAAAAAAAATTAAGAACCTCTAACCTAGAAGAATAAAAGGTCAAGAATCTCAAGAGAAATAATGGAAAAAATAGGGGCGGCCAGGTAGCAAGTGAGTAAGAGCATCGGCTCCAGTGTCGGGATGACCTGGGGATCGAATCCCGGGCTCAGACACTTAGCACCCACCCAGAAACACCCAGTCGTGTAACTTTGAGCAAATTACTTAACCCCAATTGCTTAGGGGTGGCCAGGTGGCTCAGAGAGTAAGAGCACCGGCTCCAGTGTCGGGATGACCTGGGGATCAAATATGGGCTCAGATACTCAGCACCACACCCAGAAATAACTGGCCATGTAACCTTGAGCAAGTTACTTAACCCCGATTGCTTTAAAAAATATATATAATAGAAAAAATTGTGGTTGGTCTAGCATTCTCAAATCTCAAGCTAATATTACCAGGCTGTAGTCATCTAAGCTCTTTGATACTGTCTAAAAAATTCATAAGTTGATTGGTAGACCAGATTATATACATAAGATCCTGAATATAGTAGAAAAAAGTGTTTGTTAAACCTAAGTATTTCAAGTGCTAGGACAAGTGCTTAGTATTCAACAATTGCTAGGAAAACTGGGAAAGAGTATTCCATAAATTACATTTAGATAAACATACTCAATAAGCTACAAATGGATACATGCCCTTAATACAAAATGCTAGGAGCAAGGAAGGAAATACTTTCCCCAACTCTGGATAGTGGAAGAGTTCTTCAACAAAGAAAGGATGGAGAACATCATAGGAGATAAAAAGATGCAATTGTGATTACATAAAGTTGAAAAGGTTTTTGTTTGAACAAAATTAATGCAGTTAAAATTAGAAGCGAAAAAGTTAAATGGGAAAAATTCCTTGTAATAATTTCCTTGGGTAAATGTCTGACATCCAAAATGTATAGAGAATTGATGCAAATCTATAAGAATAGAAGATATTTCCCAATTGATTAATGGTGAAAGATTATGAACAGGTCATTCTCAAAAGAAGAAAGTCAAACTATCAACCATCATATGAAAAATGTTCCAAATCACTAAAAATAAGAGATAGCAGATACTTAGCACCACACCCAGAAATAACTGGCCATGTAACCTTGAGCAAGTTACTTAACCCTGATTGCTTATAAAAAAAAATAAGAGTTAGGTTCTCACCCTATGATTTAATTGGTATAGGGAACACCTAAATGAGGAAACTCCTTCTACCAGTGAAGGTCTGTACTTTCTCTGAAACTTAGACTGTTAGAGTTACATATATCACTGAGAGATTTAATGATTTACCCAGTGTCACACAAGTAGTATATATGAGAGCCAAGATTTCAATCTAAATCTTCCTGACTAAGGTTGTCCTATCTACTATAATATACTGCCTCTCCAATAATAGGAGAAATCCAAGTGAAAACAACTCTGATTTTCATCTTACACTTATCATATTGGGAAACATGACAAAAATGGAAAATGATCATTGTTGGAGAGGCTGTTATACACTATGAGAGCTACAAACTGATCCAATGATTCTGAAAAGCAATTTGGGACTATGCCCCCAAAATGTTTAAACTCTTCACACCCTTTGACCCAGTGACACCACTGGAATATAAGAAGTGTTCAAGGAAGACTAGCACTTCTGATGTGAGGCCTTGCTGAGAGCCCTTTGCAGGGCTACTTATTCACCTTTGGTGTCTACCTGGTACTCAACTCTTAACTGGGACTCCAAGAAACTGTGGCATGCTCAGCAGCCACACCCTAGTAAACCATCTTGGCAGATGGGCTAAACCAGGTTGAGAGTAACCAAAAGACCTCAAACAAGGTGTGTAAATTAAGGGGCTATCTGTCCCAAGCACGTTAAGACTTCTGGTGGAATGTTTAGATGAGAATAATCTGTTCCAACAGCCATGAAAGTGGCTGTAGCAAGTCAGTCATCAAAGATGCCAAAGTCATCCACTGCATCCCAGGGCATTGCCAGGCATCCTGACTTTTATCTTGACACTGGACTTTGATGATTCTGGAAGAGAGACTTTGTGCAACTCTACCTCACTTAAACCCAATTCACACGTGAGTCAAGACATTACCCCGGGATGTCACTGGTCCTTTTCACAAACGAAGGACAAACAATGCCACCATGACTGAGGCATATAGTCCAAAGAACAAGAGGACACAGATACACAAAAATAGTTGGAGAAAAACTTCTTGGTTAATGCCAAGAAATACAGGTGCAAACCATTTAGGGAATGAACACATTATAGCAAATGAAAAGTAATGTCATGGAGAAATGACCCAAGGGACTGATTCAGAGAAACCTGGGAAGGCTTGTATGAAATGATGCAGACTGAAGTAAGCAGAACCCAGGAGGATAATTTATCCAGAGATTACAATACTGTAAAGGAAAATAACTGTGAAAGACTTAAGATCTGTGATTGACTGAGTGGCCATTTACAACTCCAGGAGCTGAGTCTGGAAGGAAGAGGTGGATTCTGAAAAGCACAAATAAGGAGTGTCATGTTTAGGGAAATATGTCATGTTTAGGAAACTGTTACTAGTTAAGTTTACCTAGAAAATAGGGTACTCAAAAGGAAGTAATGTGAAAATAGGTTTGGAAAAATAGGTTGGAACTGGAGTATAGGGGAGAGGTCTTAATTTCCAGACTGTTTTTTTAATTCCTTTATCCTTGTTAACCTATGGGCAATGAGGAGTCATGGAAAATATCTGAGCAGAGAAGCAACAGTCAGAATGGCACATCAGGAAGATCATTTTGGAACAATATAAGGGAAGGAGCAGAGAGGACAGCCTGGAGGCAGGAAGCCCAATTAGGAGGTTCAGTAGAGAAGTAATGAGGGTCTCAATTTTTATGGTAGCAGTGTGAATGGTGAGAAAGGGATGTAGGTGAGAAATCATGGAAGTAAACCTGACAGCACTTGACAACTGTCTGGAGCAGGGAGACCTGAGGAGAGGACAGCAATAGATTTAAGGTATAGATCTTCAGTAACTGGGAGGTGAGTGGTACCATGAAGAAATATGATGAGTAATATAACTATTATATTAACTTTCCCTCCCATTGTTTTTCTGTCAACATTTCTACTTTGTGTTCAAGCGTTTGTCATTTTTCCCACATCTCCTTAAAGACAGAGATTTTTCTTGTGGTCCTCTTTAACCATTTGGCAATATGTTTAATGATCAGGCTATAGGAGGAACTTTGAAAACAAGTCTTTTAAAAGGCAATAAACAGGGGCGGCCAGGTAGCACAGCGAGTAGGAGCACCAGCTCCAGTGTCGGGATGACCTGGAGATTGAATCCCGGGCTCAGACACTTAGCACTCACCCAGAAAACACCTGGCCATGTAACCTTGAGCAAGTTACTTAACCCCAATTTCTTAGGGGTGGCCAGGTGGCTCAGTGAGTAAGAGCACCGGCTCCAGTGTCGGGATGACCTGGGGATCCAATCCCAGGCTCAGACACTCAGCACCACACCCAGAAATAATAACTGGCCGTGTAACCTTGAGCAAGTTACTTAACCCTGATTGCTTAAAAAAAAAGGCAATAAACATATATCCTTTATTAAGCCAATACAAATAAACTGGTTATCCTTGGAGAACAAATCAGCCAAAGTATATGCCCATAGTTTGGGGAATGGCTAAACGAACTGTGGTACATGAATGTAATGTAATATTACTGTGCTGTAATAAATGATGAATATAAAGAAGGCAAAGAAGCATGGAAAAAATTCTACGAAATGATACAGAATGAAGTAGGCAGAACCAAGAAGACAGTGTACTAAATGACTACAGCAATTTACGTGGAAAGAACCATAAAACAACTGAAAGCGAATATTGCAGAATTTCAAAGAACAAACATAGCCCCCAAGAAAAAAAATGAAAGATGATGCCTCCCTCCTCACTCCTTTGCAGTAGGGGGAAGTCCATTAGTGTAAAACATCTCATATTTTTCAGATTTTTGAATACTGGGTCAGTTTTGCTGACTTATTCACTTCTTTATTTTTGCTTTTTGGAGGGCATTTGGGGTTAAGTGACTTGCCAAAAGTCACACAGCTAGTAATTATGTCAAGTGTCTGAGGCCAGATTTGAACTCATGTCCTCGTGACTCCAGGACTGGTGCTCTATTCACTGCACCACCTAGCTGCCCCCACTTCTTTCTCTGACCATATTATTTGTAATGTGGTATGGCTCCCTGGGAGGAAGAATAGGAAGGGAGGAAGAATAGGGATACTGAAAGAAATCTACACAATATAAAAGCAAATGACAGAAATAAATTTTTCAAAAAGAGAACAAATCACTCTACCAAATGGTAAATAAGTGAATATTGGGAAATGAGTCAACGTGCTAATACATTTTCTTCAGTGTTGCAGAATAGCTTGCCAAACCAGAAATGGAATGTGAAATGAAATGGAATGCAGAATACACACTACTAGTCTTGTGTTTTTTAATCACTAGATCACTATCTCCCTCTAATATTCCAAGGAAAACCAACACCTCAGTGCTCTGAAAGAATAATGGACTATATTTTGGAGAAAAGGAAAGAAATAATCCACACATCCTGGCATCATTTCAGAAGGAAAGAAAAGTATTAAATCAGAATACTGTCAGCAGTTTCTAGCAAGATGGGTAAGTAAAAAGTTTTATCTAAATCTGCTTCTTTGCACAACATAAAACAACTAAAAATATACCAAAAAAATAAAAACCCCTAAAAGAACAATGACTAAATGGTGGCAGTGGGAGGAGAAGAAAAATTCCCACAGAAAACAAAGCAGAGTAACTGAGAAAATGAGCAAGAAAGGAGGTCTTAATGATTAAGAAATATTATGAGTTAAAAGAATGCCAAAACAAATATCCAGGAGAAAATAATTATGCAATAAATACAACTACAAAGTCCAGAAAATAGAAGAAAATTGACAAAAGTGGCTCAAAAGTAATTGCAAGATAATAAAAGAATAAAGGAGGATGTAAATTTAAACTAGAGTTCTTACTAAAAACTTGAAAGGAGAGCCAATGGCTTAGCACAGAAGCCAGAAGATCTCACCAAAGCAACATATACAACCCCCCTCCCCCCAATAAAAAATGGAGCATCTGGAACTCAAAAATTCAGTAATACAATAATCATAAGAACAAAGTCAGAAAAGAACAAAACTGGAAGAACATGTGAATGGCTCAAGATATATGAGTAAAATAAAAAAAATTAGAAGGAAATGTGAAGACTCTACAATTAAAAGATTCATCTGAAATATAGGATGTCAAGAAATAACTTTAGGGGATGGCTAGGTGGCACAGTGAATAGAGCACTGGCCCTGAAGTCAGGAGGACCTGAGTTCAAATCCAGCCTCAGACACTTAAGACACAAAAAACTAGCCATGTGACGTTAGGCAAGTCACTTAACCCCAATTGCCCTGCAAAAAGCAAAAAGAAAAAAAGAAAAAAGAAATGTAGTTACAAGGTTTGAGATGTCCCAGATTATGGAGAAAATCTTGTAAGCAGTCAAGAAAAAGATGAATCTGAGTATGCAGGAAGAAACTCCAATCAGAAGCACTCAGCATTACTTATCATCAATGAGAAAGGAAAGACTGGATTATGGTATACTGTAAAGGGAAAAAATAGCTTGAACCAAATAATAATGTATAATAAAGCTGAACATAATTTTCTAGGGGGGGGGGGGCCAGGAGACTGCAAGACTTGTTTACTTCCAAGCATCCTTGGACCAGAGTTGTACAGTTTTGAAATACAAGCATAACAGATAAGAGAATGTTAAGGTCAACAAGTCTGAATTACTTAAAAGGACTAGGTGACAATCCAATTCTTACATATTTAAAGAAAAATATACTATTGTCTCTTAGGAATCCTACCTCATCTAAGGGTTTATTGAGGAAATCAAAAGAGAATCTTTGGATCTGGGGCTTCCAAACTATCACCAACTATGTGAAAAAAAGTCTCAAATTACTAAAAACAAGAGAAAAAATTAATCAAAAGAACTCTGAGTTTCTACATCACACCTTCAGATCAACAAAGGTGACAAAAATGGAAAACAACAATTATTGGGTTGTATCTATAGGAAGACAGGCAAAGCTGTTGGTGGGGGAGCTGCAAGCTGATCCAACCATTCTAGAAAGTGATTTGGAATTCTAACTGAACATTCATTAAACTGTTCATAATCATTAGCCCAGTGAAACTACTACTGAGGCATATACCCCCAAAAGATCAAATTTAGAGTGAAAGAAGAGATATATACAAACATATTTGTGGAAACATTTTTTTGTTGTTGCAAGGAGCTGGAAACAATGATGGTATAAATCAAGTGTGGAATGTCTAAAGACATTACAGCATGTGAAAATGTCACATTACTTACCATAAAATATGACAAAGGGAGCTGATTCAGAGAAACCTGGGAGGACGTATATGTAACAATGCAAACTGAATGGAACAGAAGCAGAAGAATACTTTACCCAGTGAGTACTGTACTGTAAACTGGGAAAGACAAGATCTGTGACCGACTCAGTGACCATTCATGACTCTAGAAGACAGACAGTATATTTGCTACCTTTTTACAAAGAGGTGATGAACTAAAGACACAGAAGCAGACGTACGTTTTTGTACACTGCAAATGTATGTATATGTTTTTTTTATTATGCTTATTGTTATAAGGAAAAATCTTTTGGTGGGGAAGTTATGGAAGGGGCTTTGGGGATAGTGATGCAAAAAAACAACACAAAGAAAAGGAAGAAAAGATCATCATGGAAACATTAAAAAATATATAAAAGAGAGCTGAAAAAATTTCAGAAGGGGAACCACAAACAGGGCACTGCTGGAGTCTAGCCAAATTTATCTCATACTGTTAAAAAACCCAGCTATATACAACAGACTCGTGATTTCATATACAATTGTATTTTTTCTGTTCTCTTTGTATATGGCAATGTTTGTATTTGTCAAGTTCATAATTTTTGGAAGAGAAAAAAATTTAAATAATAAAATTTAAATCAAGAGTTAGTGGCAAAATTGTGATCTAGAACGGGGCAGCCAGGTAGCACAGTGAGTAAGAGCACCGGCTCCAGTGTCAGGATGACCTGGGATTGAATCCGGGCTCAGACACTTAGCACCCACCCAGAAACACCTGGCTGCATAACCTTGAGGAAGTTACTTAACGCCGATTGCTTAAATAAAAAAAAAAAAAAGAAAGAAAGAAAGAAAAAAATTGTGATCTAGATTCAAATTTTTTAGAGCAGGAATGGACCTTGGAAATCATCTAGTCTAACCATACCATATGATATATGAGAAGTTAAGTGACTTGTCCAATATCACAAAGCTAAGCTGAAACACAAACCCAACTCTTATGATTCAAGGTCTATTTCCATCTTGAGGAATTACTTTAAGAAAATAAATAAGCTAAACTCCAAGCTGCGGTAATTGGTCAGGGTTAGTGCAGATGAGGAAAATCCACAGAAGAAAAAATAACTTCATTTTAACCAAAAGCTTCAATTTCTTCCTTCACCAAATCAAATAACAAGGAGTGAGCATGACTGTTTAGTTTTTTCTCCTCTTCCATCCCTTCTTCTGTTGGCTTACCATTAACAAAAGGGCTAAAAGAAACTGGCAGCAGCAGAAGGAGTGGGGAAGGAAAGAAAAATAAGAAGCCAAGATATTCAGAGAATTGGGACAGAAAAGAACCATGGGGCATCAGAAAATGGTACTTGCAGAGGTTTTCTAGCTTTGCTAATTCATACTTTGCACCACTTGGAGTTCTCAGGAAAATTTCTCACATTAATCATGGACCAAAAATATCACATATTAAAAACAGAGTCCCTATGCCACTTTTTCTAATGATGAATATAAAGATCCTAGTCCCCCCCATTCCCCCAAACCTAAATGATTATACAGTCACTGCTAATTATTACCTCATAAAGGAGAAAGGTTTTAAAGCAATGAGTCAGGTCATATATAATATAAACAAAAGATCCCAAAAGTCTGAGGCTTCCTAACTTTACAAGACAGGTGAATTTCTCCGAATATGTACGCAAATCCAATTTTTGTAACACTTTCACCACTGATATCCCAAAGGATCCATTCTCATTCTCTCTCCTTTCCAACTCCCCTCTCTCCTATATCCCTTCTCCTTTCCCATCTCCCTTCTCTGTCTTTTCTCATTCCCTTTCTCTCCCCATCTCTTTCCTGACCTCTTTTCTTTTCTCTTTCTCCCTTTCTCTTCCTGTCTGTCTGTCTGTCTGTCTGTCTCTCTCTCTCTCTCTCACACACACACACACACACACTGTTGCCTTAGGAATTGGATGAATATCTACTTGTATTTTAGTTCTGTCCCATAGCAAATATAGGAAATCCCCCCCTTCCAAGCCAAGCCAGCCACCAACAATCCTGACAAGTAGTCATCAAACCCATGCTTGAAACTTTCCAATGAAAACTCTACTCACTACTTCAGGAAGTAGAACATTCTATTTTTAATGTTCTCAATTATTAATGTTATTTCCTATATTGAATAAAACTCTACCTCCAGGTAACAGAATAAGTATTATACGTCTTCCATGACTTGTTTTTTTTTTTTTTCAGTTTAGAAGGTAGGTTTCATGGTCTCCCTAAATATTGCCTTTCCCAGGTTAAAATCTCCAGTTATTTTAAAAAAAGTTTTCCATACAGAATATGATTTTGAGTTCCTTCACCAGCACGGGCATTCCACAGGTTGTCAATGATTGTCTTTGCGTCAGTAATGTTACTGCTTCTCTAGTTCTAGGCATTATGATTCCTAAGATTATAATTCTCATTTCTATAGTCTTTATGAGAATATATATACACACAATGATTAAAATGTGAGAATAGAATATAGAAGGTTTCACAAATAATATACTATAGCCAATACTTGTGTGGCTACAAGTGACTAAAAGGTACAAAAAGGAGAAGATCCCATTATATTTATTGCTTGTTGACCATGATTTTTTTTTTACTTATAGCAAAAAATATAGCCTTAAAAAGCTTCCTTTCAAGGTGCTTCCTATGTCTAAATTAGGATCATACAAGAATCAATAGCAAGAGATTATTGCATTCAACGATCTTCTTACTATGAATAGCAAGTGAGGTCTAAAATAGCAGCAAAAGTGTTTGCCATTGTCATTGAGGAAGTCCTGCACAGGATCTAAATGGAAGAGGGATTCCTTATAGATCATAAGTTCTTCCCAATTCTCCTGTTTTCAAGAAATGTTCTAATTGCACTATGCCTTGTAATATTGCAACCTTCCTAAATGGGATCCACAAGTTCAGTCCAATAATACACACAGGAAAAACTAAGTGGAAGACAAATTCCAGACTACGATATGTAGTTGAATGGATAGTCTATTTTGGTCTATATCTTGGACAGGAAGAAATGATAATCAATATGCTGGATTCAGAGTTAAATAGGAGAAAGAGAGCAGACTGGGTTCATTTGGGAAGTTGCATAGGTCTTTCTCTTGCCTTTATAATACTAGGTTGTTTTTCCCCCCAGTGATGTTATATGGCGAGGAATCAAAAAATAAATGATCTCCAAAGTATCAAAACTGTGCTTCATCCAAAGGGCAATGGAGAGACATATTTTGGGCTGCAACATTTTGCCAAATATGATTTGTATATGTAAGAAGTAGTATAATTGAGGTCATCAGAAAATGAGTGAACTGGAGGCAGGATGGTCATATAGTGAGAATGAGTTACAGCCTATGTATCACAGTGGGTACCATTAAGGTCTAAAGAAAGACCCTCAACATGTCAATGAAGGTCACATGGAAGAACATGTACAAGGCTATATGGGACAGAGGAGGCCTGGATGGGTTATGATCTGAAGTGTGGTGGAGAGTATCCACATATGGGAGATCACAGGAATGGAGCTGAATAGTATTATTTTCTGAGTCATTTGCCAACACTATACTATCTGACCTAATCATTAAGTCTGCACTTTCCTTAATTTTCTTACAATATATCTTTAAAAAGAAAATTTTTTTTGCCCCACAAATTTTAGCTCATTCTGGGCTTTAAGTTTGTTGATACTATTCTTACAAGTCTCTCATGCTCTTTTTGGTTCATTTTTATACGTCTACTCTCCTGTTTCCTCCCTCCATCTTTTGTATATACTTATTGGTTACCTGAGCTCATTTGAGGATATCCTCTGAAGGTACCTTTGTCTCCTCCTCTCTCAGAAAGATAATTTTGAGATTGTACTGTCAAAATTTCATTTTTGAAAGCTTCCTGTTCTATTTGAAATACTTTTCCATTTGGAGTCTTGGACCATGAAATTAATTTATTTGAACTTTTTGAGGTCTTTCTTGAAGGGTAAAGTCCACGTCCAACAATGCCCAGCACTGCCTTCCTTCGGTATCACTAAGACTCCAAGGGTGCTGCTTTCCCCAAAGATCTCCATCACTCCCACTTCACCATCCAGTACTTCTTGATTAGACAGAAAAGCATCCCAAGCAGAGCTTCTCTTTTTTGTTCCCTACCTATCTTATAAAACAAAATTGTTTGGAAGTCAAGAATTTGCCTGACATGGGGCTTTTAGCAGACAGATTCCCATTCTAGCAGATATGTGGATAGCTAAGGCCTTCCCCACCTCCAATTATTGCTATGCTTTTACCTTTATACCCTGAAAGCATCTGCCACATACCTCCACAGTGGGGCAGTCTATAATATATTCACCCAGCATCACCACTTCTGTTTATTTTATCTTTTATCCTCACATCATGCCAGGGAGAGAGCAAAGGGCCCTGGAGTCAGGAAAACTTGAATCCAAATCCAACCTCAGATACTTCCTAGTTGTGTGATCCTGGACAAGACATTTAACCTCTGTGTGCCTCAATTTTCTCATTTGTAAAACAGGGATAATTTTAGCACCTACTTCCCAGGGTTGTGGTGAGGGTCAAAAGAGATGATATTCATAGAGGGCTTTGAAAACCTTAAAGCACTATATAGATTCTAGGTGTTATTATTAACTATTATATGTTTAGCTTCATAGATTTCTACACAGGAATACCTTCCTGACATGCAGCTCCACTTCTTTTTGTCTTCTAGCAGATTTATTTCAATTAAACAAGATGGGCCTTACTGCTGCATTCTAATTAGGAATCCCATCCTCCCAAGACTTAGTGATCCCTATAAAGCCATAGTCATTTCCTAGTGTTAAGATTAAAAGCTTGCTTTATTTCCTGTATATAGATATTTGACCCACCACATTTCGATCCTTCTGTTCTCCCCAGTTATTTCCTCATGTGAATGCCTGTGCACATTGTTGGAATCCTAATGCCCTTTACAGGGTTGTTATCCAGTTGGTGATATGGATGTTTTTGACCCTCATCCTTCATTTTTAGTTTCACTTCCTCTCAATTATACCATCAAGTCTTCCAGCAGCAAACACTCTCTTCCGACCCTTCATAAGATGCCATGGCCCAGAAAAACAAGGACCTCAAGAAGGCAGAAGGTAAAAAGGGTTAACCTTAGAAAGCAGAAGTTTTCTTTCTCTGAACAGAAGACAATGGAAGACAGGTAAGCTATTGAGACTCCAAAATAAACAGTAATGGATTCTCAGGAAAACATATGCAAAATAAGAGAGCTATATCAATGGGTTACTAAAAGTAATTCCTGTCAATCCTCCAAAGTGATGTCGGGGAATTATAGTATTTAGAATTAAAAGGTAACTCTGCTATCTAGCTCAGTACCCCAGGCACAAAGAAACTGGGGCCTGGAGAGAAGTGACTTAGAAGTGACTTGCCCACCAACAAGCAGGTAAGTAGGAAAGCCAAGATCCCAACAGAACTCTCCCTTCAGGCCTAGCACTCTCTCTGACACACAACAATAAACAGACAACAAACACTGTAGCTTTAGGTCTGACATCTTTTGTCAAATCACCCAGTGTCTAATGGTCATGAAAACATCTTTTTTAGAAGCGTTTTCATTTTGAGATGAATATCAGTGAATGTTTTCTAAAGGAAAACATTACTCCCTACTTTATCTGTTTCCGATTTTGATTTCCTTAAAGTGAAATACACCCCTACTATATATCATTGTAGAGTGTAACAATAGTCTTGGTGTGGCTATAAACTAGTCAATAGCTCCAGCCACCCATGGAACCAAAACAGAGGGTCCTAGAGCCAGAACAGACCAAGTGTCTCAGTCCACAATTGCGCCATGAATAGGCTATTTCTTTGGTTTATCCTTCACTTGGAATGACTTTTAATAGACTTCCCTGAAAAGTGTATTTTTTCTGCTTTTACTGCTTTCTCACATCATGAACCAGATTAAGAATTCTGAGGAGTCAACTGCAAAGGAGATCTTTTTTGCATTTGGAGAATCCCATCATTAATTTGTCCCTCATCTAATGCTGTACTGAATTTTCCTCCAGTTGCCAGCTATATAATTTTCTCCAGTTATCTGCCATCATCCTGCCTCAGAAGGAACAACAGCAAAGGTTTCCAGTAGGCATGGGGTGGGATAAATCCCATGCTGAGCCACCACTGGGGAAGTTAGCTATGCTCCATTACCTACTAAACAAGGATTTTCCAAGGGCAATTTTTATCAATGCAGAAAAAAGAAATCTTAATGCCTGCACAAGAACTTCCTTCAGTTCTCTTTTTAATACTCAGAGGTGAAAGGGGCACTGGGTCATCATTTCAAAAGCTCCATCACTCTTTCACAGACACAAACTCCTTCCCCAATAATAAACTCGCTATCTCTCAGCATCTTTATTCTAAGACACCTTTCTGCCCCTAGCTATGGGTGTACTTTGACAGTTCACTCTATCCTAACCTACATAAACTTCAGTTACTCAGGCTATGTACTGAATATGATTTCCTTAATCATTACACCCACACAATTATTTACATGAATATCATAAAAGGATTTCTATCACTAATTTCCCTTATCTACTGGCTCCTTTGCTGCTACCTACAAACATACCCACATCTCCCCTATCCACATATGAGTTCCACTTGATCCTTCCAACCTTCTAAGGAAGGCTAACCTTGAAAAGGCCATCTACCATAGGTGCCTCCACTTCTCCTTTCATTCTCTTCTTAAACCTCTTACAGTCTGGCTTCCCAAATCATTCTACTGAAAACTACTCTCTCCAAAGTTACCCATGATCTCTTCATTGTCAAGCCCAATGGCTTTTTCTCAATCCTCATTCTTCTTGACCTTTTTTCAGTCTTTCACACTGTTGATCACCTTCTCTTGGTTGAATATTCTCCTAAGTTTTCAGGACACCACTCTCTTCCTTATCTGATTGTTCCTTCTCAGCCTCTTTGCTGGATTCTCATTCAGTATGGGGTTGTGTCCCACAGTTTAAGAAGCACTGAAAGGGTTGAGAAAGGAAAAAGTTTAAGAAGCCCTGATCTAGGTCATGCCCTCTACCCTGAGGTGTCCCAAAGGGTTCTGTCCTTCTCATCTTCCTTTATACTAGTCTTCACTTGGTGTAGCAGCAAGCACCCCAAGCGTCCTCAGGGTTTGCTGCCACCACAGGTTCTTGGATCTGCTTTGTTAAAGGAAAGCAACTCAAAATGGGTTAACAAGCTTACTTTTAATCAGTCAGATATGTATCATTTACCTCGTTCAGGGGAAAAAGGTCAGCACCCCGAACTTCAGAATATACAGACAGAATTACCAAGACAGAAACAGATCAAGTACACAGCTTTCCAAACTGTGCAACCATTACATCCATACCAAACAACATCTGGGTTTCAAAGCCAGGGGGCTCTGGACAACAGCTAGCCCAGAGTTTCATCAAATCACAGAACACTTCTCAAAGTGAGCCCCAAAACAAAGCTACACATCAGGGCTTATATAGCCTTCTCCTGGCTCAGAGAATGTAACAACCTTCTGGACCCACTGGCCAATCAAGAAGTATCTACTGAAAAACAAGCCTCCCACCCCAGGCTCCAGGTGCACTTTAGCCTAGGGGCAGGGAAGATCTTCAAAATTTACATTCCCATTACATTTGGCCTCATCAGCTCCCATAGTTTTAACTACTATTTCTACATTAATGATTCTTAAACGTACCTATCCTGCCCTAACCTCTCTGCTGACCTCCAGTCTTGCAACTTCAACTGCCTTTCAGCTATCTAAAACTGGATGTCCAGGAGACGTCTGACGCTTGAGATATCCAAAGCTGAACTCATTTTCTTTCCCCTAAAACTCTCTCCCTCTCTTACCTTCCTTATTAATGTACAAGGCAATGCTATCCTCCTACTTGTTGAGGTTTGCACACTAGGCATCATCCTAAATTCCTTATTATATGTCACCTACCATATCCAATCCGGGGCCACGGCCTGTCAATTAGACCTTTACCAAAATCTCTCGAATATACCTTTTCTCCTCTGAAACCGCCACCACGTTGGCATAGCTGCTCATCATCTCACACCTGGATTAATGTAACAGCCTGCTGGTAGGTCTACCTGTTCCAAGTGTCTCCTGACTCCAATCCAGCCTCTAATCAGCTACCAAAGTGTTTTTCCTAACAAGCAGGTCTGACTATGTCACCTTCCAATTCAATAAACTCCAGTGGTTTCCTGTCACTTATCAAGTTTGTTTCAGACTCTAACTGACGCTATCAAGAATATATGGAACAAGGACACTTGTTTTATGGAGATGAGGGAGAAGGAATAGGAGAAAGGTAAAGATTGAGACTAATAGTTACCACATCATGACAACTCGTGAAGAACATCCATTAAGGTGTAGGAAGCTTGTGCCCTGTAGCAGCTGAGGAAGTATTCACAGTGATGAAATTACAGATCCTTGAAAGACTGGAATGTGGATACAATGAACCAGGACTTGTCCAGCAACTTCCAGAAGATTAGGACTAAAGGACATTCCTGAAGCTTGATGAAGATATTTTTAGGACAAATAAAAAGAAGTACCATTTTCTCTTTATAATTAGGGTAACAGACATAAGTGCTAACAGCACAAATGGCTTTCAATAAGGATTCAGGAAACAGATTTCAGATTTGTGCATTAAAGGGTTCCTTAGGTGTTACAGCCATAACCTGAGAAGCTATTTTAGAAAGCAACTAGAACATACTGAAAAAAAAATATGTCCTTTGGTACCAAAGGATTAGATAGCTTGTTAAGGTGACACGGTGTGGCAGCCAGCTATCACAGTGATAGAGCATTGGACCTGGCATCAGGAAGACCTGAGTTCAAATCCAGCCTTAGATTCTTGCTGTATGACCTTGGGCAAGTCACTTAACCCATTGCCTACCTTAGTTTTCTCAACTGTAAAGTGAGGATAACAATAACACCTACTTCCCAGGGTTGTGGTGAAGATAAAATAAGATAATATGTGTAAAGTGTTTTGCATACCTTAAATCATTATTTATTATCATTATTATTATTATTATAGATATGGAAATGAGAAAAAATGGAAGTTTTCAAAATAGAAATCTTTTTCATATTCAAACATTACAGTGAATTCCTTATACATTAATTTTATTCTATTATTATTTTATAATTAAATAATAATATTATAATATAATACTAATTATAAATATTATCTAATATTATTCTATTAAGTTGTAAAACCTAGAGTACTAAAAATTTTTATTTTCTAATTTTCATAAATGCACCTCAGCTAAAAGTATTTTTAAAAGCAAATGAAAAGTGAAACTATATTTGATTTTTTTCCTCCAAACCTCACTGAGTTGGTCATTTGAATCCTTCAAATTTTTAATTTATTGTTAATTCTCACGTTCCTTCATCACTCAAGTATTAGTTTATAAGTGAGGGTTTGGGTTTTTTTTTTATTTTTTGCTTTGTTTTTCTTTCAATTGCTAAAATTAGATTATTTCCTTTCAAGTTAACAAATTTATCTCTGCAAATTGCAAAACTTCAGCAAATTGCAACAAGAGCCAAATCACAGAATCACAGAGATTTAGAGCTGGAAGTCCCTGGTTAGGAACAGCCACCAACCAAAGAGGGTAAGAGATTTGCTCAAGGAATTATAAATGCAGGTTCTCTGACTCCCAACAGGCCCCTTCCCACCATACCACGGTGATTTCTCCAGAATTCTTCAGCAACAATTTGGTTCTTTCTGCCAGAGAAAGAGCTTTATAGTCTGCACTCTGCAGCGTCACAAGTTAAGAAGACTGCGAAATTCTGAAGGCCTAAGGCAGGACATGGCTACGTAAAGATATGGAATTGAGAGACGCTGCTGAAGAATGAGCATCACTTTGTGGTAAACTGGATGACGGGGTACACAAATGAGAAAGGGAAGCAGAAATTAAGGTAGGAAGGGGCAGGGAGAATATTATTGACAGAGAGAAGAAGAATGGAAATGGTGACCACGTGTTTGTAAAGAAGGTGGGGGGGGGAGGAGGGCAGAAAGTCAGGCCGAGGGTCAAAAGAGACGGTTCAAGAGGGAGAGGATCCAGGTTGTCATCCCAGCTCTTTACTCATAAACTGAGCAACTTATCTGGTCATCGACTGACCTTGAAGTGTGGGATTACATAATGTAAACTTCATATGGGAGGGAGTGGAGAGTGAGCATGAATTAAAGGCGTGAGCAGAGAATGACTGGGCTCATTATGATAGCAAGAGGCTCTCAAGCTGGGTCATGGGCATCGTGGCTCCTCGCTCCAGCCAAGCAGTCAGCCTGCAGCCGGGCCTGCTAATTCTCACCTCTCCATGTTTGCTCAAGAAGTCAGATATGAATCTGTGTCCAGTTCAAGGCTCAGAGCCATCCAGAATATTGCATCCTCTCTCTCCTCAGGCCCCAGACCCCCACTACTGTTCTGCTGCCTTTCAGTCTGGTCTGCTGAGAGCTTGATGCGATTTCCCCATGTTCTGTCTGTCGGACCCCTAAAGGACACAATGGCTCTTCAATTGAATTTATAAAAATTGTCTATCAGCTTATCACTAGCTGCTATATATTAGCAAGTAACAGAACTGAGTAGTTACTATCAAAGGTGCTGAAATCTTTAAATCCTTTAGTTCCATGAATAATTTCTTTGAACCACACAGCCTGAGCATCTCCTTAACTCATATTGATGGCACATCTCTGATAATTCTTAAAAAGCAGCACCTTTACCTCACTTATTTCCTTGAACACCAATTGAATGGGCACCAAACCAAGCTTCTGCTGATTTCTCAAGGATAATTTCAAACAACTTGGCTTCTCTTGTATTATTTTGCAGATGGTGAATTGAGTGCTAAACCTGGACCTGGATTCGAGTCCCAGCTGTGATACTTTCTCTTTGTATGACCCCTGGGCAGGTCATTTAACCTCTTTTGGTCTTAGTTTCCTCATCTGTTAGATGAAGATATTGATACCTAAACTTTTCTTCCTGTGCAGCAGAAATGACAAAGAGCTAGAGAAATGTCGATAGTTTTAAGAAGATGAAAAACAACAGTCACAGGGAGACATGCTGTGCCATGGAGCACACAAATGACACAGGCAGTCCCTTCATTGACTCTACTCATGTCATAGCTGTAAACGTGGCTGTATGGTCCCAGGCCACATTAAGCAGTTTAATTTTTTTTCTACAATGGAGACAAAGTATCCAGAGGAAAATATGCTTTCCTATCAAGGCATGTCATCCACAAATGATATGTCTAACCCTTGAGCTTCTTTTAGACAGTCTCCTCACTAATTTGCCTGTGTTTTTGAATTGTAAGTAATATGTTTTCAATTTTGAGAGGTTAGATGGAAATTTTTGTGGTCAAACTGGCCTTTCATTTGCATAGAAACTTTCAGTCTTAGAGAAATACTTTGGGGAATAACATTTTTTTTCATCAGGACTAAGCAGTCTGACAAACTTTAATAGCTACTGTTTCAAGGAATGATTGTTTCCATCTACTGAGAATTGAGGGGACTTGTGGCCCTTAGAGGGGAAAAAAAGGGTAGCTAGTTCAGACAAAAGGAGGCTTCTTTGCTCGCTTTTTAAAAGTAAAACAAAATGTGTAACTTAGGAGAAATGGTCAGTAATATTTCAACATATATTTTAAAAAGAATAGTTTTCCATATACCAGATTCGGTATACAAACCAAATCACACAGAAGATTCTTGTTAAAAGTCACCTAAATCTTTTATCACACTCATTCAAAGGATGTGACCATTTTACTTTGAAAAGAGAACATTATTAGTTTATGTTCATTGATTTTTCAACTAAAAAATTCTTTACCTTGAAAAATATTGTGCCATGGGCGACTAGGTGGTGCAGTGAATAGAGAGCACTGGTCCTGGAGCCAGGAGGACCTGAGTTCAAATCCAGCCTCAGACACTTAACACAAAACTAGCCATGTGACCTCGGGCATGTCACTTAACCCCAATTGCCCTACCTTCCACCCTCCAAAAACCATAGAAAAAAAGAAAAAAGAAAAATATCATGCCAGTAGAGGATAACAAATCATTATTTGCCTTCTTGCCTTGTTTTACCACATGATTTAAAAAGTTAAAGTACTCTAATAATGTTTATTATTTCTGGAGTAAAAAACTAGTAGCACTCTCTCTAAAACAAAATTTTGAAAAACACCTCAGGTTTTTTTTTTTTAAATATGTGTGGAGTGGAAGCAATGCTGTTGTAGAAAGAATATGGGATTTTGCGTCAAAGTGCCTACATCCAAAATCCTATCTCTGGTACTTACCAGACCTTGGGTAAGTCACTCAACTTCTGTGGGCCTCAGTATCACTTTTTGTAAAATAAGGGGATTGGATTAGATCAGAGCTTCTTAACCTGGAGTCTGATAACTGGTTTCCTTTGTAATTCCATGCATTTTATTTTATGCATAAAAAAATATACTCCAGGAAGGGGTCCATAGACTTTGTCAGATTTCCAAAAGGGTCTGTGACATACAAAAGGTCAAGAACTCATGAACGATTCAATGACCTATAACCTCCAAGTACCAGAGTAATGGAAACACCACTAGAATGGCCACACAGTGATGAACTTTTTGAGCATTGCAACTCTTGGAGACTATCTACCACATGATAGTGAGTGAGGCTGTAGTCCACATTAAGGTCAGGTAGTGCACTGGAAAAAGCCCTTAGATTTGGAGTTCAAGGACCTGGGTTCAAATTCTGACTTTGCTACATTCCACCTGTGTGATCTTGGGTAAGTCATTTCACTTTTCTGAACCTTACTGTCCTCATCTGTAAAATAGAGGGGAGTGAACTTGAAAGGCTTCTGAGGTCCCTCTGCTTCTAAATCTGGTATCTTCTGTCTAACCCTTCCATTAACTCAACTAATTCAATAAATGCCTATGTACAGGGTACTATGCTAGGTACCATGGGAACAAAAAGGAGCTTACATTCCACTGGAGGCAGGGGGAAGGATGTTCAGCATAGATACAAGAAAGTAAAAACAAAATAATTTCATGGGGGAAACTGTGCTAACAACTGAGAGACCGAGATCCTTGAGGCATTGAAGAACCCGGGAAGTTCTCAAAGGGTGAGCGAGAGTAAATCCAACAGATTAATTAATTATGGATGATTTATGGGATATTTGTTATACTTTCTACTAAAATAAGATAAACAAATGGTTTTAATCTAAAAAAGCTAAAAGCAGACCTTGTATATAGCAGGCATTTAATAAGTCTTTATTGAATTAAATTAGATGTATTCTGGACATTTTTCTACAAGAATAAAACATTTTGACATGTTAAAAACATAAAATATAGTTTATAATAAAAATCCGGGTCAGCATGGGACAGAGTACAGGTTAACTATCTTCCTCTTCCTCATTCTTTTTGTTCAATAGGCTGGAAAAGGAAAGACAAGGCTTGTTTGTTTGTTTGTTTGCTTTTGTAGGTCCCAAGTGCTCTCATTTACAAAGACTTAATTTAAAAGGGAAAAAAATATTGCTATGTTTGCAGATGGTAAAGGTACTATCACTTGAACAATTGCTGAAAGGTCCAATGAATGAATGAAAAGGTCTTATTTAAGTGCTTATTATAAAGATGGCAGGCACCTTTAGTAAGCATTAAGAATATAAATACAGAAGTGAGACATTCTCTGATTCAAGAAGCTCACATTCTAATGGCAAGAGATAGCACAGATTGGAGAGTGGTAGCCATAGATGGGAAGGAACTTCAAAGTCAAACTTATTCTTTAAATGCCTGACTCTGACCAGTAAAGTTTTAGGATAGTTTGCAACAAATGTCACATCATTGAAGAATTTAACAACTAGAAAAGAGTGAAGTTCATGCTCTTGTAAGTAAGGTTTCCAAAGTAATATTATTTAATTTAAAATCCTTTATGTAGTCAAAGAGTAAAGGTTCTGACTCCTTAAGACTACTTGAAAATTATCTATATAGGGAAAAACAAAGGAAACTCATCTAGAAAGAAAAAATAATTGCAAAACATGAAGATGAGGGGCAGCCAGGTAGCACAGCGAGTAAGAACACTGGCTCCAGTGTCAGGATGACCTGGGGATCAAATCCCAGGCTCAGACACTTAGCACCCACCCAGAAACACCTGGCTGGGTAACCTTGAGCAAGTTACTTGACTCCGATTGCTTTATAAAACAAACAAACAAGCAAACAAACAAACAAACATGAAGATGATTTAAAAATAAATACTACACCTATATCAATGCCTTCTGTGACCTGGAATTCAAAAGTAGATATAAATGCAAAGTATTAAATACAGAAATAAAGTATTCTCAATTTGAGAGACTGACTTACTACTAACAGAATTGCTAATAGCAATTTTATTAAATCATAATCAACAGACATAGGAGTAAGGCATGCTAATGACATTTATTATAGTCAGAAATATCTTGTTAGAGAAGAAAAACTAAAGCACATCAGCAATATGTTTTCAATTTAGTTAAAAATTCATTTCTAAGATAATTCCTTTGAGATGGAATCACTTTGGTAAATCTTTAGGAAAATCCCCACAGACCTTGAAAAGAACTTGAGGAAAGTATGGTTAGAGTCATTTTCCTCAGAATTCCATAAACATAACTAGTTTTCAGGGTTGCTAGGTGGCGCAGTGAATAGAGCACTGGCCCTGGAGTCAGGAGAACCTGAGTTCAAATCCAGCCTCAGACACTTAACACTTAACTAGCCATGTGACCTTGGGCAAGTCACTTAACCCCAATTGCCCTGCCTTCCCCCTTCCAAAAAGCAAAAAAAAAAAAAAAAAGATAACTAGTTTTCTAGATCTATTGCAGAAATACTAAGAGATGTATAAATGTACAACAAATTAACTTTAAGGCTTCCCTCAGAAATGTTCTTAGTATATAATTGACTGAGAAAGGAATCACTCTTACAACCAATGAATATTCACAAGGAAAAAGCAAAAGAACTAAGGAGCTGTGTGGCACATATATAAAAACATGTCTCGGTGACCACATGTAATGTTAGATAAAGCCTAGAGGTGAATCACAAACAACAAAGCCTGGGTTTTATTTCTATTTAACTACTTGGTTACTATCATATATAGTACTATCATATATAGATCTCTCTATCTCTCTCTCTCTCTCTCTTTCTCTTTGCCCTTCCCCCTCCCCAGAGGAGACAGAAAGAATGAGAGGGCAAGAGAGTGACAGAGGAAAAATACCTATTATTTACTGGTTGAACCATGGAGGGAATCATTGAGGCTAACTCCACAAAAATGTTCTTTCTTCAAAAAAGATATAATATTTGCCTCATAAGGTCACCAGAAAAAATCTGAGTGAATTAGACACAAAATCGTGGTCTTGCAAACCTTTTAATCACCTTAAAAAATTTAATACTATTGACTAAAAGTTGCCTTTTAAAAAATAGAATACATTCGAAAGCCATTAATTCACAACTACTAATTTCAAAAATAGGTGAGCATTATCCATTTCCTCTGAATAAAAAAAGCCAAGGTCTTTAAAACTCATGTTAATAATAATTTTTAAAACCCTCCTTCTTAAATTCACCAAGATCAAAATGGAAGCAGTACAAAGTAAAAATCAAATTTTTATTTGACAATTTTCATTCCATTCATTCCAGACATGAGCAAAAGGTGCCCTTTTGACATTTAAATTATTTAGTCGAATCATTAAGATCTCCACCTCCTTACACAAGCAGTTATGTGGGAGTGAGAATTTTATTCCAACAGAAGCAACTGCCAGTGAACATCTATGCAGCTATAAAAATCCAAATTGTTTCCTCTCTAAATTGATCAAATTCCTTAAGAGTGAGTCATTTACTCTAAGAAAAAAAATGAAACCACCTCAACCTGAAAGTGAAGAAGTTCTTGCTTACCCAATATTATCAAATGGGTCTATGATACCAAAGGTTTGGTCACTTCTTCCAACAAAACATATTGGACCCCTTCCATGGCCATCTATCTTGGAAGAAGCTGTCCATTTTCTTCAATAAGTCCTCCAAAGTGGGTCCACTTACTGTGCTAGAGGCTTTCTTTGGTCTGTCGATCCCAACATGAAACCAGTAGAATCATTCATCTGTTACTCCTTGCCCTCACCATGTGATTAGTCCATCTTTTTCCAATCATACAGTTCCCTAATATCTTCTACTCTGATTCTTTAGAATTCTTTATTACATACGCTGCAGCTTTCTCACACCCACCATGTCTCTCCATGTAAAAATCTGTGTAAAATTTATTTAAATTCTCCAGATATGCTAGAGTTCTATGATTCACAGACATACAATGACATTGAAACATATTGGTATTAAAAAGATGTGCCTCATTTCTTGGAGAAGTTTGTGGTCATTAAAGGACTCTACAATTTCCTGAAGATAATCCAGCCCACTCTCCACTTCCTGTTTAAGTCTAGGCCTAACTCTATCTGTTTGTTCCAAACAAATAAAATGACAGACATGCTCAATGTAATAGGAATACATTAGGATTCAAAAAACTGCTTTCATGAGTTCAAGCTGGTGGTGGCATGGTTATAGTTGGTCAAAGATCTGGGTGTTTTAAAAATGAGTTAAAAGAAATGATCCTGCCATTACTTCTCAGAACCATTCACTTGGCACCAGAAGAGCAGTACAAGGTAGCATATAAAATGGCAGCAATCCCTGAAGGCAATTCTATGTATATGATCCATCTTTACAAGTAGATTGCAAGCTTCTAGAGGCCATATTTATATATCCAGTGGAGTTGACAGAATCACTGATTTAGAATTGAAAGGGATGACAGAGGCCATTGAATTCAATCTCCTCATTTTACAGATGAGGAAACCAAGTCTGAAAGAGGTTACATGACTTTCCCAGGGTCATATTGCTTGTTAAGTTTGGGAGGAAGGATTCAAACTTAGTTCTTTCTGACTCCAAGTCCATTGATCTACCCACGGCATCATCTAACTACCATCTTCTATCTCTAGGGCATATCACTAAACTTTGCACATAAAGGGCACCGTTCTCACCCATTTTCAAAATAAGAAAAAAGCAGAACTCAATTTTATCCAATATTAACTAGATAACAATCACTTTAAAATAGACTTGAACTACACATTATGACAAGAAGGGAAATTTAAAAAAGGAAGAAAGGGAAGAAAGCAAGAGGGGGAGAAGAAGAAAGGTGAAGAGAAAACTACAGAAACTAGAAAAGGGGGAAACAAAACTTTGTAACAACAAGCTGCCACTACACGTAAGTGAGAACTCCATCTTAATACCATCCTGCTTGGGGTAATGGCTACTTGATTATTGTACTTAGAGAACAGCAGGGACCTGTTCAGAAAAGGAGCTGGGGTTGCCAGGGTTTAAGCCTGAAAATGGTGTGAGTGGAGGGTTTTTCCCCTCCTTTCATGACCTCAGTCTTAGGGAAGCTTTTAACAGTTTAAAACAGCACTAAAATTGAGACACCCTCTGTTTTTCCAATAGAAACAAAAAGAAAATTCAAAGTAAACACAAAGCATTCAAACCATATACTGTACTAAATATTAATGAAATATGGTCTGCAGGGCCCGGATACAGTAGCTTTAAAATGAATTTCCATCCCATGTTGAGCAGTTGGGGAGTTTTGATGTCTCTTTTGGAGCTAGAGTGGTACACAGTAGGATGAATAATCACTAACAATAAGAATAGTAGCTACATTTATATAGTATTTTCAGGTTTGCAGAGTATTTCACAAATATCTCATTTTTATCCTTACAACTCTGGGAGGAAGGTGCTATTATTATCATTCTCATTTTATAGGCAAGATCACAGAGGCAGACAGACTTTAGGTGGCTTGCCCAAAGTCACCACTTAGTAAGTTTGAATTCAGCTAACTCCAGGTCCAGAGCTTCCACCCACTCTACCCCTCAGCTGCCTCAAGGCAAACTGGAACTGGGGAAAGGGTCAGGAAATCTAGGGTTGAACCTGACTTTAAACATGCCCATTGCTTACTTATGATTCTGAGCCTGTTTCTAAAAACTCGATAATAAGAAGATGACTTCTCAGGGTCTTAGTTTTAGAGCTATAAGGGACTTGGAGATCATCCAGCCCAGCAGTTCTCAACCTTATTTGCCTGAAAATTGCTGAGGACCTGAAAGAGCTTCTAGTTGCGTGTGTTATAGCCATTATTAACTTATTGAAAATTAATTTAATTGAAAATTAAAACGTTAGTATCTTGAAGATAGTTTTGATTTCCCTAACCTCCAAAAGGGTCTTGGGGATTCCCAGGAGTCTCCAGAACACACCTGGAGAACTGTGGATGGAGTCCAGCCCCTTCATTTTATACACAAGAAAAATGACACTGACATAGGATATTGACATAGAGAACAAATCCAAGATTCAAACACAGGCTTTGATACCAAATCTAGCCTCTTTTCTACTGTACCTTGTGGCTACTATTTATATCTCTATGGGAGCTGTGAGAAAAGTATTTATAGATATAATATAATAATATGATTATGTAGCATTACATGTCATTATATTATGTCATATCATATTTTGGCACAGTTTCAAGCTGAGACCCAAAGCTTTCCTAAGTCAGATATCAAGTTTCTTATATGTTCACAGGGTTACCTACAAGACCCACCAAACATTACCAAATCATAAACAATATCCAGGAATGTAAACACTGATATATTTATTCTACTGATAATGTTTACTCTAACTTCTCTGGGTTCTATTCCTGAGAGCATTACTTCATTATAGCACAGTATGAGAAGTTATGCTTATAATAATGGTTTTTAGCCATCAAAACACACACACACACACACACACACACACACACACGGATATGGATATAGATTTATATCTATCTCCCTCCTCTTCTCTCCTTCCCCCATGTACTGGAACAACCACAAGGAGAAAGGAGATCAGATTCTGTTTAAATTTAAGGATGCAATAAATTAAAAAGCATGTCTAAAAAATTTTCTCAATGTATCTGCCAGAATTTAAACATCCAACTAAGGGTACTATTTTCAAGCCATCCCCTTGTCCTAGTGACAGCACATTTTCCAAACCATTTTTTCAATTTCTTATCTGTCTGGAGCTCCTAGAGGTTAAGTGACTTATGCGTGATCAAAGAGTCCAAATCATCACTGAAACACTAATGACTATTTTGGAGACCCAGTTTTGACCAGCTACAAATCTATCCAATAATGCTGTAGCTCTCTACCTCTTCCACAAGAAAAGTGGATTTTTTTTTCAAATGCTTAGCTAGAAATAAAGTGAACTAGGGGCGGCCAGGTAGCACAGCAAGTAAGAGCACCAGCCCCAGTGTTGGGATGACCTGGGGATCGAATCTGGCCTCAGACACTTAGCACCCACCCAGAAACACCTGGCCATGTAAATTTGAGCAAGTTACTTAACCCCAATTGCTTAAAAAAATAAATAAAATGATCTATATTATGACAGTTTTATTCTCCTACTTTTTGGAAATTGGCACACTTCTTCAAATCCTGTGGCATCTCTATAATTCCCCATTTTCAGTATAAATTTCTAAGTTGATTTCTGAGTTCCCTCTCTATCCATGTGGTTCTCTTTACATACTTTTTCTTCTTCAGAGTGATTTCTTTCCATATCCTCAAAATTTAATTCAGGAATTTCCCATCCTGGCCTTTTCCTCACTCCACAGAATTTCAGGTCATGGGATTTCACTTATCCTTTCTTTGACATCTTTGAAAACTTATTTCCTAAGATCTCATCAGCTCCCCTCTATTCCTCTTTCACAAATTTTAAGGCAGAGCATTCATTGCCCCTAGAGCTTCAGAACCATCAAAGAGTTCATCAATGTTGGTGAAAAGTCAGTCAAGTCCAGAAGAAAAGTTCCCCTTATTGGTTCTTCTATCTTTTGAAGGGTGAAATTAAGGCAAGTAAAGAAGCTTTGCTTGTGATAGAAAGCCAGTAGACACCTGAAGTTCCCTCTCACTATTAGAATATATTAGAATAATCCTGTGCCAGGACTGTGATCAGTTTCCCCAGCTCCTTATCTATTCCTCTTTTGGTCCAAATGGTCTGTAGGATACTATGATGTCACTGTTAATTCTGTTTCTTCATCTTCATTTAGACAGCCTCCATTATGTTTTCCCACTCTGTTGCCTGGATTTTTTCCCCAACACATTTACAAAAATTGGTATTTTTCTTAACATATAACACTACTCCACAGACACCTCTCCTTTTACCTATCCTGTAGCTTTTGAAAAAAGCATGCACTTCCAAAAGTAATCTGCTATTCATATACTTTATACCACCAAGTCTCTATGACACCTAATAGGTTATATTAGCTTCTTTGCATTAGGATTTCTAGTTCACCTTCATGGAATCACAGAATTTGTGAGTTGGAAGGGACGTCGGTAGTCCAACAGTCCAGTCCAATCCATCCACAAAAGAAATCTTCATAACATGCTTGACAGGTGGTCATCCAGCTCTCTGCTTATTTATTACACATACTGAATATTGTGGCCATGGCTGCTATTACTGACCTCATTATATGTTTTGCCACTGCAAATTTCTGGATTTCTCTTCTACTATTCTTTTTTCTACATTATGCCTTCTCTCTATGATATCAACTTGGTGGCTATCCATTGTCAGTTTTCTCCTTCTTTCTTGACCTGTGATTTCACTGACATTAAATTCTTGAATAAAGAAACTCCCTCCATCACTACAGGACAGCCTGTTCTCTATAAGTTAGGTTGTTAGAATTACCTAGAGCACTGAGAAGTGATGTTTTTTGTCAGGGTCGCTGAGGTGCTAAGTATCAGGGCGACACCTGAACCTGACTCTGAGGCTGTTTCTGTCTACTACACCATGCTGGCTCTGTATTTAAATTCAAATCCCATTCTTGGATGCTAGGTTCAGAAATTCAAATCCCATTTTCAAATGTCATATTCTTTACCAACTTCACATTCCCAAATCTGCTCCACTCTTCTGAAGTCCTTGTCCATGATTAGTAACAGTGATGAGACCACCATATGGGCTCCAAAGGTCTTCAGTTTCTTACCCAAGACTTTCACAATCTTTAGCAATGCTTCTTATGTTCCATTTGCACCCTCATTTGTGCCCATATGAATCACCAGAAGTGGGCAGTAGTCAACTGGTTTGACAAGTCTTGGGAGGCACACTGTGACATCCTGAATACACACCCTAACAAGGCAGAAGAATTCTTCATTGTTGTTATGGTGTCAATACATAGCCACCTTAAAACTCATTAGCAGGGAGCAAACCACCACTAATTATTTCATCTTTATCTGAACCTAACTGGATGACTTCTCATTTGACAGTCCCAGAGGATCAACACCATCCTTTCATGGAGGACAAGAAACTGCTTCTTCCTTCGAGAGTCCAACATCTTCCTCTCCAAAAACAGTCTCAAACCTATTATTTAGCTCTAGTGGCCCTTTTCCCTTTCTCCTCTCCATCAGTTACATTCCATACAACCTGACACATTTTTATAACAATCAACCCTCAAGGACACCCAACAGATGACATCATCAAAACTGTGTTCTGGTATAAAGCTATAATTCAGGAGAGCATTACTAGTATCATAGTAAGAATAAAGTAGTAGAATTACCACACTGGTTAACCTTTTTTAGAATTCCAGACACAGATTTTTCTCCTTGAGACAGTATCAGAGAATACCTGTCCTTACACTCTGCACAATTCATTGCTATCTCCTCCCTTTTTGAAGATAAACTGTACCTTTCCTATAGATAAAAAATTTTCATTTTGTGATTTTATTTAAGAGAGAAAAGATAAACAGTAGTTTTCCTTTCACAAAAGAATAGTTACAGTGATTGAAATGTTAGATTGTACAAATATTATTTAATAAAATAAAACCACAAAATATATTTTATCATAGTAAGAGAAAATGGCATTTTTATAATAGGAATCTATGTCACTTTGAAGACTTATTTTAAAGTTTGTGAAACACACAAAAGTATCCATCAGTAATTACAGCAATTTGGTTACAAGCCAAATCAAGCACAATATCCAGGACTTTATGCATAGAGTCAATTTTTTAAAAAGCATAGAGTCAATTTCTTAGATTTTAGGATTAATTAAAATAAACTCAGTTTTGGTTTTTTTTAAGCTTCCTTTTTCTTTGAAAATGGACTTTTCTTGTCTTTCTTATTGAACAGAATGCACTAATTACAAGGTCAGAATACTCCATACCATACTCTTACAGATGATAACATATTGTATATGGTACAGTAGGTGGAACAGTCAACCTGGAGTCAGGAAGACATGAGTTCAAATACTGAAGTAGACATTTATTAGCTGTGTGACCCTGGGCAAGTCACTTAACCTCTCTGATTGTCTCAGTTTCCTTTTTTTTTTTTTAAAGATGTGACTAATAATAATGATGATGATGATAATTATAAATAATAACACATACCTTCTAGGGCTGTTGTGAGAATCAAGTGAGATAATATTTAGAAAGAGCTTAGCACAGTGCCCGACTCATAATAGACACTTAATACGTGCTTGTTTCTTTTCTTCCTTCCTTCTTTCCTTCCAGTTACTCAAAGCATACTTTGTGGCCAGGGGAAAAAAATTATGACTCTATTTTTAACAAATGCTTTATTACTTTAGATGAGACTTTTAAAATTAATTCATTGCAATACTGATAAGAACCTTGTAATAATAACAGTTGCCTTTTAATTCCCAATTATGGGATTGTATGGGAGTTTAGTGAACAGAAAGGAGGGCAAGAAGTATGGTAATGCCCTTTGGAATAAGTTTTACTTATTTCAGAAGACTTTTCTTTCCCTTTTTAAGGAACACAAAAATGTCTTGAGTCTTAAAGGAAAGGAAGAAAATATATACATACACACATACATACATATACACATGCACAAAGTTTCATGGATGCTAAAACTTTAAACTCATTGAATTGATATTTAAATAATTTCATTTAAATAATTATGCTCCAAAAGTTTGTTTTAAAATAAGGTACTCAGAACCCAGAATCTCTCTCTCTCTCTCTCTCACACACACACACACACACACACACACACACAGCTATTGAGTTCCCAAGCTAGTCAACAAAAGCTTCTTAAAACCGTGAGGATAACTAGAGCCTTGGATTTATTTTCTGGGAGTCAAAGATACATAAAATGTTGAAGGGAGGAAAGAGAAAAGAGGATCCAGATCAAGTTCTAGGTAACAGGTGAGAATAGACAAAGTTTATATTTGGCTTCTCATCTTGCCTCTCTGTATCCCCTTCTTACTTCCTAGTCAGTGTCTCTCTTCCCAAGTCTACCACTTCTTCACGTTGTTCTAAATAGCTGTACTTTATTACCCAAAGTACTTCAACATCCAAGATTACTTACATACCTCCCCTCAATCAAAATTCCTGTTCCTTTCATGCAGCTGATCCCAGCTATGCAATACGAAATCAGACTGAAATAATCTGCACCAATTGTGAATAACTGAAAGTCTTTAGCTCCCAGACCTATCTGGACTTCTAAAAGAAGAGGCTTACTAACCCAGATGAATCTCTAATTGGTGGCACTAGTAACTGGACAATATAATTCACTGGAACTTCAAGAGGTATAATAGAGAGAATTTTTAAAAAGCAACCACTGTAAGGTAAGATACATAGGATAACAGAAAGATGACCAGATTCAGAGTCTTAAGGGACCACAGTTTGAGTTTCAACTCTGCTTTTTACTACTTGTGTAAAATTGGAAAAATCACAACCTGTAAGAGTTTTAGCTATAAAAAGAAGAATTTGAGATAACACGATTGTTCTAATATCAGCTTCTCCTTTCAACTCAAAATTCTAAAGCTAAGATATATTGGAAAAGGAGGTAGAACAAGTTATGAAGACTAATTCTGGAGAGTCTCTTCTCTAGGGTAAATTCTCCTAATACATGCCCCCTTGTAATAAATATACATACACGGCCAAGCAGAAGAAATAAATTGCCTCTTTGTCCATGTCCAAAAAATGTGCCTAACTTTGTACCCCAAGTCCATCACCTTTCTGTTAGAAGGTGGTTAGCAGGCTTCACTGGTGCAATCATGGTTGGTCCAGTTCTTAAGGTCCACCAAAGTTGTTGGTCTTTACAATGTTGTCATTAGAGTAGAAACTGTTCTCCTGGTTCTCTTCATTTCACTCTGCTTTAGTTCCTTGGAATCTTCCTGTTTGTGTCTGAAACTGCCCCTTTCATCATTGGTTCTCCTTTAAAGGCAGCTGGTTAAGTAGATAATCAGGTGCCATTCCATTTAAAATTCTTTCAAATTTGGATTATCTGAATATGATGAAGCTCCTTATTTCCTAACAAAATGCCAAACTCCTCACCCTGAGCATTCAAAGTCTTCCAAGTTATGGGCCCTAATGGGCCACACCAATCTTATCTCCACTACTCCCCTATGCAAACTTTTTGTTCTAACCTGACTGCTTACTCCCAGGCCCTCTTCTTTACGGGATTATCTGACTCTTGGGAATGTCCTTCACCCCAACTCAAGTCATGTGCAGTCAGTCTCAAGAATTTCATGCTCCATTTGGGCTGAGACCATACATTATGCTTTTGACTGTATTCCACAGAGCACAAAATGTGCTGCTCAAGATTTACAGTGTGACATGGAACAATCAATCCTGCATTGGAGTCAGAAGCTCAAGGTTCAAATCCCAGACTCTGCCACTTAATTCCTGTATACCCTGCAGCAAGTTAGTTTACCTTCTCTGGCCTGAGTTTCCTTATCTCTAAAATAATGGATTGTATTACATAATCTCTAAAGTCCACAGCAATTTTAAATTCCTCTTAGTATGTTCTGAAATATTTTATTAAATGAATTGCTTATGCAAAAAAAAAAAAAGACAGATGAGTGATTTCCATGACCCTAGGGAGGTGATAGGAGGGCTTGCTTGGGCTAGATTTTTAAGAAAGCTCTCCTGAAATGGGGAAGGGTACATGTGTGCTGCAAGTCTAGGTAGTTTATCTCAATGTTCTAGACAACTCATTAGGATAGTAATTATTGTTGTGGAGAAGGTACCAACCTGTGTTGGTGGAAGGGATTTCTTCACTCAGGACTTCCCTATACCAATGAGGTCCCAGGTCCAATCCCTACTCATGCTGCTAGGACATCAGGGACATGTTGATGTCTGACTTACCTAGATTTCAGCAAAGGAGCTGACTAAGCCTCTCCTGCTAATCTTGCTGACAAGGAGAGATGCAGGCTAGAACCACAATTAAGTGAGTTGAGGACTGATTGTCTGACTTTTGGTGGTAGAAAATAACTGGAAACAAAGTGGGTGCCACCCACTGATTAGATAATGTCTACACAAATTATGGTACATAAATGTAATGGAATATTATTGCACAGCAAGAAATGAATGTGGAATTTATAAAAAACACTGGGAAGACTTGCATGACCTGATACAAAGTGAAGCAAGCAGAACCAGGAAAACAAGAGATACAGTGACTACACCAATGTAAACTGAAAAGATGTCAAATGCTGTGTAATTCCAATGAGCAAAGTCACCGGGGAAGACTTTTAACTAAATGTCTCACTCCCTTCCCTTCAGTACAAATATGGGTGACCATAGGTGTGGAAATTGCATATATTGTCATTATGTGGTCAATGTGTTAATTGGTTTTGCTGAAAGGACTTTTTTCTTGAAAAAAAAGTTTTTGTGGAGCGGCTAGGTGGTGCAGTGAATAGAGCACTGGCCCTGGAGTCAGGAGGACCTGAGTTCAAATCCAGCCTTGGACACTTAACACTTACTAGCCATGTGACTTTGGGCAAGTCAACCCCAATTGCCCTGCCTGCCCCCTCCAAAAAAAAGCAAAAGAAAAAAGTTTTTTTTTAAATGTTTTTTTTTTTTTTACAAAGGAGGGTTTTCTAAGAAGAATGAAGAGAGGTATTCAGAAATGAATGCTATATAAAAACAAGAGACATTAATTAATGCTTTTTTAAAAAAAAAAAAGGAACCCTGGTCACATAACTAGACACAAAGAATCATCCTTATGATTCAATGTCAATATGGAAAGAAGTTTCTAGTAGAGTCCCCCCAAGAAGATCTCTTCTTAGTTCTGTGCTTTTTAAAACATTTTTATCAATAACTTGGATGACAGCTAGATGACAAGTTTATCAAATTTGCAGGCTGGAAAGAACAGCTAACAATGAATGACAGCATGTAAAAATGTAATAGGCTAGGATGCTGGCATGTACCCAATAAAATGAAATTTAATCGTAATAAAGTCCAAGACTAGGGCTCCAGTAATCAAATTCCCAAATATAAGAGAGAGAAGGCATGCAGAGAGAGCAATTCATCTGAAAATAACTACAGCAACAACCTGAAACCTTGGGGGTCTGGTGGAATGCAAGCTCAATACAAGTCAACAATGTAACAAAACAGATTAAAAAGCCAATCTGTTATTAGGTTGCATTAAGAAAGACATCATGTCCAGAATATGGGAAGGGGTGGTCTTACTGGAATCTACCTTTTCAGACCACATATAGTGTATCATATTCAGTTCTGTGATCAGATTTTAGGAAAGACATTTGTAAGCTGGAGAAAACTGAGATAGGTGACCAAGATGGCAAAGAACCTCAAAATAATGTCAAATACTCATTGAATGAAGTAAGGGTGTTTAACTTTAAGAGGAGATTTAGGGATTACATGACAATGATTTTCAAACATATGAAGATTTTTTTTTAATGGAAAGACACAGATAGTAATCATAACTATGAATGTGAATGGGATGAACTCTCCCATAAAACAGAAGCAGAGAGCAGAATGGATTAAAAACCATAATCCTACAATATATTTGAATCAGGGAGATACACACAGGGTAAAGGTAAAAGGCTAGAATAGAATATATTGTACTTCAGCTGAAGGAAAAAAGCAAGGGTAGTAATCTTAATCTCAGACAAATTGAAAGCAAAAATAGATCTAATTAAAAGAGATAAGGAAGGAAACTATATCCTGCTAAAAGGCACCATATACAATGAAGTAATATCATTACTAAACATATATGCACCAAGTGGTATAGCACCCAGATTCTTAGAGGAGAAATTAAAGGAGTTACAGGAAGAAATAGACAGCAAAACTAGGGGGGACCTCAACCTCCCCTTTTTTGAACTTGATAAATCTAACCTCAAAATAAACAAGAAAGAAGGGAAAGGGGTGAACAGAATTTTAGAAAAGGTACATGTGGTAGACCTTTGGAGAAAATTGAAAGGGGATAGAAAGAAATATACCTTTTTCTCAGTGGTTTATGGCACAGACACAAAAACTGACCATGTACTAGGGCATAAACACCTCACAATACAATGCAGAAGGAGCGATTAATAAAATTGAAATTAAGAACACCATTGAACTACTAAATAAAACTAAGAGCTAGTTTCATGAAAAAACCAATAAAACAGATAAACCATTGGTCAATTTGATTTTAAAAAAGAAGAAAACTAAATTGCCAATATCAAAAATGAAAAAGGGTGAATTCACCACCAATGAAGAGGAAATTAAAACAATAATTAGAAACCATTTTGCCCAATGGTATGTCAATAAATTTGACAATCATAGTGAAATGAATAAATATTTTCAAAAATGTAAATTGCCCAGATTAACAGAAGAGGAAGTAAATACTTAAACAACGCTATCTCAGAAAGAAATTGAACAAACCATCAATGAACTCTCTAGGAAAAAATCTCCAGGGCTAGATGGATTTACAAGCAAATTCTGTCAAACATTTAAAGAATAATTAATTCCAAGGAGTCCTACCAAAAAATTATTTTAAAGAACTAGAAAAAATAATAATAAAACTCATCTGGAAGAACAAAATGTCCAGAACATCAAGGGAATTAATGAAAAGAAATATAGCAGAAGGTGGGTAGATCTTAAATTGTATTATAAAGCAGAAATCATCAAAACTACTTGGTACTGGCTAAGAAATTGAGGGGTAGATCAGTGGAATAGGTGAGGTACACAAGACATACTAGTCAATGACAATAGAAATCTACTGTTTGATAAACCCAAAGACTCTAGCTTCTGTGATAAGAACTCCCTATTTGACAAAAGCTTCTGGGAAAACTAGAAAATGATATGGCAGAAACTGGGCATAGATCAACATCTGACACAGTATACCAAAATAAAATCCAAATGGGTACATGACTTTGATATAAAAGCTAATACTATAAGAAAATTAGGGGAGCAAGGAATAGTTTATCTGTCAGATTTATGGAAAATGGAAAAATTTATGACCAAAGAAGAGAAAGAGAACAGTATGAAATGCGAAATGGATCATTTTGATTACATTAATAATTTGAAAAGGGTTTTGCACAAAGACAATACAACCAAGATTAGGAGGGAAGAAGAAAACTGGGAAAGAATTTTTACAACCAGTATCTCTGATAAAGGCTTCATTTCTAAAATATATAGAGAACTGGGTCAAATTTATAAGAATACAAGCCATTCCCCAATTGATAAATGGTCAAAGGATACTAACAGGCAGTTTTCAGAGGAAGAAATCAAAACTATCTATAGTCATATGAAAAATTGCTCTAAATCACTATTGATTAGAAAAATGCAAATCAAAACAAATCTGAGGTACCATATCACACCTATCAGATTGACTAACATGACAAAACAGAAAAATGATAAATGTTGGAGAAAATGTCATAAAAACAGAACACTAATTCATTGTTCATGGAGTTGTGAACTGATCCAGGCATTCTGGAGAGCAATTTGGAGCTATGCCCAAAGGATCATAAAAATGTGTATACCCTATGACCCAGAAATACCACTTCCAGGTCTGTATCCCAATGGGAAAAGGACCCACATGTATTAAAATATGTATAACAGCTCTTTTTGTGGTGTCCAAGAACTGGAAATTGAGGGGATGCCCATCAACTTGGGAATAGCTGAACAAGTTGTGGTATATGAATGTAATGGAATACTATTGTGTTATAAGAAATGATGAACAAGTGGAAAAACCTGGAAAGACTTACATGAACTGATGCTGCGTGAAGTGAACAGAACCAGGAGAACATTATACACAGTAATAGCAACAGTGTTCGATGACTAACTTTGATAGACTTAGCCTTTCTCAGGAATGCAAGGACCTAAAACAATTCCAAAAGACTCATGATGGTAAATGCCATACACATACAGAGAAAGAACAATGGTGTCTGAATGCAGAGTGAAGCAGATCATTTTCTTTTTTTGTTTTGTTTTTTTCTTTCTCGTAGTTCCTCCCATTCATTCTAATTCTTCTATACAACATGACTAATGTGAAAATATGTTTAATAGGAATGTATATGTAAAGCCTATACTAGATTGCATGCTATCTTGGAGAGGGAGGAGGGGAGGGAGAGGGAGAAAATTTAAAACTTATGGAAGTGAATGCTGAAAACTAAAAATAAACTTATTTTTCAAAAAATCTCACATATATCAAGCAAAAAAAAAGAAGAAGAAGAAGCAATTAAGACTTCTACTGCTTGGCCTAAGAAAGCAGAACTTGAAGAAATAGGCAGAAATTATGGAACATCGGATTTGGGCTCAAAGTAAGGAAAAATCTCCTGCCATTTATGGCTGTCCACAAAGAAGAATGAGGTGCCTCAGGAGGTCTTGGGTTTCCCCCAAGTTCATTGCTTGAATTTTTACTGTAAAGGTAGGATAAACATTTATGGAGGATGGTATAGAGGGGATTCTCAGTAAGGGAGGTTAGGCTAGATGGCCTCCAAGATTCCTTTCATCTCTGGGGTTCTGAGTTCCTTACATTTTTCCTTACATATTAAGAAGTTCAATATTGTCATTTCTGGTTCTCAAAAATGCTTTATGATCATCCCCATTGGTCTTTGCAAAAGAAGACCCAAAGAACAGATCTATCTATCTATCTATCTATCTATCTATCTATCTATCTATCTATCTATCTATCTATCTATC
>NW_027185798.1:25522383-25550735 GCF_028583685.1 Petaurus breviceps papuanus
ATCTATCTATCTATCTATCTATCTATCTATCTATCTATCTATCTATCATTGCTAAATACTGAGTACCTCCATTGGAATTAAAGAGCTCCCTCACTGTGATCTCACAGAGGGGCATTATTAATAGCCTATCTTCTGAGACACCTGGAGCACAGAGAATGAAGCTGAGATAATCTCTCTTTGCAAACACTCAATTAATTTCCTGGCATGAGGTAACATACATAATTGACCACTTAGCTCAAACTCTGCAATATTCTTTATTTCCCAATGGTCTGGGCCTGTGATTTCATTGGTACAGGAAATTCTCAGGTGATTAAACTAATACAGATTGGCAAGAGTTTTACAAATGTAGAGTCTTAGAACAGGGATTCTGGGAAGTCTGGGAACTTAAAAAAAATACATATATATATATATTTGATAGCTGTATTTCATTAATTGGTTTTCATTGCAATCCTATGTATTTTATTTTATGCATTTAAAAACAATTTTCTGAGAAGTGGGCCATAGGTTTCACCAAACTGCCAAATGGGTCCGTGACACAAATATATTATGAATCCTAGAAACAGAAAATTATGCAGGGGCATTGGGAGTTCTAGTGACTTGCCCAAGGCCCCATGGCCAGAATGTCAAGGCAGAACTTGAACCCAGCTCTTTCTATCTCCAAGGCCAGTTCTCTATCCACTATAGAAATATTTCCCATTATATACAGATCATTACTGGTGTTAAATATCCCAGTTTTAAAAAATTAATTTTTAGATTATCAGTTGCAAAATTTGTAATGTTCCTCTCAAGTCACTGGACAAGGATAAGAAAGATTAACCCTCCCCCCACCACCACTTTACAGTTGACCTACTCATCCTTGATGCTGACTTAGCCCCCAGAAGTACCCAATTTCACTTGAAGCCTCTCCCTGTGATTGGCTAGTTCCTCCCAGTGCCTCCATTTTAAGAAGGATGCCCAGGGCAGCCACATCTCCATTCCTCTCCAGGCTTTCCACTTCTGACTCTCTGGAATTTCCCTATTTTGTCATCCCTCCCTCTCTCCTTTTAGCTCTCTTTCATGAGGTGTCTTCCCTCAACAGAATGTAAACTCCTTGAAGGCATGGACTGTCTTTCTTTCAGCTTTTATTTACATTTTCTGCACTTAGCACAGAGCCACAGCATAATAACAAGCACTGAAGAAACTTAATTACTTGACTTGAAGATCACAACCAATATGTTCAATAGTTTTTTTTTTTTTAATGTATTTGAAGGTGGTACAGTGAATAGAGCACCAGCCCTGGAGTTAGGAGGACCTGAGTTCAAGTCCAGCCTCAGACACTTGACACAAAACTAGCTGTGTCACCTTGGGTACGTCACTTAACCCCAATTGCCCTGCCCTCCTCCCCCCTCCAAAAAAAGCAAATATTTTTTAAAAATGTATTTGAAGACAACAGACTATAAACAAAAACGTATTTGAAAAATATATCTGAGGGCAAAAGCCACAAAAAAAAATGGATTTAGACATGACTCTTCAGTGAGTCAGAGGCAAAGACAAAAATAGACCTTAAATTCAGACCACCTGCTGTCTAGCCTGGGGCCTGATTGTCACTGCATGATGCAAACTTTCCTGAATATCTGAAAACTTTCTGGAAAAAAAAAAGGAACAGCAATATTATGGTAAAAAAAAATTCCTGGGGAAAAAACGGATTCACACATGAACAATCTTAATAAACAGGTGCATCCCCCTTCACAAATATCCATTACACAGCAATCACACTTAAAGGAAAAATAAATCAAGTTACTTCCTTTTATTAAATTAGGCAACTTCCTCTTTAATGTTACTGTGACCCATTATGCTTATTTGTCTCTCCCCAGACAATACTGCTCCTTCTCAGAAATTTATCTTCTGTGAAAGTATTAGTGAGTATATAAACTTCTCCCAATTTTTCCAACAGGGTCTCTGGACAATATTGTTCCTTCTTCTAATATTCAGTAATCATTAATTGGAAGGAAAAGAGAGTGTTTACTGGCAAATGGATCTCCAGAATAAATTTCTCCTGGAGATAAGCCTCCTTCTGTGAATCTGAAATGTTTTTTGTAGACATTGGGACATAGACACATAGTACATGGGACATAGTACATTACCTTTGGGCCGATATGACTGCTAAAAGAAGGAAAAGTAGTTGCCAGCTTCTTAATAGATAAGGAGCCAGAGTGCCCGGCTTCAAGAGAATTCCCAGAATCACAAAATTTTAGTTGGAAGTAACTTTAGTGGCCATCTAAACCAATATGTTCTCGAAAAAAGAATACTTTCTACAGCATAACCAGGAAATGGCCTACCAGCTCTAACTTGAAGACAATTTAAGTAAAACATATTTAGAAAGGAAATCTACAAAAGCTAAATACATTATAGCACCAAATATATAGTTTTAATTACTTGATTAAGTTTTTTTTTTAATTTTCTAAGCATGCTCTTTGGGTGGAAGTGAATAAACAGTAATAAAAATGTATCCACTACAAATTGTGTTTTTTTCCCTTTGTCTTCTGTGATTGTAACTGAACAGGTTTTCAGAAACTGTCTTAAAATATCATATTATTAAATCATTATTTGGCCTTCTCTTCTCCGGGGTAGATAAGCCCTTTTCCAAAATGTTGCTCTTATAAAGGTCCAACATACATTTGTACAGCCCAAGAGATGAAACTGAGATGAAGACTTAAAAAGTTGACAATTTATACTGACCACAGATTTGCATCAAATACAGAACCAGAGTAAAGAGGAAAAACTACATGTAGAGTTGACTGACTCTAAATTTAAAAGTTCCCAAGAAAGGTTATTTATCCCAGAAACTCCTTTCATATTTTGCTTTTACTCAGATTCACTTCTTCTATCATGAGTGGATGTAAAATCCAGTATTTGCCAACCTCCTTAAAGAGTTATCCATATTTTAGAAAGTTGCTAAATAATGCCCAAGTTCTTCACTGATCCTACTTGGCTTCCCAGGAATGATCCTCTCCCTTCCTCCTCCTACCCCTTTTTTGCTAGCTCATTTTCTTGACCCCTTTCTGTCAGTTTCCATTAAGGCCCTTGATGTCTCTATTTCTATACTCTCTCCCTTCAGAGAAGTCATCTTTCATGGATTAATGCTGACTTTTATAAGAAGAACCCTTATGTCTCTGTCGTTGTTACTCAGTTGTTTTAGTCATGTCCAACTCTCCGTGACCCCATTTGGCATTTTCTTAGCAAAGATACTGGAGTAGTTTGCCATATCCTTCTCCAGCCCATTTTACAAATGAGGATACTGAGGCAAAGTGGTTAAGTAACTTACCCAGAGTCTGAGGGTCAAATTTGAACTCAGGAACACGGGTCTGTCTTCCTGATTTTAGACCTGGTACTCTATCCACTAAGCCACCTAGCTTCCCCCTCACATCTCTAGTTCTAATTAATAATCATCAAGTACTGAAAGTTATGTAGTACTTTATTATACTAAAAAAATGCTAGTTCCAAGCCACAATCTCAACATGGGGCATAACAAAAATCAACTTTGTGTGTTAGTACATCGTGAGTTTCCTAGTGTCCCTTTGATGGAGGTGATGGCGAACCCCTGGGAGGAAAGAAGGAACATGGAAGATACATTTGTATATGTTGTTGGGGGGTAAGAGATATGGATGTAGGTAGGCAGGGTAATCAACACATTGAAGATGGCATATATTCTTTTCTCTCTCTCCCATAGGTGAAGTTTGAAGTTTACACAAATTTACACTGCTTTTACCCAAATAACTTAACCAGTAGTTGAATGTAAATGATCTTCTCTTGGGAAATAAAGCTCAACCCAAGGGAAGCAATATTTATAGAATCACAGATTTAGAGCTGAAAGGGGCCTTAGAGGCCACCAAGACCGACTCCCTCATTTTACAGATGAGGAAACAGGCTGATAGAGATTAAATGCCTTGTCCAGGGTTTCACAGTTACTAAATGTTTGAGGAAGGATTTGAATTCAGATATTTCTGACTCTTAAGCCTGGAATGTTATCCATTATGTCACCTCGCTACCCAATATATATTCATTTTATTTACTCATAAAGAAGCCCATAACAAGACAACAGATCTACTGCCACATACCTGTTTATGAACACAACTGGCATTTGATGTTCCATGACAATGAAGGCAAACACTGGATCATCTGCCAGGTAGAACTGGCACTAAAACCTCTTTCTTACAACAAGGTTTCCCCTTTACCCAGATGGCAGAAATCCCACATAAAAATATGTAGCCTGGGCCCAAAGGCACCACACAACAGCTGGGTGGGAGGGAATCGCCATGGGCAATGGAGCCACTCCCTATGGGAGAACACCCTTTTTTCCAGGTTCAAACAATAGGGAAGCAATTACGGTCACTAGATGTGTAGAGATAATTCACAATACAAATAACTTATACAAAGGCAACCTCTTTTCATTCTCAGGTATTTTTCTTCCAGACTTAAGCACAAAGATAAATCTTCCCACACTTCCCCTAGAAGCAGATATTGTGGAAAGCTGTAGTGGAATCAGTAGCCCTTTCTTAGAGTCCCCATTCCACCCACATCTGGCTCTATTTAAAGCTAAATTCAAGCAGAATTCTCCAGGGTCAACAAATGACCCTGAGTAAAAATAGCCTTGGAAATCTATCATGGAAAGGAAAGGGGAACAAGGGGGCGGGATGATTCGCTCCAAATGGGAGCTCTAAAAGCAAATTTCCATTTTAGTCCCAATATGAAACCAATGTGCAGATCAGGCAGAGAATAAACTACCCCTTTGAAAATGCTTCTGCAGTAAAGGACCAAAAAATTCAGTTTAAGAGCTAGAAATTTAGTGGGTCATGTATGTCTCCTTTAAATCAACCAGAGCTGAATATACTCCCCCCAATTCCAGTCAGAGAGTTCCACCTGCAAACAGACATAGGTTAACAAATGCTCTTCCCTACATAAGAGGGAACCAGGTGTCTCACTGTGTACTTTTCAAATCACACAAGGTGCAGAAGATAAACAGTGAGAAACAAAGCAACAGACCTCCATGTATTAATTTCACAAATACAAGAGTAAAATATCAAAAAGAAATTTCATTAGATGCTAAAAAAAAAAAATAACTATTTAAATCCTGAAATTAGTAGAGGCACCTTTATTTCCACAAAAATATGATGTTAGGGAAACATCATTGCAGGGGTTGGCAAGTTCCACAGGAACAAGATCGTAAATATAATGACATTAAAATAGGGTATTGCAATGGTCAGGTTTAGTTTTAATCTATTAACAATGTCATTGTGAAATAATGTTGTTATGAAATTATACCAGTCCATGCAACATTTTATAGACTGTGCCTATGTATCTTTTGGTCTTAAATTTTATCCATTTTTTAACATGCTACTGTGTCCATCAGTAAATATTATAGATGTTTTAATTTTTTTTTCATTTTTCAAATGCTTTATTAATTTCTGCCAGATTTTGAGTTACAAATTTTCTCCCCATTTTCCCCCTACCCACCACCCCAAAATAACAATCCCACAGGATATCCCCTCCTCCAATCTGCTCTCTCCCACATCTTGTCCCAAACCCCCTTTGACTTTTCCAGTAGGGCATGGTGGATCTCTATGCCCCAGTGCCTGTATATCTTCTTTCCCAATTACATGTAAAATAGTATTAATAATAGTGTGTATATATGTAATATATGTAATTTTAAACATTTGATTTTAAAACTTTGAATTCCAGATTCATTCCCTTCCTCCCTTGTCACCCACCCTTACTGGGAAGATAAACAGTTCAGCATAGGTTGTATATGTGTAGCCAATGCAAACCATTAACATAGAAGATACATTGTAAAAGACTGACTACACTTCCCTCCCTCCCATCCCACCACCCACCTGCTGCATTCTCTACTTTGATCCCCTCCCCCTTCAAAAGTGAGTGCTTCCAATTTCCCTCCCCCCCAGCCTGCCCTCCCTTCCACCATCCCCCCTCTCATCCCCTTCCCCCCCTAATCTCCTGGAGGGTGAGATACCCACCCAATTTAGTGTGTATGTCATTCCCTCCCTGAGCCAAATTCAATGAAAATAAGGTTGACCCATTCCCTTTTGCCTTCCTAATCTTCCCCTCCATTGTAATCATTTTCCCTTGCCTCTTCTATATGAGATAGTTTACCCCATTCTGTCTCTCCCCATCTCCTCTCATTGTATTCCTCTCTCACCTCTCAATTTCACCTTTTAAGTATCATCCCTTCCTATTAACTTGGTCCTGTGCCCTCTATGTATACCTGTAAACATATACACACTTTCACAATTGTATTCATAAGCCTGTATACCCTCCAATATAGACATTATATATATATATATATATATATATATATACATATATATATTTCCATTCCCTTCAACTATTTTCATACTGATAAAAGTTTCATCAATTACAATTATCGTTTTTCCATGTAGTAATGTTAATAGTTCAACTTTGATAAGTGGCTTATGATTACTTTTCCCTGTTTACCTTCTCAAGCTTCTCTTGCTTCTTGTATCTGAATGTCAAATTTTCTATTTAACTCTGGTTTTTTCATTAAGAATGCTTGAAAGTTCTCTATTCCACTGAATAACCATATTTTCCCCTGAAACATGATACTCAGTTTTGCTGGGTAGATGATTCTTGGTTTTAATCCCAGCTCCTCTGCCCTCTGGAATATCATATTCCAGGTCCTTCGATCCCTCAGTTTAGAAGCTACCAGATCCTGTGTTATCCTGATTTTGTTTCCACAATATTCAAATTGTTTCTTCCTGGCTGCTCATAATATTCTCTCCTTGATCTGGGAATTCCGGAACCTGGCTATAATATTCCTAGGAGTTTTCTTTTTGAGATATTTTTCAGGAGGTGATCAATGGATTCTTTCAACATCTATTTTGCCTTCTGGTTCTAAAATATCAGGGCAATTTTCCTTGAGAATTTCTTAGAGGATGATTTCTAGGTTCTTTCTTTGATCAAGGCTTTCAGGTAGTCCAATAATTTTAAAATTATCTCTCCTGGATCTATTTTCCAGGTCAGTGGTTTTTCCCATGAGATATTTCACATTGCCTTCTATTCTTTCGTTTGGATCTGTTTAACATCATCTTGATTTCTCATAAAGTCACTAGTTTCCCTTTGCTCCATTCTAAATCTGAGGGAATGATTCTCCTCATTGAGCTTTTGAGCTTCTTTTTCCATCTGGCAAATTCAGCTTTTTAAGGCATTCCTCTCATTGCCTTTTTGAGTCTCTTGTGCCAATTGAGTTAGTCTGTTTTTTAAGGTATGATTTTCCTCAGTCAGGCTGTTGAACTCTCATTTCATAATTTTCTTGCATCGGTCTCATTTCTCTTCCCAATTTTTCCTCCACTTCTCTTATCTGCTTCTTAAGGTCCTCTATGACCTGTAACCAGCTTGTATTTTCCTTTGAAGCTTTTGGTGCAGGAGTTCTGACTTCACTGTCTTCCTCCTGTTCCATGCTTTGCTCTTTTTTGTTTCCAAAATAGGAGTCAAATGTTAGAATCTTCTGTTTGCTTAGTTTCCTTTGCCTAGTCATGTCGCCCCTCAGTCACTTGACTCCTGGGCTTTTTGCCACAGTAGGACTCTGTCATCAGACAGGGGAGCTTTCGTCCCAAACACTGGGGTTCTCTCAGCTGCCAGAGGTATTAGTTGGGTGCCTTCTCTGAAGCTTCCACATGCTCTGGCAAGCTGGTCACACACCACAAGACCGCCACCCTAGACTGCAATCCAGATCCAAGCAGGTTAAAGCAAGAGCGATTACCCCTCAGAGTGGTTGCTTGGTCCCCCTACAGTATAGAGGCCAGGAGCTGAAGCTGCCACATGGTGCTGGCTGTGCAGGGTGGCTCAGTGGCTTTTCGCCCTAGGGACAAAAGCCTATGCACTCCCACTTACTGGGTCCCAAAGTCCAGACTGCCCTGACCTCTCCCTTTGTCCTTTGCATCTACGTGTTGATAATTCTGGATTGCCACAGCTGCTGGTAATCTGGAGTCCCTCTCTAGATGTTTTCTTTTGTTGGTTCCAATCATGCTTCATGGCTCATGCCTGTTCACCCTTCTTGAGATGCTGCTAGAAAGAAAAGTCAATGGACAGAGGAGAGAGAGAAGCAACACTGGAAGCTAGGTAGCTCTTGCTCCCATACCAGGAAGGAAAAAAAAATTAACCTAGGAAACTGGACTTATACATCATTACAAGGTAAGTTTCTTTCATTTAATCAAATACTTATTGTGTGCTTCTTATGTCTGAAGTACTCTGGTAGGTAGAGGAGAGGAGCTACAAAAAAGGTAAGCCATGGTTGTTGCCCTCAGGAAGCTTACTGTCTAGAAGGTAACACAGACATACACAAATAAATATACTGTGAGAATGTACCCTATGTACTTTCCCCCCCATACTGTTCAATTAGTCACACTTGTTCTATTTTATCAGCAAGTCTTCATCAGCATGTCTGACCATGTCATGTCCTCATTCAATAAACCCCAGTGGCTCCTTATTACCTCCATGATCCAATACAGATTTGTTTGCTTTTAAAAGGCTTTCAAAAACCCAGCCTCTTCTTACTTTTCTAGTCTTACTCCCCTCAGAGTATGCCATCATCCAATAACACTGATCTCTCTGCTGTTCCTCCAACATGACATGCCCATCTCCTTTTATTAGTTGTGTTCCATGTCTGAAATTCTCTTCTCTCACCCCTCCCTGTTCCTGGCTTCCCTTCAAGACAAAGTTCAAATCCCTGTCTTCTATAAGAGGCCTTTCAAGATCCCTCCTTTGGCCCATCCCCACTGCTACGTCTTCCTTGTGAAATTACTTCTCATTTATAATTTCTATGTTCGTTTCTAACTATATCATCTGCATCTATCTGTCTGTCTGTCTATTCATCTACCCGTCTGTCTATTAATCTATGGCACACAGCAGTTTACCATGTTGTTTCCCTAGTTAAAGTGTAAGCTCCTTGAGGTCAGGAACCATGTTTTTTCCTTTCTTAGTATCCCCAGCATTTACCACAGTGCCTGGCATATAGTAAATACTTAACAAATGCTTGTTGACAATGATGATGCTTGTCTCCAGGGGGCAGAATTAGGAGCAATATGTGGAAGTCAGAAAGAGACATTTCCCTATAATTAAACTTACCCCAAAATGAAATAGGTCTTCCCCTCCCCACTAAAGGGCTACAAGTAGCAAAGGCCACTTGTTAGGTATACTGTAGAGCTGATCCTTGTTCAGACACCATGTAGACTAAATGGTCCTTTCCAAGGGTCCAAGATGCTGTGGTTTATTTGTCATGATGTTTTATCCTTCTTAATGTAATCTTACTTCCACTAGAGTCCATGTCCACTGATACCTCCTTGTAGCAGGGATGTGATCCTGGATCCTTAAGGGTTCTGTCAACTGAGCATCAGCACTGGAAGGCCCTATGCAGGCTGGAAAGGCTTCCAATTAGGGCCCAGAGGCAGATTGTTGCTCAAGAGACAACCTGGCTAAGTGTGGAGGCTCACCACTAGGGGAGCTGTAGGGGATGGAGAAGCACTGTTTTTGGCCACAGTATCTCCCAGAACATCTACTAGATCTTCTTCAGTGAGTACTAGCACTGAAAGCAAAATCAAAGACACCTGTGGTATTTAAATATCAGGTCATAAGCTCCAGTTGGGCAAGGATCTATTTTAATGCCTTTGGCCCCCATCAAGTACACCTTACACACCAAAAGGTACTCAATAAATGTTATAGTAATGGTGATAATGTAATAAAAAGTACAAAGGGCTATGGGAGTTCACTACTGCCTTGAAGGTGAGCTAAGCCTGGAAGGATACCACAGATTAGATTAGAGCAAGTAAAGACTGGGGGAAGAGGGAACAAAGAATTTCTAGCAGATCTGCATCATCCTGGGTAAGGTACAATTAGGGCAATGCTTCCCAACCCAGACCACACTATAGGGGAGTCAAATATCTCAGTTTCTACTGTGAGGCAAACTGTCCTCTATAACTTCAAGGCAGCAGCTTCATCTGGAACACAGGGAGAAAGGAGCTAGAATGGAAGAGAAATATGAAAAGGGAAGGGGGAAGAGCTGGGGCTGTCCATTTATATTTAATGATTTTAAGAAAAATGTCAGTGCTGTGTGGACCTTAAAAATTTGCCAGAGGCAGGCAGTTGGGAAACACTGTCTTAAGGTACACTAAAGTTCATAATCCCTTCTGTTTCATCTGTTAATGCTTGCTTGCTTCAGCTCATCAGCCTCTTATTAATTAATTACCCTCTCATATTAAGTGGTTCCTGGCACCTCCATGTAATGGTAGCACCAGCAGGCACCCCCAGGCAACTGATTCAGCCAGTACAGTTCACCTAGCACACCACCAAAAGCCAGAGGTCAGAAAGCTTTGATGGGTACAGGACACCACGTTAGTATCAATACAGGAAGTTGGATTCACCCCCAAAATGCCCAAGCGTGGAGTAGAGAGGGGAAAGAGGAAGGAATCAAGGGGTTAGAGGCTACAGAGGAAAAAGCTACCATGAAACCACCATATGAAGATGCCCAGTTGAAATTTCAATAATAATCATTGATGGGGGAAAAAACAATTTTCAGATTTTTGAATATACACTGTGTTCATACCTGCATAGACAAATGAAAAATTGCAAAAGGAGCTTCTCTCTCTCTCTGTGTGTCTCTGTCTCTCTGTCTGTCTTTCTCTGTCTGTCTGTCTGTCTCTCTCTTCCTGATCTAAACCTGCCCAAAGTGAAGAAATAGGGCCAACCTCCAGAAACCAGGGAACAATGCCTCAGTACTTCAGTAAAGATGGCCAGACCTGGAGCTCGACCATCTACTTTCAGAGCCTGACTCTTCCCCTACTGTTTGCCTCATCCTGGACAAGTTATTTAACCTTTATGGACCTCAGTTTCCTGATTCGTAAAAACTAAGGGAGAATAGACCAGATGGCTTCTAGGGTCCCTTCCAGCTCCAACTTTCTGGTTCTATGAAAAGAGAAGTCATTAGGTGGCTTTCTGCCATTTGCCATTACTAATACCATTTGGGATAGATTTACAAATGAACTCTTCATAGATGGAAAAATTCAGGCAGACTCGTGCTCAAACAGAAATTTGCTCCAATTAAAGAAGAAGTTAACAGAAGAAGGATTCTGACCCAATTCACCAACAAATTTATACATACATAACTAGAAATATTCAGATAATATGGTCCAGGATAAACTTAATCTATCAGACTTAGTGTTTTAGCACCATGCAATACCCAAACCTGCAGTGGCGGGGCTTCTTGGCTACCCTCTGCAACATTGTTCTAATGCCCATAGGTCCCCTCTAGCACCCCTCCAAGCCCTGGGACAGCTTTACAAAGCTCTCCCTGGTCTCATAGGTTATTGAGGCACAGGAACCCGAACCCCCACCCCCCCAACCAGGGACTCAGAGCTATGTATGCTGAGGACTGTATCTGAGCCATGATCATTTTAGCTCTAAGGAACCTCTCCAAATCTCTGTTAGCTGATTTTCTCTATACTTCTAATAAGTATCCCTCAAAAACAATTTTTTAAAAATAGAACACACACACAGGTACTTAACATGCAATAAGACAGCACATGGTTTGGCAAGCACATGAGAGAACAAGGAGATGGGCATAAGGGACAGAAAGGGGAGCAAGGGAAAGTATCAAGTCAGGAAGACCTGGGTTTGAATCCTGCTTCAGATGCCTACTAGTTCTGTGACACGAAGCAAGTCACTTAACCTTTCTGTGCCTCAGTTTCCCCACCTGTGAAATGGGGACAATAATATCACCCATCTCATAGGGTTATTGTGAAGATTGAATATAACAATATCTGATGAGGGCTTTTCAAACTTTTAAATTGCTGACAAGACCTCCAAGTCAACATCGGAAGACAAAAAGAAGCAAGCATATGGGAGGAAGGCGTGCATTCCAACCTGTCCTGATCTGTCACTAAATTAGTTGTATGACCTTGGGAAAGTTAATTTCATCTTTGGGTTTTAGTTTTCTTATCTATTAAGTAGGGAAGGTGGAGTAGCTCTAATAAAGTTTTATGAGCTAAACATTCCTGAACATTCCCACCTCCACTGGTTGCTTCTTTTTCTAAAATACTGCATTTAATGACTGAACTAGTCTATCACTTAGCTACATTCTGCCTTATATGGTCTCTCATTGTTTCACTATGCTAATTTCATGTCTCCAATTAGACTATAAGCTCTTTTTTATCCTCTGTAACAGTCACCATGTAAACATAGAGTTGAATTGCAACATACACTTATGAATGTGCTCACTATGGTTAAATAAAGCTTTGCTCATTCCAATATACATTTGGTTCACGAATGCTCCCAAAATTGGAGATTTTGCAACCATTCAATATTCACTGAACACATATTTGTTAAGCACTTACTATGTGCAAGGCACTGTGATGAGAAATAACTCCTGTACTCCCAGATGTTGCATTCTCCTGGGAAGGGGGAAGGGCAGGGTGGGGAGAATGACAACAGGCATGCAGAAGAGGAAATACCAGATGACTGGACGTGGAAGGTCCACGGACCACCAGAGGGATAAGGGAAGCCTTCATGTAGGACACAGTGCCTAAGCTGAGCACCTGCCTCCCAGGGTGGCTGGGAGCATAAAGTGAGATGAGATGTGTAAAGCACTTTGCAAACTTTAAAGCACCACAGAAATGCTAGCTCTTTTCCACCAGCACCAGCACCTTTATTACCATCACCATCCTCATTCTCACCACTATGACCCCCCCCATCCCCATTATCACCATCCCCATCCCCATGACCATCACCATCATCATCACCACCACTACCACCATCACGTCATCCCCACCATCACCCACCATCACGTCATCATCACTATCACCCACCGTCACTTCATCACCACCATCACCCACCATCACGTCATCACCACTGTCACCCACCGTCACGTCACCATCACTGTCACCCCCCGTCATGTCATCACCACCACTACCCACCGTCACGTCATCATCACTGTCACCCACCATCAATCATGTCATCACCACCACTACCCACCGTCACGTCATCACCACTGTCACCCACCGTCATATCATCATCACTATCACCCGCTGTGATGTCATCACCACCATCACCCACTAACATGTCATCACCACTGTCACCCACCATCACTATCATGAAAGGAAGCTTAGAATTCTAAGAGAAAGAAGCAAAAAGAGAGCGTTCCAGTAATGAGGAACAACGATCTGTGTGAAGGTACATAGTGGAGCTGGAACGTCTAGCGGATCAATTCTGCTGGAATGCGGTGTTCGTGAAAGTGAGGAATACGTAATAGTAAGCCTGGAAAGAGTGGTTGGAGTGAGGTTGTTAAGGGATTTAAACACCAGGCTGAGAAGTCTGTGTTATGTCTTAGAGGCCACTAGAGTCTTTTCACCCCTTTTAAATCTTATTTTTTATATATTAAAAAAAACTATTGAAGACTCAAGTTGTTGAGTGAAGTAACATTAGGGAATTCGAGAGACAGCTTAATATAATGGATAAGTCACTGGACTTGGAGTTAGGGAGAATGTTCAAATGTCACCTTTGATACTTACTAGCTACATCAGCCTGGACAAGTAATTTATCTTCTCTACACCTATTCGCCTCATCTATAAGATGAGAGGCTGAACTCACTTTTTAAGGAGTCTTTCAGCTCTAAAATATATATGATCTTATTACTTGGCCAGCTATATAGTAGAAAGATTGGGAAAGGGAGGAGGGAGCAGGAGCTGGGAGATGAATTAGGAGTCCAGCTGAGAGACAATGGCAGCAGCCTTCACTATAGAACAGGAACAGCATAAGTAGAGAGAAGGGGGTAGTCAGATGTAATAAGTGTTAATATAAGTGATGTAAAAATCTAGAGAAACAGTCCCAAGACCTGTATATGCCCCCCACAACAGCTATGTTGTAAATGTAAATCAAAGGAAATTTAATTCCTTTGCAACTTAGACATCCTAGCAAGCTAGTGTAGCAAATCTTGGAACTCTCAGTACACCCATTCAAACATTTTGCAAACTCCCTGTACCAGTGAACACATACCAAATCATACCAATGAACAATGTTTCCAAATAGCATCATTAATACTTTATAACTAAACTCTACGGAAACCCTGTTTGTGTTCAATAGAGCATCCATTTCTAACATTGTTTCTATGAAACTAAATGTCCCTTGTAATATTGTTTCATCTAATAGCATACTTTATCAAGGAACCGAGGAAAGACAGGACAGTGTAACACACAGCTGGAGTAAGATCCAGCTTCCAATCCTAACTCTGCTACTCCATGTGACCCCAAGCAAGCCTTCACACCTCTTTGGACCTGAGTTATAAAAGGAGGGATTTGGACCAGCTGCTCTCAAATGCCCCTTCTACCAATAAATCAACAGGTATTACTAAACACCAACCACTGGGCTAGGGAACGGAGAACACAAGTAGAGAGAACAAAATGATTCCCACTCACAATGGGCCTTCTAGCACTGGATCCCATGAAATTAACAACAATGTCAAGATAGGTATGCCTTCCAATATTTAAAGTACAGGCAGCAATTTCATTAATGCCATGTTTTTACTCAAATTAAAAGAAAACTAAATGTCTCAATCTTCAGTGACATGATCACAACAGACTTTCATATGAGCTCATGCACTTTTTATTCTCAGAGAGATTAGAAGTCACAGGCAATCCCCAACTTGCACTGGGTGGGACTCCAGGACTCCTGTGTTATTACTTTATACAACAGGCAATGGGTGAGTTACATCACCTTCTGCTTCCTGAGAAGGTCTAATACACAAAGCCCTATCCCCTCAGGTCTGTGCCTGTGGCAGAATTCTGCAGTCCTAGATGTATACCCTATAGAGTCCCTCCTGTTTCCAGCCTAAGGCATGGTACCTTCCAGTCAGGGCCTACTGTCTTATGGCCCATGGTCCTTCTCCCTGACCTACACAGCTGTTCTCTTGTTCTATCCTGCAGCTACTCACTTAAAAAAAAACAAAACACCAACCTACTAAATTGTGTTCAATTATTATAGTGCCTGACTTGATATACATATGTATATACTTGTATAACAAATATTAGTACTTCTATTCACCAATGTAGTTCATATCCACTCTAAGTTTTGTTAATTGTTTTCATGTGCTTACACATAATAGGAGTTTAATAAGTGCTTTATATATGCCATTTTAAGGGGGCAGTTAATACAGTAACTGAATTAAAAAAAGGTTATAGCAGTCTTCATTTCTGATGTATTAATGATGGAAGCATTGGTCACTGAGAGGATGTTATATGGAGTTTCCAAAACGTTGAAATGGGTGTACTAGAAAGTCATGTTATTCCTGAATAATATAACTTATCACGTTATTCCTGAATAACCTAACTGGGCAGGACAACTTGGCGAGGGGCCTCTCTGAACGACGTTAGTACTCAGATGCGTGACCGTCATGCTCCCATCAGTGGATCCAGAATCAATGACATCCCAGCTTGATGGATTCCCCCTCTCTGGAGGTCAGCGAGCAGACCTTCAGGTATGGCTTAGGCTAGACTATACTAAACTAGACTCAACGGGACTCTAAGATCCCTTCTAACTTCCGGAATCTGTGAGCTGGCTTAGAAAAGAATGGAATAAGCATGTATGAAGCAGTTATTATGTGCCAGGAATTGTGCTAAGTCCTTTACAAATATTATCTCATTTGATCCTCCCAACTCTGTAAGGTGGGTGTTATAATCATTCCCATTTTACAAAAAAGGAAACTGAGACAGGTTAAACAAGCCATCCAGTGCCACACGGCTTTAAGTGCCTGAGGCTAGATGTAACAGGCTCTGCACCACCTAGATGCCAGGATTCCTGTCCTAGTAGATCCTTCAAAAATGCAGTCACTGGGAAGCCAAGATGAAGTAACTGATTTATAGCTTCTTTGGAAAGCCTTGTAATCCGTGGTATAGACATGAATGGCTCATGATCTCATTAACCTCCTTCATCCATCAGTGATGGTCCAGGCAACATGTGGGAAAAGACATTCCTCTGGGTTGTTTTTTTAATGTTCTTGGCTTGGATACCAGTTCAGTTCCTGGGCTGTCTATCTGTTATCCCTCCTTCTCAGTGTATGACAAGATCTCAGTTCCTTTCCATCCATATTCTAGAGGTTAACTTTTAGGTCAGTTTTTGTGTGTTATATCACCACTGGAAAGATGCTGCAGTTGAGTATGCCCATTGTTCATTTCTCCATTGGCATTTGGGTCACCTGTAATTTAGATTTTTTAGATACTACAAACATTCCATGATTCACAAAATTCGCAAAGAGAAAATATGGAGAGGATTACTAAGGAAAAGCTTCAGCCAGCTGCAGCCAGTACAACCCAGCCGACTCTGTGATCTCACGAAGAAAAGACTTCCTGAGTCTTCCCTTCCAAGATAAGCATCCCCATACTGAGCTACCCTATCCATAGATCTCATGATTTTGAGGACCTTCATCCTACTCTGGAGACTTTACCAGCAGCTTTAAAAGGGGGTGCTAACATACACTCAAGATATAATCCAACCACTATAGACCTGTCACCTCTCTACCCTTGGACACTATACTTTTCATAAGGCATTCTGAGATTTCCATTAGCTTTTTGTGGTTATTGTATCACAATGGTAGCACATACTGAGCTTGAAGTCCACTGAAATCCCCAAATCTTTTTCAGATGGTCTACCTACCTACACTCTCATCTTCTACTTGCAAAGCTGGTTAAAAAAACTGTATAGGACTTAACATTTATCCTATTAAATGTCATCCTCTTAGATTCTGTCAACCAGGGCATGAGCTAATCTTCCCAGCTTTCTGTATGATGCCAATTTGATAAGCATATCATCTGAGTCCATACACAAGTCATGAATAATAAAAACTGACATTGATAAAAATGTTAAGCACCACAGGCAGAGCCAAACACAGATCCCTGGGGGAACTTTGTTAAAGACTTCCTTCCAAGCTCACAGATTATCAAAGAAGCATGGATTGAGAACCAGAAAGGACTTTAGAGGTTACTGAGTCCAACTCCCTCATTTTCAAATGAGAAAACTGACTTGCCAGGGTCACATAGGTAGTAAGTATCTAAGGTAGGACTTGAACCCAGGTCTTCCTGACTCCAAGGCTGGTGGACTATCTCCTACAACATGTTGTCTCTACTATTGTTTGTTGGAAAACAAACTGTACCAGTAATGGTTACTCTTTGGGTCTATCAATATTTCTACATCTACATAACAGTACTATTACCATCATTCACTTTTCCCCCTCTTGTGTGAACTGTTAAACCGAACTCTTTGGAATGCTTATGGATCTCAGGGAGGAGGTTCCATAAGCTTCTGGAGATCAGTGTAATCAAGGTCATCTACAAACAAGAGCACACTGACAACCTTACCATCAGGAGGGAGCATAACCTACTAGGAAGAATGCTAGACTTGGGTCTAGGAGAAACGTGGGCTTAAATCCCGTTGCTTTCATTGTGTGTGACCATAAATAGCCCCCTAACCCTTGGGAACCTGTTTTCTTATTTGTAAAATGGGGGTGATATTAACATTTTTAGTGCATACCTCACAGAATTGTCACGTGAGTAATATGTGCCAAGTTTTTGGAAAACTTTACAGCATGATATCAACGTCAGTTACTGCTGTTATATTATCTTAGAGGGAATCCTGCTTCATTTGGCCTCTGGGCTGGCCATCCTCCAGGACAGATAACTTGGTTGAGTATATATGCCTATCCGTCTCCCTGATTTGTGCAATCTTTAATATTAATAATAGTTAGAATTTAGATAGCACTTAAAGGTCTGCTAAAGGCTTTCATATTATTTCATTCAAAGTCAGCAAGTTTGGGAGGGAGGTACTACTATGATACCCATTTTACTGATGAAGAACCTAAGACAGAGAGGCTGGTGACTAGCCCAGGGTCATACACTTAATAAGTATCTGAGGCAGAATCTGAACTGAGGTCTTCCTGACCCCAGGTCCAGCACTCTGCTCTAAGGCATCTAACTGCCTCAATATCCAAATATTTGAATAGTCATCTCTTTTGTTATATCTTTGAAAGAATATGTGATTTTAACACATGTAGTGCATATATGTACATGTGCATTTATGTGTACACAAACTGTACCCATGAGCCTACATACACATGTGCCTGTATACATGTGTGTGCATATATACATGCATACAAACATACATGTGCATTGGGCAGCTAGCTGGCACAGTGGACAGAATGCTGGGCCTGAAGTCAAGAAGACTTACGTTCAAATCTGGCCTCCAACATTTAGTGGCTGTGTGATTCTGGGCAAGTCACTTAACTTCTGTTTGCCTCAGTTTCCCATGAAATGGGGATGATAATAATAGCCTAGCTCCTAGGGTTGTTTTGAGGATCAAATGAGATCATTGTAAAGTGTTTAAAATGGCATCTGGCATATAATGAGTGTTAAGTTATCATTATCATCATCACAATTATATACACATATGTGTGTTATTGTGTATTATATATATTATATATTACATATCCATTATATATAGATATACACACCTTGTTGGAGAAAAATCTTTAAAAATCAAACAGTTCTTTATTAACAGAGGATACAACTGTATATGTTTCACACCTTTCAGGCACTGTTGTGACTATAAAGATGTATTCTTCTGGAAAATGTGAAAGCCTGCCTCTCCATCTTCATATTCTTATCAAAAATACTCTGTTCTATATGGATAGAACATTCTCAAGATTTTATGGAGATGAGAAAGTGGCCAAGTGTGAATAGCTACTTTTAGAGTATATCTTTTGGTTGTTAGAGGTTAAATAATTTGCCCAACATTTCAGAGGTAAACCGAGTATTTTTTCTACTCCAGTGCTGACCTTCCATTCTCTGTACTTTGCTACCTGTCTCTCTCTTTCATGTAATACATCAGGTACAGTTTGTTAAATATATTTATGCCCATTCTATTAAAAAAATGAGCACCAGGCCCCTACCAGGATAGCCTCCTATTATAGCTTCTTCTATGAGAGAAGACAGCATAATATGATGAATAGAGTCAGACTCAGATCAAAAGCAGCTCCTTTTGAAGGTCTATATGGTCTTAACTAAGTCACTTAACCTCTCAGTGGCTCAGACAACTCTCTAAAAGTAGATAACGTGGATCTGCAGTGGAAGAAGGAGTTTCCTATTTCCTTGAAAACAGTTTTGGAGAGAAAGAGGGAAAAAGAGATAATCCCAACATATAGCCCTTCTTCTAGGAAGGTAATGTTGAATGAATTAGAAGACTGCTGAAATTCTGAATTTCAGAATTTTACATATAATAACAGTAAGAGCTTCCATGTATATAACAATTAATGGTTTTCATGCCAGCACCTCAGCTGATTATCAAAACAACCTTCTGACAAAGGCAGGACAAGTATTATTCCCTTTTACAAATGCTGTAAAACTGGGATGAAAGGTCTTATCCAAGTTCAGAATGCAGTTATTAGAAAACTAGAACCCAAGTGTTCAGACTTCCACGAAGTGCTAACTTTTCACCCCATCATGCTGGCTCCCAAACTATATAGTTCGTAAACAGGTCCTAAATTTTGCATTTTAGAAAGATAGGGTGTTTAAAGCCTCAGCTGTTGGGGCGGCCAGGTAGCACAGCAAGTAAGAGCACTGGCTCCAGTGTCGGGATGACCTGGGAATCAAGTCTGGGCTCAGACACTTAGCATCCACCCAGAAACACCTGGCCATGTAACCCTGAGCAAGTTACTTAACCTCCATTGCTTAGGGGAGGCCAAGTGGCTCAGCAAGTAAGAGCACAGGCCCTAGTGTCAGGATGACCTGGGAATCAAATCTGGGCTCAGATACTTAGCACTACACCCAGAAATAAGTGGCGGTGTAACCTTGAGTAAGTTACTTAACCCCGATTGCTTTAAAAAAAAAAAGCCTCAGCTGTCATGCCAACAATTGTTACAAAGAATTAAAGTATTTTTTAAAAGGTTTTTTTTTTTACAATAGTCTACAAAAGTGAAGTTTGTGGTCACAAGGTAAAAGTGAAGATTTCATGATCTCTTTGAGCTTCAGTTTCCCCACCTGTAAAATAAGGAGCTTGGATGTGATTATCTCTGAGATTCCTTCTAGCTGTAAAGTCTATAATTCTAGCTGAGCAAACTTGGATCTTGACCCCACACTTCCTAATTTTATGGACTGTCATAACTTGCTGCAGGTTATAAACCTCTGAAGGAGTGGAAGAATGCAGAAACTGTAAAAATTAGAATTCAGATATATGGAAACTCCATTTAAAGTAACATAAAAGTCAAACCTCATCCTATTTCAATGTTCTACATCTCCATTCAGCACTAATTCTATGGTTTAAAATTTCATTCAAAAGAAAATTTCAGTATGCTTCTAAAAGAAAGTGTAAGGGAATGCCAAACTTGAAATCAGGATGCTTCAGCTGGAATTCTGGCTTTAAGGTTGAAATGCAGTGTAACTTTGGTTAAGTTATTTGGCTTTGTTAAGGCTGTTTTCTTGTCTGTAAAAAAGAAGTATTTTTTTTTTGTTCTGAGCACCAGAAGGGCAAAAGGGAATAGAACACCTGCCTTGGAGACAGAAAGATCATAGATCTTGAGTCCACTGCCTCCTGCTCCCTCTTAGTCCATTTTGCAGAGGAGGAAGGTAAGGTACAAATAGACTTGTCCAGAGTTGTATGAACCAGTCCAGTGGTGGGGAACCTTTACCCTCGAGGCCACATGAGGTCCTCTAGGTCCTCAAGTGCGGCCCCTTGACCAGGTCCACACTTGAGGACTTAGAGGGATATTAGTCAGTGACTGAGGCAGGATCTGAACCCAGAGCTGCTGATTCCAGTTTCAGTGTCCTATCCATTACATGGCATCGACATACAAGGAATGGATCACACGTCCTGCCTCTCTAGAGCCCCCGAAGTAACTACAATTGTCAGCTGCAAAAGCGCTTTGTAAAACCTTCGAGTGCTTCTATTCATGCTTGCTACTAATGGTACTGGGAACTCTTGGCTGAAGAAACTTTAGCCACCAGGGCAGATTGGCACCATCTTTGTAACTTAGAGGCTTAAGGAGAGAGCAGCCTCGAGCACTGAGAGGCAGTCACAGGGAGATTCGATCAGTAAGCATGATGAGGTCCGGAGTAAATCATCTTATGGATGGAAGCACGGAAACTGGAACTATGGAAGCCCGTGTTAAAAACAAACAAAAATCGCTCAACTCGGGCAGCTGTTTTTGGCATCCGCAAGTACGTGGAGCATTCCCTTCAACCTCGGGGACTTTGTCCGCTTTAGTTTAAAGCAACTTCGAAAAACGGACAACGCCCCGGAAAGCAGCGCGCTGGGAATCCTCGGCTCCTGGCCGGGATGACGCGGCGGGGGGGCTCCTGGAGCTCGGGGATGCCCTCGGCGGAGCCGCTCCGTCCCCCTCCTCCGGCCGCGGCCGCAGGAGCTGCGTCCGGCCCCCTCCCGCTGCCCCCGCCCTTCCTCGGCGGGGCCGGCGCTGAGCATCCTGCCCTAGCAGGGGGTGGTCCTCCCTCCCCTCCCCCCCTCCCCCCGCACCCGCCTACCTGAGCCGGAGGTTGGCCATGAACTCGGACATAGTGACCGAGTCCATGAGCACGAAGTCCGCCTTGCCGAACTCGAGGCTCTCTTGCTCCGCCATGGCGCGGGTGGCACAGGTGGGATCCCGGCGGTCGAGGATGGAGGCGCGGGCCGATCTGGGCCGGGCTGGGCTGGGGGGGACCCGTGACCCCCTGGGGGCAGCGCGGCTGGCTGTGGCCCGGACGCAGGCGGGCAGGGCAGGGGATGCGCCGGCGGGGCGGCCCGGTTCGTGGCGGAGGCGTCCCTGAAGAAAGCCCAGACCCGGCAGTTTCCGCTCCTCCCGCTGCTACTGCCCGGGCGCTGTGGGAGACGGGAGCCGGAGACGGAGACAGCGGCGGCTGGTCCCGCCCTGGTCCGGCCCGGCCCCGCCCCTGCCTGGCCCTCTCCTCCCCGCCCTCCTCCTCCCTCCGAGGGGGCCGCCCCAGCTGGGCCCACAGCCACCGCCTCCTCCCCCTCCTCCGCCTCCTTCTTTTGCTCCACACCTGGGCCGCGCGCACGCAGCAGCGCGACCCCGCCGGGGCCCGGGGGTGCACGCGCGCCCGCGCCCTGGGCTGTACCCGCTAGCGCGAGCCCGCCTACCCACCCACTCGAGCTCGTGAGCCCGCTTCCCCGAAGCGGCTGCGCCCTCTGTGGGCCGGCCACGCTTCTGGGCTTGGGTGGAGGTGGAGCGTAGGCCGGCAGTTTGCCAGTTTTTTCTCGACTAGGGAATGTTGGGAGAGCCCTCGGGAATCACAGGAAGATAGATTTAAAGTTGCAAGAGACCGCAGAGACCCCTTCTTAGAGATGAGGAAACTGAGGCCCAGAAAAGTCACGCAACTTTCCCAGGGTCACACGGAGGTAACTGGCAGAGGCAGGAAAACGATTATATCTCATAACCTACTAGAAAGAGTGCTGGTCTCAGAGCCAGAAAAACCTGGGTTCAAGTGCCACTTTCTTCCCCCCACCCCTTACACTGGTTGTGTAACCCTGATCAAGTCACTTAACCACTAAGTGACCTAGGTAACTCCCTAAAGGATCTTCTTTGGTAGAAGGAGGTTCCTGGTCCCTCTATCAATGAAATCCCAGGTTCACTACCTTATTCCTCAAACAAAAACTATTTTTTGACTTTTTTGTTTGAATCTTGTTCCCCTTGCCCCTACTGACCAACCACAGAAGAAGCAGCAAGTAAGAGGATTAGCATGTACTCCTATGAGTTAAGGGTTAAAAACAGCTTCACCTGCAACAACCCTGCAAAGCACATAGCACAGTTTGAATCCATTTTACAGAGGAAGAGACAAAAGTTCAGAGGCTTAAGTGACTTGCCCAGGGTTACATAGTAAATGACTGATCCAGGTTTCCAACTCCAAATACTGGCCTCTTCCTAATGATCTCCTCCCAAACAAATTTTGCCTTGCTAAATTCCATTCCCCAACAGGGCAACGTCTGTATTTGCTCCAGCCCCTTATTGATCTCTCTTCTTAGTAGCTTTTGAAATCATTTTTGAGGTGGCTAGTTGGCACAGTGAATACAGCACCTGCCCTGGAGTCAGGAGGACCTGCGTTCAAATCTGGCCTCAGACACTTAACACAAAAACTATCTGTGTGACCTTGGGCAAGTCACTTAACCCCAATTGCCCTTACCTTCCCCCCTCCAAAAAAAAGACCCCCTTGAAATCATTTTGTCTAAATTGTGCACCTCATAATACCCTGCTAATAATAATAGTTACTTGGCCTTTGTGTCTGTCTCATCTCTTTCGCATGGAAGGAGGAGGGAAGTGTCAGCTAGACTGGAAGTTCCTTTAGGTCACTGAACTTGAAAGAGCAAAGATCTAGAGCTTTTAAGTCTTAAATATTTTACTTCTTAAAAGACATCAGTTACAACCCTCTCATTTTACAGACAAGAAAACTGAACGACAGAGGTTAAGTGACTTGCCCAAGGTCTCACACAGCTTTCTAAGTGGAAGATCTGTGATTCAAATCCAGGTCCTCAGTTCTTTCCATTGAACCCCAATGACTTTCAACCCCTAGTATATTTTCATGTGTCCCTATAGCCACAGTGCCTTGAACAAAGGTGGATATATAAGCACCAAATACCTTCCTAAATAATCAGTGAATAGAATTGAATGCAGTGTATAAGATCATGTAGGCTCATGGCTCTTGAGATGGACACAGCCTTAGTCCAACCCCTTCTCTTTACAGAAGAAGAAACTGAGGAGATATAGTAACTTGCCTAAGGTCACACAATTATTACCAGAAGCAGAATTTGAACCCAGATCTGTGTTCCCAAAATTCAACAGTAAATCATCAATTTGGAGCTCAACATGTCTTTTTTTTTCTTTCTCCTCATAGAAATAATATTGTCTGAGGTAGTGGATAGAGCACTGGACCTGGAGTCAGAAAGACCTGAGTTCAAATTTGCCCTCAGACACTACTAGCTGTGTGACCCTGGGCAAGTCATTTAATCCTGTTTGCCTCAGTTTCTTCATCTATAAAATGGGAAGGAAATGGTAAACCACTCCAGTATCTTTGCCCAAAAAAAAAAAACCCAAAAACAAACCCACACCAAAAACTATACCAAAACCCAAATAGGGTCATGAAGCATTGGATGTGACTTAACAACAAATTGTTGTAGATATAATCCTGGATTTAGAATTGGGAGAACTGTGTACAAATCCTACCTCAGAGAGTTTACCATATAATCACAAGCATAAGACTCCCAGAGTCTCAGCATCCTAGTCTATAAAATGAGGGATAATAATATTTTTATGACCTCCTTTGCAGAGTTGTAGTGAGGCATAGGAAAAGTGATCTGCAAATCTGGATCTGCCTTTACTCCTGCTAATGGGAGCAGACCACAAATCTTGTGTCCATGACTTTTTCCTATAGATGCTCCACCAAGGAGGCCCCAAGTAGGCTTTTGTGGACTGCCTTAAAAAGTCAGGTTAAGTAAGGTTATTTTAAAACATATAAATGTGTCACTACTTGTGTGACCTTGGGCAAGTCAGCCTCCCTGGGTCTCAGTTTCCTAATCTGTAAAATGAAGGAATCAGACTAGATGGTCTTTCAGGTACCTTGTGGATTGAAAGTCCAGACCTATGGCATATATAGAGCACTGGACCCAGAGTCAGGAAGACCTAGATTGAAATCCTACTCCTGACACATCCTAACTATATGACCATGGACAAGTTATTTAATGTCTCTCATTTATTAAAAAAAAGTGGGGGGGGGCAGGGGAAGGACTGGGCTACATTGTCTTTAATATCACTTCCAACTCTAAATCTAGGCTCTCATTATCCTCCATTATTTAATGATCCCTTCCTCCAATTTTTATAAAACATATTTGCTGTATCTCCTTTACCTGTACAACATTTTACTCTGTGTTATATTTCCTGGTATACAAGTCTTGGAAAACCTGTGATATACAGGCATACCTTGTTTTATTGCATTTTGCTTTATTGTGCTTCATGGATATTGCATTTTTTTACAAATGGAAGGTTTGTGGCAACCCTGCCTTGAGCAAGTCTGCTGGTAGCATTTTTTTTTTCCAACAGCATGTACTCATATATTTCTGCATCACATTCTGGTCATTCTTATAATATTTCAAACCTTTTTATTATTATCATATCTGTTATGGTATCTTTGATGTACTGTAATTACTGTATTGATGTATTGTAATTGAACTTTTGTAATTGTTTTGAGGGTCCATGAACCTCCCCCATATAAGATGACAATCTTAATTGCTAAAAGTTGTATGTGTTCTGACTGCTCCATTGACCCCGCCCCCATCTATCTCCCTCTCTTGAAATGAGGCCACTTAATAACCTTACAATGGCCTCTAAGTGTTTGAATGAAAAGAAGAATCAATTGAGTTGGTAAATTTTGTTGTCTTACTTTAATAAATTGCCACAGTCACCCCAACTTTCAGCAGCTACCACCCTGATAAGTCAGCAGACAAAACCCTCCACCAGCAAAAAGATTACTACTTGCTAAAAGTTAGCATTTTTTAGCACTATTTTTAATTAAGGTGTGTTGTTTTGTTTATTGCACACTTAATAGACCACAGTATAGTTAGTTTAAGCATAACTTTTATAGACATGGGGAAACGAAAAAATTTGTATGACTTGCTTTATTGCAATATTTGCTTTAGTGCAGTAGTCTGGAACTGAACCTGTGATATCTCTGAATTATGCCTACATTGTAAGGTCCTTGATGGCAACACAGAATTAAATCCTTAATAAAATGTTGGCTGTACTGAAATTCACTGCACTGAAGAACCAAGAAAACATCATACATAATGACTACGTCATAATGGAAAGAACAATCACAAAGAAAATCCACCATAACTGTGGCAAAATCCTAAAGAATAAGCATGGCATGAAACACCTCTTACCAGAGGTGAAAGAAAGGGCCCACTTGTGTTGGCTGTATTTTCGGACTTTGTTGATGTATTGATTGGTTATGTTGATTTTTTCCCTCTTCTTTTTTCTCTTCTTTTTTTTTTAATTTAAAAATACTGTTTATTATATGGGATGACTTTCTGGGGGATGAAGGGAAATGGATACTGTGGAAAACAATAGTGAATTTAAAAAAATCTCAGGTAGAACTTGAATTCAGATCTTCTTGTCTCCAAGTTCAGCACTCCACGGAAGGTCCCTGATGTAAAAAATTCATGTATACCTTTCTTCCTTGGCTTTAAGAAATAGGACTTTAGAATATTTTGAACTGGAAGGGACTTCAAGATCACATTCATCATGCCAAGGAGTTCTTAATCTTTTGTGTGTTATGGACCCCCTTGGGCAGTCTGGTGAAACTTATCATTCTTAGACTAAAAGTTTTCAATGTGTAAAATGAAATACATACAGGTTACAGAGGAAACAAATTATATTGAAATACAGTTATCACTATATTCTTTAAATCCCCAAGTTCATTAACCTCACATTAAGAACCCCTGATCTAGTCTATTCCTTTTACTTCGTAGCCAAGGAAACTGAAGGCTAGAAAGGTTAAAAGTTTAGCCCAATTGAAATTTGAATTATAAATTTCATTAGAATGTAAAAACCTTAAGGCCAAGGACTATCATTTGTCTTTGTATCCCCAAAGCCTAGCATGTAGTAGATGCTTAAATAATGCTTGTTGATTGATTGATCTTTGACTCCAAGTTTGGAGCTCTTTAAATCATTTCCTTCTCATACCATCTTTTAAAAAAGAGGTGGGGGAGACAAAGGGTAGGAGCATTCATCCCTAGAACACTGTACAAATGATCAGGCACAAGGAAGGGAGTGGTGTCTACCCAAAATGGACTTCTGTGAACTTCAGTGGGTCCTTAACCTCTTTTTAAGGAATTCTTTATGAATCTAGCCATTTGAACAGACCAATGAGGTCCAGCAGCCAGTCAACAAACATTTGGTATGTATCTTCTATATGATAGGCACTGTGCTAAGTTCTAGGGATACAAGAAAGGTAAAAACAACAACAATAATTGAAAAATAAGAAAATAGTCCCTGTTCTCAAGGAGCTCATAGTCTAATGGGAGAGACAAGGATGGGGTGGGGGAGAGGGGAGAAGGGAATTGGACATATCAGATTTACGGAGTAGATGGAAAGTAATCTCAGAGGGAAGATCAGGATTAGGGGTAGGGGGTATAGAAAGTGTCCCTGCAGAAGGTAGGATGTGATTTGAGTCTTGAAGAAAGCCAGGAGGCATTGGTGAGGAGAGAGGATATTCTGGGCATGGAGAACAGACCATAAAACAGCAAAGAGTGGAGAAATGGAGTCTTGTGTTGAAGGAACAGGAAGATTAATGCCACTGTATCCTGGAGTACCTGGAGAGAATAAAGTCTAAGGCTGGAAAAGAGCGGGTTGGGAAGGACTTTAAATGCCAAAGGCGGGATTTTATTTTTGATCTTGGAGGTAATGGGGAGAGACGTTGGAGTTTATTGAGTTTACGTCTGGCTTTAGGAAAATCACTTGGGCAGCTGAGGGGAGGATAGATTGGATTGAGAAGAGATTCGGGGCAAGGAGATCATTGACCAGGAGATTTTTTTTTTGAGGAGTCAATCAGGGTTAAGTGACTTGCCCAGGGTCACACAGTTAATATAAGTATCTGAGGTCATATTTGACCTCAGGTCTTCCTGACTCCGCTGTACCCCCTAGCTGCCTCTAAAGGCCATTTCAATAGTCTCCCCCTTCCACTTTCCTTGGGTTCCTTCAAGTCCCAGCTAAAATCCCACCTTCCACAGGAACACTTTCCTGATCCCTCTTCATTCTAGTACCTTCTCTCTCTTTATTATTTCAGACTTCTGTACATAGCTTATTTGTACATAGCTGTTTGCATGTTGTCTCTCCTCCTTCCCCCCTCCTCCATTAGACTATGAGTTCCTTGAGAGCTGAAACCGTTTATTCCTTTTCTTTGTTTCTCCAGCACTTACCACAGTAGCTAGCACATAGTAGGTTATTCATAAATGCTTATTGACTGACTGAAGACTCCAGGTGAGCAGACTGAACCAGGCTGGAGGCTGAAAAACATAAATGTTTTCACTTGGCCCATTCATTGTGTATTTCTCTTTGAGATTTCCACAGGACTGTGCGCCCCAGAGGTGCTTCATTGATGAGCTGATTAGGGTAGTAATTTTTTTCCTCCAAGCTCCTTTCCAGACAACAGTTGCTACATAAAATAAACTCTTTATTATCCACAAGTGGATTATCTATGGTAGAAGTTTGATGGTTTAGTTTCTCTTCTAGGCACCCACCCCTTTCTGTCACT
>NW_027185798.1:25550745-25582350 GCF_028583685.1 Petaurus breviceps papuanus
TTTGATGGTTTAGTTTCTCTTCTAGGCACCCACCCCTTTCTGTCACTTGCTGTGTATTTGAGGAAGATAAACTCATTTCAATATTATCTAAGCAAAACCTAAATGGCAAGGCAAATCCCTGGCTGAAAAATAAGTGTGTAATGTATTCAAAGCCTAATGTAAATGATTGGGGGTACTGTCTGCTGCTCTGAGATTGTACCACACACTTCCTCTGCTTGTAAATTCAGAGAACTGAGAACTGATTCTGGGCAAGGGTTACTGGTAACGTTCACTTCTCCCCAACCTTCACACGTATGAGAGAGGTCTGAAAGGAAAGGTGTCTTGGCCAGTGGAGCTGTTGTCAGGCCCTGTGGAATCCCAGACTGAGGAAAGGTTGTTTCTTTAGCAGACAAGCAAAATCTAGCAGTCAGTCAACAAGCATTTATTACATGCTTACATAATGTCAGGCAGTATGCTGAGTTTTCAGGACACAAAGAAAGGCAAAAGATAGTTTTTGCCTTTGAAGAACTAATAGTCTCATGGGGGAGACATTATTTAAAAGAAAAAAAAGGGCGTGTGAAGAGCTTCAAATGCTAAGCAAGATTTTATATTTGATCCTGGAGTTAGTAGGGAGCCACTGGAGTTTATTGAGTAGGGGAGTGACTTAGTCAGGCCTATACTTTAAGAAAATCAATTGGATGGGGCGGCCAGGTAGCACAGCGAGTAAGAGCACCGGCTCCAGTGTCGGGATCACCTGCGGATCGAATCCCGGGCTCAGACACTTAGCACCCACCCAGAAACACCTGGCCGTGTAACCTTGAGCAAGTTACTTAACCCCAATTGCTTAGGGGTGGCCAGGTGGCTCAGCGAGTAAGAGCACCGGCTCCAGTGTCGGGATGACCTGGATCAAATCCGGCCTCAGATACTCAGCACCACACCCAGAAATAACTGGCCGTGTAACCTTGAGCAAGTTACTTAACCCTGATTGCTTTAAAAAAAAAATAAAAAAAAAAGAAAATCAATTGGACTGCAGATTTGGACAGGGGAGAGGCTTGAGGCAGTGAGGCCCAGAGACCAACCTGGCCACCTGGGGCAGGACCTCAAAACCAAACCAGATCAATCAGTCCAGAGTATTTATTAAGCACCTACTGTGAGCCAGGCATCATGGTGGGCCCTGAGGATAAAAAGACAAAAAAAACCGAAATAGCCCTTGCTTATAACAAGTTTTATGTGAGGAACATGAGTTCTGAGAGTTTAAGTGATGTTTAAGGTACAAAATCATTCCCAAAAAGCCAGTTTCATTTTTGAACAACTGGAGTGATTAAGAAGGCTTAATTGAAAGGCAACTTTGACCAGATGGTCCTGCTTCTGCCCTGTGGGGCCAGAGAGAATGAAGGGAGGCAGTATGACAGAAGGGAAGAGATTCCCAGACTAGGAATCTTGAAGATCTGGGTTTAACTCCTTCCTCAGACTCTTCTTTGACCTTGAGCAAGTCACAACTTTTCTGAGACCCATTTTCCTCATCTGTGAAATGAAGGTGTCAGAGGACCTCCACGTTCCTCCTAGCTCTTAATTGATGATTTAATAAATCTAATTATTCTTTCCACATGAAAATCTTTCATATACCAAAGACTACTATTATATCCCCTCTGAATCTTCCCCCATCTGAGCTAAGCATCCTTAATTCCACAACTCTTTCCTATGACTTTATGACAAAATCCTTTCACTCTCCAGGTAAATATCTTCTGGCTATGATTGAACTTATTAATATCCAGACATCCTGAAATATCCTGGATCCTTCTCACTCAACATCAGTATGTATCCTTCAACTGGTATGGATTGCCCTTTCCCCTTTTCCATACTTCCTCAACTAGTATGATTCTTGCTTATATTTTTCCAGAAATGTAACATGGAAAATCTGCCGAACTCATTAAAAAAAAAAAACCCTAGAATTTATATATTACTTTAAACTTTGCAAACCTTACACCAACCCTGTTGAGGAAAATGCAATTATTATTCCCATTTAACAAATGAGGAAACTGGGGTAGACAGAGTATAAGTGACTTGCCCAGGGTCACTCAACTAGTAAATGTCAAAGGCTGAATTTGAACTCAGGCATTCTGGATTCCAGGTCCAGTGTTGTCTCTATTGTTCCACTTAGCTGAAGGACTTCCTCTGGATTTTTAAAGTCTTCCTAGGTCCCAGGCCAACAGTCAGCTGTCCATCTGTTTGTGTTGCTACTTGACCAGCCCACTTTCTTTTCTGGCAAAGTATCTCCTTGATAATGTCTCTTCTGTTACTTTGTGTGCATAAGACATTGTTGGCAGTAGCCCACTTGGAATTATCCAAATCCTTCCTGGAGGTTATCTCCGGATTGATTAATTCTTCTGAGATCCATGATTTCCAGGGATATGGCATACTAAGAGAATACTGGGGCTCAATATGCGGTTTGGGTTCACTGAATGCACTCCTCAGTCCTTCTTCAAGTACTATTCAGATCAAGTTCTTTCTCCTACTTATTTCTAGAGCCAGTTCATACTTCATCTACAGCACCTAAGGGATCAACATCTATGTCTACCCATATCTATGAGAAGCAGTGTGGTAGAGTGGATAGAGACAGTCCCTCACCAAAGCCAAGAAGGTTCAAGTCCTGCCAATGACACATATTGGCTATTTAGTCCTGGGTAGATTATGTGACCTTTCATGTGCTAGGCAGCTCTCCAATATAAGTTTTAGAGAAGGTGCAGACCTGTATTGGTAGAGTTTTAGAGAAGGTGCAGACCTGTATTGGTAGAGGGAGTTTCCTCATCCAGTAGTACTCCATACCACTGAAATCACGAATTCAGTCCCTGTGTACCTATGTCTTTATATTTCAATGGGCTAACTGACCAATTGCATTTCCTAATCTGTGTAATATGTGCTTTTCATCCACTTGATTTTTCCAGTGTGGCTAGTTAGGATTGTCTTTATTGACTGAATGGATTTTATTGAGAAGGTTTTGTAGTATTTCCAGACTTGATGCAATTAGGATAATTACATCTGTAAAAGGGAGCATATTGTTAGGGTAGGAAGCAGCTAGGTGGCTCAGTAGATAGAATGCTACACCTGGAATCAGGAAGACCTGAATTCAAACATGGCTTTAGACACTTAGTATTTGTGTGACCCTGGACAAGTCACTTAAACTCTGTCTGCCTTAATCCAGTGGAGAAGGAAATGGCAAAGCATTCCAGTATGTTTGACAAGAAAACTTGATGGATGGTAGGGTCACGGTTTCCTAATCTGAAAAGAGGAAAATAATAATGGTACCCACCTCCCAAGGTTGTTGTGAGGATCAAATGATGGGTATATGCCAGGATTTAGATGTGATTAGTATAAAAGGCCAAAAATAATAAGACAAAGAGTCAGATACAACTGAACAACAACATTGTTAGGGAAAGCATCTTCTACTTCTATTCTGCTTGGGACATTTATTTCCCAGGACAATGGAAAACACTTTAGGTGACTGTATGTTTCCATTGATGTTGAAACACAGCAAATATTCCATAGTCACAGTTATCATTGAATTTCCTTTTGCCTCACCAAGACTACTTTTTTTTTCTTTTTACCAAGTCAGGTGCATTTGTGGAACTGGCAAACCACAGACGTGATTTCATAGTCTACATTTCCAAGTGATTGTGTGGTCGTTGTGAAATTGAAAATTGATCTTAATTCTATTTTTAAGACTTTGTCAAGCTGGCATACTCTACAACAACCTGTAAGTCCAAACTCCTTATCCTTTAGCTTCACCCTTCACCTATTTTCTGGAGAAAATTGCCTCAAGGTCAAGCTTTTGTCTTGTAATTACTTCCACCCTTTACTCAGGTAGACATTCCAGTTTCATTTCTATTATTTTAGTTTGTACCTCTGGTCATTTGAGGCTCAACTCTATTATTTAATTTGTATCTGCATTCTGGTATTATTCATCTTTGTAACCTCACCCACCACTCATTTAACTCAAATGAAAATTGATTCAGTCAAAGCCTTTGCAGACTATACCCTTGTCTGCAGACTAATCCTATAATCTGAGAATTATTCCTATCTCCCAAAGGGGAAGTAATGGGAGGGCTTGAGGTGACTCTTAATTTCTCTCCTCATTAAAATGTCTATCAATCAGGACTATCTTACCTTTGCCAGGGGAGGTCAGTAATGTCCTTCAAAGGCTGGGCTTTGAACAAGGAAATAGGACAGGGAAAAAGCCTGGATCTCCCCCATAATAGGTTATTAAAAAATAATTCCTCTCAAATCTTATGTATTATATTTTATTTATAATAAAAAATTATTCTGAAAAAGGGTCCATAGGCTTTATTAGACTGGCAAAGGGGTTCATGACACCAAAAAAAAAATTAAATTCTTGTCAGGCCAATCAGAAGGAAGACACACCTAAGTTTAAAAGACCCTGTCAGCTCACTCAGGATCTTTGGTAATTGAGAGATACCATTGACCCAATTTATTGGTTACTGCTAGCCTAACTAATAAATTGATCATGCTCAGACCACTATCTCTCAGTTTACTTTAATTTTCAAAGGTAACACCATGAAGTTATTGTCTGTTATAGAATAGTACCTATGTTTTCATTAAGGAAAATTTTGTTCAACATGTAAACTACTCTCACAAAGACTTTCTATAAATGAGAAAATTGATGATGTCTTTATAGTCACCCCTCTAACTTTTTTCATAAATGTAATCTTTCATCAGATCTATACTTAAGTCCTAGCTTCTCTTCTGAGTTCCTGTCCCTCTACCATTTGGATATGTGTGCACCCCCAAAACTGTGTGCAACAGAAATCCTTACCCAAATAATACTCAGAAGTTTCTCAAGGTAGGAAGCAGAAAAGGATGGTTTAAGGGCCACCTTAAACCTCCTGACAAATGGTCAGGGAGGAGAAGCAATTTACAAAAGGAAATGGCGAAGTTATAAAGCCCTAACTCAGAATTCTCCCCCACCCCCACTCCTGACCCTTTTCTTCCATTGGCTGGAAGTTAGGTGTACAATCTAAGCATGGCAATCTACCTCAAGTACCGGAACAAGGAAACAGTAGATCACCCAGTGTACATTTGAGAAAGCACTTCTGTCTTTATTTGGCATATCTTGTGCTGAGGTGGCACCGGGGAGGGTCTCCATTGCTCTAAGTCCCAGATTCTTGCAAGGTCAGGTGACTGCTAAACTTAGGCCTAGTGGATGCTGAAGTCACTCTAGATTTGATTTTTCAGAATGGGGAAATTTCACTGCAAATTATCCCTTACAGATACATCAATCTCAATATGGTCTAAAACAGAACTCATTATCTATCCCTACAAATTCTTCCTTCTGCCAAATTTCCCTATTGCTGTTAATATCACTATTCTCTCAGTAACCAAGGCTCTCAATCTCAGTACTCTACTCACTGTCACTCACCTCATAAATCCAATTCAATGCCAAATCTTATACTTTCTGTCTTTGTAATAGCTCCCATATATGCCCCCTTTCTCTCTACTTACACAGTCACCACCTCAGTTCGTGCCCTCATGGCCTCTTGCTGGATTATTGCAATAGCCCTCTAAATGGTTTTCCAGCTTGAAATCAACTTTCTGATCCATATTGCACTCAGTTGTACAAGCAACTCTTTTCTAAAGAGAGTTCTGACAATGTCATTTCCCTTACTCAATAAACTCTAGTTGCTCCCTGTTGCCTCCAAGGTCAAATATAAAATCTACTGTCATTTAAAGCTTCTTACAACATGGTCTCTTTTTACCTTTAAGGTTTTTTTTTTAAATTTACTCTCTTCCACATATTCTGTGAACTAGAGACACTGACTTTCTTGCTGTTCCTTCAATGTAAGGTTCTCTCTTCTAAATCTGTGCTTTTCCATTGGCTGACCTCCCATGCCTGAATGCTCTCCCTCTTCACCTCTGCCTCTTGACTTTCCTGGCCTTCTTTAAGTCTTAGCTCAAATTCTACCTTCTACAGCAGACCTTTTTGCTCTTCTCCTTTTCTTCCCCCACCCATTGCCTTCTATTTACACCACAGTGATGGGGTACTGGCTCTGGAAAACCCCTTGAACTCTGATTCAATCTTCCCACTAGATGAGGCATTTGCCTGAGGCCATAAGCCTTTCATTATTGCTAGGCCCAAATCTCTGATCTTACTAGCTAGCCTTCCATTGCCCATCCATTTCTCACCCTTGACCCTCCCAAAATACCTATACCCAAATCTGTTACCCTTAAACTAGCCTAGCCCTCCATTTTCTGTCATCTCCAGGTAGCCTCCAGCTATTTCCCACCCTTAATCTCATACTGGAGTCTGACATCATTTGAGTCCTCCGGAAGACCCTCCCCAAACTCCTCCTCTAGACCACCCCTAAATCCTCCCACAGCTTTTCTGTACATAAGACCTATCTAGCTTCCATGAATGGGCTGAGAATGATCTAGCACAGACCTACTCTGTGTCACATTATTCTAGTCCACTTGTGGGATACAAGTGTCACAGATACCTAGGCTTAAGAGTCTACCCATTATGGTGAACCTTTAATAAACTTTGCTTTACTTTGGCTGAGAGAAGACTTGAGTGGAATTCATTTGGCAGGACCCTGCCTGTTGGTATTTTAGGGTCTTGAGCACCCCTAAACCTTAAACCTCAACCATAGGGGTATATGGCATGGTCAAGAAAGACTAGCACCTCTGGTGTGAGGGCTTTTCAGGAATGCTCATTCATTCACCTTGGTGTCTACCTGGCACTAAACTCTTACTTGTGGCTCCAAAAAGCTGTAACCCCACCCTGGCAAACTGTCTCAGCAGATGGACTAAACCAGGTTAATGGTAACCAATAGGGCCTCAAACCTGTTGGTGAGTTAGAGTTAGGGAGGTATCTACCTCAAGTATGTGAAGACTTCCCCAACATTATGGGCAGAAGAGAATAATTTGTTCCAATGGTCATGAAGGTGGCTAAAGCAGGCCCTGTGGATCACTAGAGCTCGGTCAGACATCAAAGATGCCAACCCAGGCATCAGTCATCTTGACTTTTGTCTTGCCACTACACTTTGAGGATTCTGGAAGAGACAGTGAGGCTGATGACTTTTTGCAACTCTGCCTCACCTAAATCCAAATTCACAATCAAGTTAAGACCACCCTGTGATGGCATTGGTGCTCTTGGAAAATGAAAGATAAGCGGTAATGTATGTACACATTTGTAGACTGTGTCCTCCATTGGAATGTAAACTCCTTGGGGCTGGGATTATTTTGTTTTTCCATGGATCCTCAGTTCTTAGCACTGGGCCTGGCATAAAATAAACACTGAACAAATGCTTATTTGACTTGATGTTTCAGGTCTTTTGAAATGTTTTTCCTCTTAGATATCTTGAAAATCAGTCCCTGAATGTTATTAAAATTATGTTCATTGTTGTAGCAGCAAGCACCCCAAGCGTCCTCAGGGTTTGCAGCTACCACAGGTTCTTGGATCTGCTTTGTTAAAGGAAAGCAACTTAAAATGGGTTAACAAGCTTACTTTAATCAGTCAGACATATATCGTTTACCTTGTTCAGGAGAGAAGGTCAGCACCCTGAACCTCAAAGTATACAGGCATAATTATCAAGACAGAAACATCAAGTAGACAGATTTCCAAACTGTCCAACCATTACATCCATACCCAGTCAACATCTGGGTTTCCACATTCTGGGTTTTTCAAAGCCGGGGGACTCTCAACAACGGCTTCCCAGAATTCAGATCAAATCACAGAACACTTCTCAAAGTGAGTCCCAAAAACAAAGCTACACATCAGTGCTTATATAGCCTTCTCCTGGCTCAGAGAATGTAACAACCTTATTGACCCACTGGCCAATCAAAAAGTATCTACTGAAAAACAAGCCTCCCTCCCCAGGCTTCTGCTGCACTTTAGCCTAGGGGCAGGGAAGATCTTTAAAATTTACATTCGCATTACATTCGGCCCCAAGATCTTTCAAGCCCATAGCATAGACAATTTACTTTTGAATTAGCACTGAACATTACTTAGGTCACATTTTCAAAGTACAGAACTAAAGTTACCAAAGTGGCCACTGGCCCTTAAACAAACACAAAGTACATTCTTAGGTTACATTTTCAAGGTACAGAACTAAAGTTACCAAAGTGGCCACTGGGCCTTAAACAAACACAAAGTACATAGCATTATCACTTCAGTTCAAAACAAGAGTTCAAATAAAGTTGGGGGGGGAGGGGTATCCTTCCCCTCACACAGCTCCAGCCCCAGCTTCCAAGCACAGAGAGGGGGCTGGGCAACAAAACCAACAAGGTAGGGTCCCTGGGGATCCAAGGCACTTCATTCCACCCACCATAGTCACAAGTCCATCCTCCCCCTGGGTCCCAAACTGTGGGATGCAGCCAGGAAACACATTCAGTGCCCCTGCTTTGCTGCTCAGTTCTTATCTTTTCCTGTGGCTGAATTCCGAACTCCTGGGCTCCTTCTCCTCCCGCAGGCTGCAGCCGCTCCTGGCTTCTGCCCAGGTCCCGATGCAGGCAGCTCACCATTCCCGCTCTCGGCTCAGCAAAGTCCGCATGCAGGCCATTCTTCTCTCCTGGTCCATGGCTCCACAGAGTCACAGCTACCACAACTGGGAAACAAACAATTATCCCAGCCCCCATACTTTCCTTTTACTCTGCAGATCCTGTTCGTGACGCCATTTTGTAGCAGCAAGCACCCCAAGCTCGTCCTCAGGGTTTGCTGCCCATACAGGTTCTTGGATCTGCTTTGTTAAAGGAAAGCAAGTCAAAATGGGTCAACAAGCTTACTTTAATCAGTCAGACATATATCGTTTACCTTGTTCAGAAGAAAAGGTCAGCACCCTGAACCTCAAAGTATACAGGCATAATTATCAAGACATTAACAGATCAAGTAGACAGCTTTCCAAACTGTCCAACCATTACATCCATACCCAGTCAACATCTGGGTTTCCACATTCTGGGTTTTTCAAAGCCGGGGGACTCTCAAGAACGGCTTCCCAGAATTCAGATCAAATCACAGAATACTTCTCAAAGTGAGTCCCAAACCAAAGTTACACATCAGGGCTTATATAGCCTTCTCCTGGCTCAGAGAATGTAACAACCTTATTGACTCACTGGCCAATCAAGAAGTATCTACTGAAAAACAAGCCTCCCCCACCCAAGGCTTCAGGTGCACATTAGCCTAGGGGCAGGGAAGATCTTTAAAATTTACATTCGCATTACAATTGTCAATGTATACTTCTTCAATATGCATCTGGATAGGTCCAGGTCCTAGTCAAAATTTTGTTTAATGTTATTGACCCTTCCTTCCATAGTACTTCAGATATAGCATAAGAATTCTCAAATTCCTTTTGAGAAGTGGCTGAGCCAAGATTAGGGGCAGCCACCAAGCTGAATTCATCCAGTATTGCCCTCCAAACAACTTTTTAAAAATGTGTCAAATCAAATTTTGGAGCAGCAAAGCCAACAGTTTGGGTGAGATGTTTTTCTGGCATAAGAAAACTTAAGAGGTCAACAGGAAAACTCTGTGATACTGGATGGAGGCCTGTCCAGAGCCCACACATGAGGTAGTGGCAACAGTGGCTATAGCAGCAGTAGCAGCAGCAGCTTGGAGCTCTCAGCCCAGAGATAGTAAGGGAGTCAGAGAAATAGTTAGAAAGAGAATATAGGATATCCTTTGCTGGCACTGGGCATAGCTGGTGCTGATTGGTAGCTCTATTGCCCATATGCAGTTCTGGGTCACAGTTCCAGGGTGGATAAGAGTGCTGGTGGTCAGTCACAAGGAAGCAAGGGCCTTGGTCACAGTTCCAAAACAAAAAGGAGTACTAGTGCTTGTGACTGCAGGGAATGAGGAACCCTTCCTGAGTAAGGACCAGAGTGCAGACCAAGAGATCAGTAACCATACTTCTCCCAGGATCACATCATATAGGAAGGACCAAAAACTTGCAGACTCTCAGAACTAACTCTGAAAACAGTAGCACAAAAAACTCTGAAGTTTGGGACAGTGTCTCCTCTCTCTGAGGTGATCAAAACCCAACTTTAACAGAAAGTTCAAAGCCAAGAAATAGGCTGGAAAAATGAGCAAATAACAAAAAAAAATTTTTTTGGATCAAAAAAAGCTACTACTGTGGCAGAGAAGACCAAGACATAAATTCAGAAGAAGACAACAATGTAAAAATAGCTACCAAAAAGCTTCAAAGAAAAGAAAAATGCCAATTGGGCCCAAATCCAACAAGAATTTCTGAAAGAGTTAAAGAAAGGGATATGAATGGAGGGAAAATTGAGAAAAGAAATGAGAGTGATAGAAGAAATTTATGGAAAGAGCATTAACAGCTCGGTAAAAGAGGCACAAAAATATTACTGAAGAAAATAACACCTTAAAAAGCAGAATTGACCAAATTGTAAAAAAGGCACAAAATCTCACTGAAGAAAATAATTCTTTAAAAATTAGAATTGATAGAAAAAAATGTGAAATATCTCATTGAAAAAATAACTGACCTAGAAAATACATTGAGGAGAGATAATTTAAGAATTATTGGACTAGGGGCACAGCGAGTAAGAGCACCGGCTCCAGTGTCGGGATGACCTGGGGATCGAATCCAGGCTCAGACACTTAGCACCCACCCAGAAACACCTGACCATGTAACCTTGAGCAAGTTACTTAACCCCAATTGCTTTAAAAAAAAAAAGAATTATTGGACTACCTGAAAGCCATGATCAAAGAAATAGCCTAGATATCTGTAGTGCCAATGCAATATTTACAGTATCCATGATCATGGTAAAGACCATGACTATAAATATCACATGATGTTTGATTGCAAAATATAAAAGATTCTCCAGGTAGAGGATAGAACTGAAACATTTATTTTCAGAAAATAGAAAACCAAATCCCCAAACCAGTAGCTTGATTCCATCATAGTATGAAAGATATTCAGAAGCCATAATAACACTGAGAGCCACAGCATCCTTCAGCCTTCCCAAAAAAACAATACATGATCAATATCTATTTAAAAGCCTATCTGACTCCTTGCCTGAGAGTCTTCTTTGCCCCACCATCTTGCTAGCTCTGACCACCAGCTTCCTGTGGACTCTGCCTCCCTTTAGCAAACTCCTCCCACCACAGGCTCCATGTGACTATATTTAGCCTATTAGAGTATAGAGTTTATCTTCACAGTAGGGAAGCTTCCTGTGGACTCTGCTGCACCCTTCATCAAATTCCCTCCATCACAGGCTGCATATGATTACATTCAGCCTATTAGGGGGCAGAGTTTACTTTCAAAGCAGGGAAGGTCTTCAAACTCCCCCCCCCCCCAGGTCTATTAAGGGGCAGGGAAGATCTTCAAATTCCCATTCTCATTACAATATCTTATTTCAAGAAATTATCAAGGAAAACAGTTCCTAATATTCTAGAACCCAGAGGGTAAAATAAAATTTGAAAGATTCTACTAATCACCACGGGAAGGAGATAACAAAATAAAAACTTCTAAGAATATTATAGTCAAATCCTAGAACTCCTAGGTCAAGGGGAAAAATATGTCAAATAGCCAATTCAAATATCATGAAGCTATAGTCAGGATCACACAAGATTTAGCAACTTGAAGGGCTTTGAATATGATATTCTGTAAGGTAAAAGAACTAAGATTACAACCAAGAATACCCAGCAAAACTGAGCATAATCCTTCAGGGGAAAATGGGTATTTAACAAAATAGAAGACTCTCAAGAATTCCTGATGAAAAGACTGGAACTGAATGGAAAATTTGACATTCAAAGCACAAGACTCAAGAGAAACATAGAAAGATAAACATGAAAGAGTAATCATAAGGGATTCAATAAAGATAAACTATTTACATTCCTACATGGGAAGATGATGCATGTGTCTTCTAAGAATTTTATCATTATTATGGCAGTTAAAAGGAGTTTACATAGACAGAAGGCATGGGTGTGAGTTGATTATGTTGGAATAATCTCCAAAGAAAATGAAGGGATGAGAAAGAGGGATGCACTGGGAGAAGGGTTAGAAGTAGAATGGGGAAAATTTTCTTACAAAAGAGGTATGCAAAGAAGAGTTTTTACAATGGAAAGGAAAATGGGGGAGGGGTATGTAATGGGAATGCAAATTTGGAAGATCTTCCCTGCCCCTAGGCTAAAGTGCACCTGAAGCCTAGGGTGGGAGGCTTGTTTTTCAGTAGATACTTCTTGATTGGCCAGTGAGTCAATAAGGTTGTTACATTCTCTGAGCCAGGAGAAGGCTATATAAGCCCTGATGTGTAGCTTTGTTTTGGGACTCACTTTGAGAAGTGTTCTGTGATTTGATCTGTATTCTGGGAAGCCGTTGTCCAGGGCCCCCCCGGCTTTGAAAAACCCAGATGCTGATTTGGTATGGATGTAATGGTTGGACAGTTTGGAAATCTGTCTACTTGATCTGTTTCTGTCTTGATAATTCTGCCTGTATACTTTGAGGTTCGGGGTGCTGACCTTTTTCCCCTGAACAAGGTAAACGATATATGTCTGACTGATTAAAGTAAGCTTGTTAACCCATTTTGAGTTGCTTTCCTTTAACAAAGCAGATCCAAGAACCTGTATGGGCAGCAAACCTTGAGGACGGGCTTGGGGTGCTTGCTGCTACAGGGTATTGTTAGGCAATTCTTGGACCTCACCCTCATCTGAATTAGCTCAAAGAGGGAGGAATACCCACATTGTAATGGTAATGGGAATTTGAAGATCTTCCCTGCCCCTTGTATTTGCAATCAAACAGGTACTTAGCACTTTGTTCCAAGTTTATAATTGTGTCAAGTATTAAGACCCAGAACTTGTGAATCCCATAGTGGGATGGACTTATTGACATAACAGAAAGGAGCAGAACAGGGAGGAGCTAATACCACATACAAGGAAAAGCTCAAGCTGAGAGAGGCCAGAACTTCTGGGAGCAAGCATCTGGAGGCTGGGCTGCTACTGCTGGAGAGAGAGACAAGAACTGAGAAGAACTGAGAAATGAGAAGAGAGGAGAACTGGGAAGAAGCATGGCTGTGGTGTCTGTACTTTGTCTGTCTGTTTTGTTGTTATTTTGTCAGATTTGTCTGCTAATAGAGGACAGTGCTGTTGTTACAGAAGCCCTGGGACCTTGCTTCTGGTTCAGAAGCCCTGAAAGAGGATTTTCTTGTTGTATGTTTACAGAAATCCTGGAGGAGGGTCCTGCTGATGTTTTTAGAGGTCCTGGGACTCTACTGATGATTTATACTGATTCCTCAGACTTTGTTGTTGGGTCTATATTGATTTCACAGGCAGAAAGTGAATTGATGAGGATGCCGGCAATGTTTGTGAATGTTATTGTGGCTTTGTTAAGCTTTGTCTTCCCAGGAACAGAAATGGTGAAGGATTTGAGGTAGACTAGACACTGTTAGCTTTAGTATGGAACAGGAACTGGACAAGGAGATGGACAACAAGGAACTGGCAGGAGCTGGGAACATGGAGGGGGAACCATGGAAGTAGAAAGCCAGTCTTGAGTCAAGATGAAAAGACCTCACCTTGGGTATTTAATGCAAACTGAGAAGATCATGATTTACTAGGGGTGGAGAACTCTGACCTTTATATTTTACTGCCGGAAAAACTGCAAAACAGCATGGCAAAAACTAGGTATAGACCAATATCTCATCCATATACCAAGATAAGGTCAAAATGGGTACCTGATTTACACATAAAGGGTAATATCATAAGCAAATTAACAAAGCATGGGATAGTCTATCTGTCAGATTTATGGATAAGGCAAGAATGTAGGACCAAATAAGATATAGAGAGCATTACAAAATGTAAGGTAGATAATTTTGATGACATAAAATAAAGTTTTTGTACAAACAAAACCAATGCAACCAAAATTATAAGGAAAGCAGAAAACCGGGGGAAAATTTTGTAACAGGTATCTCTGATAAGGCCTCTTTTCTTAAATAAATAGAGAAACGAGTCAAATTTATAAGAATATGAGTCATTTTCCAATTGACAAATGGTCAAAGGATATAAACAGGCAGTTTTCAGATGAAGAAGTTGTAGAAGATAAAATAAGCCAGCATACATCATCAGCATTTCTATATATTGCTAACAAAATCCAGCAGGAAAAGATAGAAACATTACATTTAAAATAATTGTAGTCAATGTAAAATACTTGAAAGTCTGCTTGTGAAGACAAACTTAAGGATTATATGAACACAATTACAAAACACTTTTCACACAAATAAAGACAGATGTAAACAATTGGAGAAATATTAATTGCTAATGGGTAGGCTGAACCAATATAATAAAAATGACAATTCTTCCCAAGTTAATTTACTTATTCAGTGTCGTACCAATCAAGCTACAAAAGAATTATCTTGTACAGTTAGAAAAAATAGTAAAAAAAAAATCCAACCCCAATTCATCTGGAAGAACAAAAAGACAAGATTATCAAGGGAATCAATGAAAAAAATGTTAAGGAAGATGACCCAGCTGTTTTGGATTTCAGACTGTATTACAAAGTAATAACCATCAAAACAATTTGATCCTGCCTAAGAAATAGAGTTGTAGATCAGTGGAGTAGATTAAATCAATAATATTATTGTCATTCAGTCATTTCAGTCATGTCTGACTCTTTGTGACCCCATTTGGGTTTTTTGGCAAAGATATCAGAGTGGTTTGCTATTTCCTTCTCCAACTCATTTTACAGATGAAGAAACTGAGTCGAACAAAGTCACACAGCTAGTAAGTGTCAGAGGTCACATTTGAACTCAGGTCTTCCAGACTCTAACCCCGGTCCCACTTCCATCCACTGGGCCACCTAGATGCTTCCATATTGACTTAGAAAACCACATATTAATATGATCTACATATACTGGTATATATAGATAATATATGTAATATTATCTATAGATAATATATGTAATATTATCTATAGGTAATATTTTTATTTGTTTTGTTAAATATTTCTCAATTACATTTTAATCCTGTTTCAGTCACAATTGGGAGTTCTGAAGGCCTTAATGTGTATTTTGACTTCCCTGGTCTGGATGACCTCTAAGGCCCTGTTTAGCTTTAAATTTGCACTTTCCCTCAGGACCCATGATATCAACCAGCTAATCTGAGAAATGAATCAGAACTGTTGTACTTTGGGGCCCAGCTAAAGATCACTCAGGTGCACTTTAATAGTGGCCTCCAGGAGAAAATCAAGGTTATCACCTCATTACCTCCACTTTGGCTATTTTACACATTAGTACCCACTCATGAAAGTTCAAGCTTCCTTGACTTCCCACCTCCATTCTCTTCCCCTCTCCCACTTTCTCCAGTATAGATCAGGCCATGCCAACACACTGCTCAAAAATTATCAGTGCTTTCCTGTTCTTAAAACTGTGGCTTTTCAAAGATCAGGAAACTGAGGCAAATGGGATTAAGCCTCATCTGGCTTTCAAAGCTGTCCTCAGATTGAAGAAACCTTATTTCTATAGCTGTAACTCATGCTATTTTCCTGTATGTGGTCCATGCTCTAGTGAGCCTGCATGACTGCCTGTCCCCTCAAAAGACACAAGCCTCATCCCACAACTCCTCCCTAGGTCAAGAATGTCCTCCCTCTTTACCTGTTGAAATTTCTGCTTTTGAAGACCAACTCAAATACCACCTCCTCTCTGAGCTATCTAAGTAGTTACAGCCTTTCCTGCCCCTGGTACTCACATAGAACTAATTTTTTTTACCTGTCTATTACACATATTGTGTATACACACACACACACACATACACACACACACATATATATATATATATTTTTTTTTTGCGTAACAGCTATCTACATAGGTGTCACATCCCCATACTAAATTATAAGTTCCACAGGGGCAGGGATTTTATATTCAGAAATGAGAAAAGGGCTAAAGGAATACTCTTAGGGCAGCTAGGTGGCTCAGTAGATAGAATCCTGGGCCTGGAGTGAAGAAGGCCTGAGCTCAAATCTTGTTCTAGACACTTACTAGCTGTGTAACCTTAGGCAAGTCACTTAATCCCATTTGCCTCAGTTTCCTCATCTGGAAAAGAAAATGACAAACCATTCCAGTATTTTTGTGTCTCCTCCCCCCCAAAACAAAAACCCAAATAAGGTCACAGAATCAGATATGACAGAAAATGACTCGACAACAACAGGGTCAGTAGGCCTCCACTAGGAGTCCTTATGTATGACTTAATGGCCTTTGTTTCCATTTGAGTTTGATACTGCTGACTTAGACCAGCCCCTTCATTTTATAGATGAGAAAACTAAATCTCAGCAATAGCAAGTGACTAGTCCAAGATCACACAGATAGTAAGAAGCAGGGCTGGGACTTGAACCCAGATCATCCAACTCAGTCAAGCACTTGGTACCATATTGCTTCAGCTAAGATTCGAGTTTATCTATGGAATAAGGAAAAATAAGCTTTTGGGGTCACACCAGGTTTCCTGGCCAGGTAGGGCAGGTCTAAGATTGATCCCTGAGAGGGGTTGGGACAAATGGGGAACATAAGCAGGGAATGCTCTTCCTTCTCTACTTCAACTACTACCTTCCCTGGCTTCCTGTCCCAACTAAAATCCCACAGGAAACTTTTCCTAACCTCTCTTAATTCTGGTACCTTCCCTCTGTTGATTATGTCCTATTTATTCTGCATATACCTAGATTTGTATATATTAGTTTGCATGCTGTTTCTCCCTTTATATTGTAAGCTCCTTGAGGGCAGGGACTGTCTTTTGACCCTTTTCATATCTCCAGTGCTCAGGACAGTGCCTGGCACATAGTAGCTGCTGAATAAATGTTTATTGATTGATTCCATAGGAAGGAAGGCAATGGAGAATGATCACAAAAGTTTGTCTATTTTCTGGTTTTGCCTTGGGTCAACCTTTGCTGAATTTCCTGTGTGAGATGGTATAGTATTGTAAAATGTTAGCTCAATGCAAGTCCAATCCTCAAGCTGTTTATCCTGTCTTGGGATAAGTAGGCAAATGTCCAGTGATAGACAACCATTATCTTGGCTTCCCAGCTCCCCCTGATTTTCATGACTTCTCTTCAACCCCACCTTCACCTCCTGTATGGCCCAGAATGGGGAAGACAGTGTCCAGTTGGCAGCAGTGGCAAGAGAAGTCAGGATAGCAAACTGAAAGTAGTCTTGGTATTGGAATTCTATCCTCGGTGCTTACTAACTTATGACCATCTCAATCCCCTGCTTACCATGGACAGCTCACATTTTGTCATTTCTCTTTTTAGGAAACTGGGAGCATTTCTCCACTTATGATGTGGTAGAGCTGCAATTTTTTTTTAGTATAAATCTGTGATTTCCTTGGTGTAGGGGGTTGCTGTTGTATAAAGTCTACTTATAGATATCAGTAGGATCAAGGGGCAGCTAGGTGACACCATAGTGCACAGAGCACTAGGTTTGGAGTCAGGAAGACCTGAGTTCAGATCCAGCTTCAGATACTTACTAGCTTTGTGACCCTGGACAAGTCACCTAACCTGTGTTGGCTTCAGTTTCCTCAGCTGTAAAATGTAGGTGGTCATGATAGTCTCCACCTCCCAGGGGTTGTTGTAAAGATCAAATGAGATATTTGTAAAGTGCTTGGCAAAGAGTAGGTGCTTAATAAATGTTTGTTTCCTTCCTTTCTTTTATTCTATTAGCACAGGAGCCCCCTGAGCTTTGCCTGAAGAATTGAGAAGAGATTTATTTAAAGTAGAAGAATTGCTGTTGTTTGTCTTTCATGCTTGAAGAGGACACCAATGACAATTGATGAGGCTACAAATCCCAAAGATTAACAGTAATACAAAGCTAATTTGTATTTTTCTACACTGTAAATATTGTCTTCTTTTCCTCTGTTCTCCCTTTCTCTGCTCCTACCTGTCCAAGCCTTTTTTTTTTTCTTTTTGGAGAGGGGGAAGGCAGGGCAATTGGGGTTAAGTGACTTGCTCAAGGTCACACTGCTATTTAGTGTTAAGTGTTTGAGGTCGGATTTGAACTCCGGTCCTCCTGACTGCAGGGTTGGTGCTCTATTCATGGCGCCACCTAGCTGTCCCTTCTTTTTTTTTTTTTTCCAAGCCTTTCCGTAAAGACCTCAAGTGAAGATATTAGAAGCTCTTGGGCAGTAAGGAGTTAAATGACTTACTACCAGGGTCACATAGGTAGAATAACTCAGAGGGAGGATGTAAACCCAGACCCTCCTCACTTTAAGATGCCTTTTATTTACTCTCACATGCTGTTCCCCAGGGAGGCATTGGTAAATATGCCAGTCAAGTGCATTTACTATAAACCTTTTATGTGCATGAATAGTTGTTTAAAGAATACTCTCCTTGATACTTCCTACATGTGTGACCTTGGACAAGTAATTTTACCTACTTGGTCCTCGTTTCTGTAAAATGGGGGGAGGGGCTGAACTACATGACTCCTGTGGGCCCTTCTACCTTTAGATCTAGGATCTATGAACTCCTAGTAATAAGAAGTCATGGTCTCTGCCCCCAAGGAACTCACAACCTAGTTGAGAAGGCAATTCACACACATTCATTCCAGAACACAAATATACAATCGTATATGCAGACACACCTATTCACTCACAAACATTTATGCAATGTACATCCACACACACAGAGGTACACGATATCCATAAGAATATTGTGAAGAAGCTTACCTTCTATGCAAAATGATATAGTACCAACTGAGTCCTTCAGTGCAGACAGGTGTCAAATCATAGAGTAAGCAATTTGGCAGGGTTAATCAGGGAAGGCTTCCTGCTGGAAGTGGCTTCTGAATGGAATTTAGGAGGCATAGGCATAGAGTGGTGTGGTGTTTGGAGACCTGGGTTTGAATCTTAACCCTACTGCTACTATCAGGGGTCTGGGGCTGGAAGAGGCCTCACAGGTAAACTGATCCAACCCCCTCATTTTACAGAGGGGGAAATTGAGGCTCGGAGAGTTTAGGTGACTTGCCTAGGGTCACACAAGTAGTTCAGTAAGGGAAGAGACAGCTCCCAAAGTGAACAGGATTAAAAAGGAACAGACCTTAAAAGTTGTGTAGTCCAACCCTTTCATTTTATTGATGAAGACACTGACACCCAATTGTGTGATACTGGGCAAGTCACCCAATCTGTCAGTGCCCCCAACCCCACCCCTTAACACTCTAATGTTATGGATTGGAAATTAATTGTGATGGAGGGAAATTCCCCACACCTATGAAATCACAACTCCCCTAGACACACACACACACACACACACACACACACACGCATCCACATCCACATCCATATCCATGTCCATATCCATACACAAACATTTACATTAAACATTTATATTAAGTCCAGGGAAGGGGAATGACATTTACAAAGGCCCAGAGAAGGGAGGTAGGTGACTGAGTACCTTAACCACTTGGGATCCAAGTAGAGAGATATGGGAGGGAGGGTTGGGGTGGGAAAATAATTGTGTCCGATATTGCCAGAGGACTTTGATAGCTCTGTTGGACTTGATTAGGAATGATTGGAAGGCACACTTTCCCCTCCTCCTACAGGCTTCCCACCTGATACCTATTTAGGACCTTGAAGGAGGTGGGGTGGGGGAGGGCTGCTTCCTGAGGTTGCAGTCTATGATGACCTAATTGGAGCTCTCCCCTCCTGACTCTAATGGTTTAACACATATAAACCTTTGAGCAGCTTTATGCTGAGCAAGCACCTTCAGGAGAGTTTGAGCTAATCTTGGGTTGGGTTTTTTGTTTGTCTGTTTTCTTTTTGAGTAGAGGCTTTTATCATGGAGGGTAATTATTATTTTTGTTTCTCTCTAACCAAGATTTGTTTTCTGACTTATAACTTCTCTGTGTGGGTTTCCATTCTCTGGGAAATAAAATGACTTCTTTGGTGATTAAGGGAGAAGGGAGAATAGATGAGGAAATGCTTGATGCTGGGAAGAATAGTTGTCACTAGATTAGTTCTAAAGAATCAAGCCAGGCTACCGTGGGGAAGGCAGCTACTGTAGCAATCCAGATGCTGTTTCCAAATGTAGAGTTTCACTTGGTTTAAGGAAACAGCTTTAGAAGGGATTCATGTTCCTTGGGCTAATATTTTCTAGAGACATTAGGTTCTAGAACCACAACTCTGCTTACGACATCAGGATTTTCAGAAGTAAATACTGAGTCCAAGAGAAGTAAAATGATTCACCCATAATCATACAGGGAGTTAAGAAACAGAATTAGCATTTGAACCCAGGTTCTCTACCACCCAATCTTTCCACCCAGGCTGGAAAACAGCTGTTTAAGCCTCTCTTACATGACCTGGCTCTTCCTGTGATTTGTAGCTGTGTAATAACAGCAGCATTCACGAACCCTTCGAGGTAGACTTGGGATATCTCTTCCTCTTTTACTCAAGCTTGGCTCTCTCAATAGGAACAGTGATGAGAATTCTGAGGATAACAGCTTCAGTGAACAGAGACTTCATCAGTTCTGGGAAAAGGCGTAAATGTATGAGGACAGTCCCTGGGAAGAAGAAAGAATTCTATTCCAGTTACATTGCTAAAATCCTAAAGCAAGTGAGTTGGGGTCCCTTGGTCTGGAAGGGCAGCTTGAAAAACAAATGGGAGATCGGAATGGATTGTAATCCCTTTGCTTGAAAGTAACAAGTGCTTGGTGCAGAAATTCCTCAGTATCAGTCCTCTGAATCATCTTGAAAAATTGTGTGCAAAGATTTTATAAAAGGAATCCTATTTTTTTTCTATTTGACTTAATTGGAACTAGAAGGGATGGAGGATGATGTTTCTCTAGTGCTTACTATGTGCCAGACACAGTGCTAAGAGCTTTTAAAAATATTATTTATTATTATAACAAATATTACTTTATTTGATTCTTACAGTAACCCTAGAAGATAGATGCTATTATTATGCCAATTTTATAGAGCAGAAAACGGAGGCAAACAGAATTTGACTTGCCTAGGGTCTCACAGCTGAAACTGGATTTGAACTTGGGTCTGACTTCAGACCAATGCTTTATCCACTGTACCATCAGCTGCTTCTGACAAATCAAAGGATCATAGTTGTAGAGTTGGAAGGGATGTAAGAGGCAATTCTAATCCATTCCTCACTCCCCCATTATCATTTTGCAGAGGGGGAAACTGAGGCTCAGGGAGGGGAAGGGACTCATTCAAGGTCACACACAAGATCATAGCACAAGGTCACCTAGTCCAACCCCCCTCCCCATATAACAGAGGAGAAAACAGAGACCAGGACAGGTGAAATAACTTTTTTTTTTCCATGTTGGTTCCTACTCCTTGGGCTTTTTCTCTCTTCTCCTTCGTGTTTTTGTCTAGCAATCAGCAAACAGTTAAAATATTCTTCTTTTTTTTTTTTTTTGGAGAGGAGAAGGTTGGGCAATTGGGGTTAAGTGACTTGCCCAAGATCACATAGCTAATAAGTATTAAATGTCTGAGGCCGGATTTGAATTCAGGTCCTCCTGACTCCACGGCTGATGCTTTATTCACTGTACCACCTACCCACCCCCCAGTTTAAATATTCTAATGGAGATTTGTTCCCCTTTCATTGTTTTTGATTTGCTTCCTCCTCTCCCCCCCCCCCCACCTGAATTTCTATGCTCTTTTCAAGAGAGGTAGACCTGCTACCACCAGGGTTGTTTTTTATTTTTATTTTTAGTCATAGCAACTCTTGAAGACTTTCTACTAATGCCCGGATGATGGGAGATGTGGTAGAGTACAAAGAACACCAACTGATTCTGGATTGTGAGAAGCTGCCCCCTCTAGCTCTACCTGTGTGACCTTGGGTGAGCACAGCCTCCTGGGTCTCAGTTTTCCTCATCAGTAAAATAAAGGAGTTGGACTATATGACCCCTGAGGTTCCTTCCATCTCCAGCTCTATGACCCAATGATACCGACCACAGTCTGGATTTATGGAAAAGGAATCTTCATAAGCAAAATCAGGGTTACTTACATTGATGAGATAAAACCAGCCAAATTAGCTGCCAGGGTGAAGCTGACCTGACGACTCTGCTTTGCTTTTACTCACAGGTTCATCAAGATTTCAGTGGGTATAGCTGGATCCTGGATGTCCTATGGTCATTAGATAACTGGTTGTTTGAGCAGGCTGTCCTGGAAGCAGTCAGGTTATCCTTCTTTAACCACAGGCAAGTGGTCAGCTTCAGAGAAGTGATCAAGGCATTGAAGCAAGTGCTTGCAGAAGATTAGACATGAGACTTCTGCTCTGACAGTTAGCTGAAAATGGAATTGCATCACTTTGGGTACAGTTCTTAATAAAGTACATTTATAAACAAAAACAAAACCTGGAGTTGTTGTTATGTTATGAGAGCAGATGGCCAGTCACTATGACCTTGGGCCTTAATTTCTCTAGTAGTAAAATGAAGGGGATGGCCTAGAACTCTAAAAAGTACCTCTTCTGACTATGACATCCTAGAGGTCTCTTCTGAATATATGTTTTTTTTTTTTTAAGCAATAGGAGTTAAGTAACTTGCTCAAGGTTACACGGCCAGTTATTTCTGGGTGTGGTGCTGAGTGTCTGAGCCCGGATTTGATCCAGGTCATCCCAACACTGGAGCTGGTGCTCTTACTCGCTGAGCCACCTGGCCGCCCTTCTTCTGAATATATGTTGAGTCACTTACCCCACCCAGGCTCTGAGATGTAAAATGTAATATAATGGACAGAGCACAGGATCTAAAGTTGGAGGATGTGAGTTTGGATTTCACTTCTGAGATTTACTACATGTGTGACCCTCGGCAAGTCACTTAACCTCTCTGGGCTTCAGATTCCTCATCTGTAAAAAGAGTATGTTGGTCTAAATGACTTGTGAGATCTCTTCCAGCTGTAAAGCTATAAGCCAAAGGATCAGAAGAGACCCGAGTTTAAATCTGGACTCCAGTAGATACTAGGTAATTGCCCCTTGTAAGTCACTTAACCTTTCTGAACCTCAGCTTTCTCATTTGTAAAATGGGGACAATATTGCATTACTTAATTTAGAGACTGAATGTGAGGGAAATGCTTTGCCAACTTTAAACCTCTCTCTAAATTGGAGTTTCTGCTTCTTGGTTGAGAAAAGTCAAGCAGTATTTCTGTTATATGAGCTGTGTAATGCTAGGCACATCATCCTCTCCCCCTACTTAAACTTGGTGAAAAAAAATAAACTTCACAAGTGTGATAGAGGCATGATCATTTACTACTTTGTCTGAAAAAGATCTGGGGTTTATAATGGACTGCAAGCTCCATATAAGTCAACAGTGTGACATGGTAGTAAGCCAAACTAAATTAATCTTGGGCTATGTTAAGAGATGCATAGATTCCCATATTAAAAGGGTAATAGCCCTGCTGTACTTTGCCCTGGTCAGATCGTATCTGTAGTATTGTGCTTGGGTTTTGGGCACCAGACTTTGGCAATGGCACGGAGAAGCTTGAGTGGTGACAGACCTTGAATCCTTGCCACCTGAGGCATGGACTCCATGGGCTGATTAGCCTAGAGAAGATTGTGGGGGTTGGGGTGGGGCTTGATGTCAGGAAAAGCGTATAAAAGATTACAGTTAGTTCTTCATCATTACAAAAAGAGCTGCTACAAATGGACTTTTTCCTCTTTGATCTTTTGGGGTTTAGACCTAGTTGGGTCAAATGATATGTACAATTTGGGGGTATTGTTGCACATTGCTTTCCAGAATGGCCACACCAGTTCACAGCTCCACCAACAATGAATTAAATGTGCCTCTTTATCCCACAGCCCCATCCGATATTTGTCATTTTCTATTTTTTTTCAGTCAGCTTTACCAATATGATGGATATGAGGTGAAACCACCTCATATTATTAAATTGCTTTAATTTACATTTCTCTAATAATTAGTGGGGCAGCTAGGTGGTATAGTAGATAGAGTGCTGAGACTGAAGTTAGGAAGACATCTTCCTGAGTTCAAATTTGGCCTCAGACACTTACTAGCTTTATGACCCTGGCCAGGTCACTTAACCCTGCTTGAATCAATTCCTCATCTGGATAACAAGCTGGAGAAGGGAATGGCAAATCACTCCAGTATCTTAGCCAAGAAAACCTCAGATGGGATCATAAAGAGGCAAACATAACTGAAGAACAATAGCAATAATAATAAATAGCCAGTGATCTGGAGATTTTTGGAGTATAAGGGGGTACTCATTGTTTGGGGAATGGATGAACAAATAATGGTATATGAATGTAACAGAATAGTATTGAGCTGTAAGAAATAATGAGGACAGTTTGAGAAACCTGGGTAGATTTGAATCAACTGATTCAGAGTGAAGTGAGCAAAACCAGGAGAACCATTGCTAGTATAATACCAATATTGTAAAAAATGAACAATTCTGAAAGACTTAAGGACTGTGATCAATGAAAATGCTCAACCATGATTCTATAGGACCATGGAAGAAGAATGTTGCCCAACTCATAAAAGAGATGAAGGACTAACTTGTTTTGCTAGACTATTGATAGGTATTATATAATACCAGGGTTCTGTCTGTTTCTCCATGTCTCAGTGTCTTTGTCTAGCCTCTATTTTTCTTGGGTGGGAGGGAGTAAAAAAAGAGAAAAACTTGATACTTGGAAAAAAAGATTAGAGCATTAGAGTGAATGACCTGAGCCTTGAGGTAGTGAGTTCTCCCTCATATAAGGTTTTCAAGCAGTGAGTAGATGACCATTTGTCAAGTGTGTTATAGGGGAGATTTCTTTTGGGTATGGGTTGGACTAGATGGCCTCTGAGGTCCCTTTTACCTCTCAGATTCTATGTTTCTGTGATCTGCTTGAAGTCTCACAGAACATAAATTCGACAAATTCAGCAATTCAAGCAAAGAATAATCAGTTTTTCATTTGACACACAGTCTACATTAATTATTGATCCCAGTACATGATGGGACTACATGAGGAGATAAATCAAGGGGTCTAGTATGGGGAAGTACCTCAGTGGTCATCTAGCCCAACCTCCTTATTTTACAGAAGAGAAAGGCTAAGTGACTTGCCCAGATCCACATAACTAGTATGTGGCAGAGGTGGGATTTGGTCCCAGGCCTTTTGACTCTAGGACAGCTAGGCAGCACAACAGATAGAGTTCTAGGCCTGGAGACTCATCTTTGTGAGTTCAAATCTGACTTCACACACATAGTAGCTGTGTGCCACTGGACAAATCCCTTAACCCGATTTTTCAGGTTTACTCATCTGTAAAATGAGCTGGAGAAGGCCATGGTAAATCACTCCAATGTCTCTGCCAAGGAAACCCCAAATGGGGTCACAGATAGTCAGACACAACTGAACCACAACACCAGCAGCCACAACCACCTTTGACTCCAGAGTCAATGTTCTTTCCATTGTCCCTAGAGATGGAACCTGAAATGCTAGATAAGAATGGAAACTCAAACTTTGTCTCCTTCTCAAGTGCACCCACAAAGGCACGGTATCTTAAAACAAATGATTAGCTTTTACAGCATAAGGATCTGAAAACTTTATTGTAGGGTTTGGTCTTTGGAGCCCCTAAGCAAGTGAGGAGGGTCCTTTCCCTAAGAAGTGCTACTGACATCTGGTGGCCAGCTTTGGAAATTCACTTTGCATGAGTTGGTGTGATGTGGGTAGAGACCAGATTCCCTTATGATATTTCTAGGGCTCCCCACCTGGAGTGGCCCAGAAATTAACCTTTTGATGGCACCTGTTGAATCCTCTCACTTTTTATCTGTGTCACCTTAGGCAAATCACTTCACTTTCTGGGCCTCAGTACCTCATCTGTAAAATGAACTGGACTAGGTCACTTCTAAGGTCCCTTCCTGGTCTTGATCTGTGGGACTATGAGTGATCTTGGCAAATCACTTCTCCTTTCTGGGTCTCAGCTTTCCTATCTGCAAAATGAGGGGTTTAGATGCTCACTAGTTCCTTCCAGCACTAAAATTCCCTCTTTTGACAGATAAGGAAACTGAGGCCCAGAGAGAGAAAGTGAATTTTCTGAGGTTGAATAGATACAAAGTAGCAGAGTGAGACATGAAACTCAGGTGCTTTGACTCCAAATCAGTCCACATTACTCTAAATCTCTTTCCCACTTCCTTTCATTAAAGTGGAGCAAATAACCTAGAAGCAATGGTCACAGGGAACTTCTTTCGTTGGAGCAAAGACAAAACATTATTGCAGAGAGAGAAAGTACTATTAAGAAGAAATGTGTCCTAAAAATAGTTAACAACAACAAAAATATGTTATAAAAACAGTTAAAAATTACATAAAGGAGAGATGTGTCAGACTTATGGATAGGGGAATAAGCAAGAGGTAAAGAACATTGTGGGAGGTGAAATTATAATTTTGATTACATTAAATTGAAGAAGGTTTGGCTTAAGTAAAACCAAGGTAGCCGATATTAGAAGGAAAGCAAGAAACTGGGAAAAAATTTTTATAAACAGTTTCTCAGTTAAAGTTCTCATCTCAAATGTATAGAAAACTTTATTAAAATTTATAAGAATATGAGTCATTCCTCAACTGATAAATAGTCAAAGGACATGAACAGGCAGTTTTTCAATGAAGAGATCAAAACTATAGATAGTCAGGTGAAAAAAAATGCTCTAAATATTTATTGATTAGAGAAATGTAAATTAAAACAACTTTGAGATATCATCTCACATCTATCAGATTGGCTAAAATGATAGGAGGGGGAAATGACAAATATTGGAAGGGATGTGGAAAAATTGGGACATTAATACACTGTTGGTAAAACTGTGAACTGATGCAACCATTTTGGAGAGCAACCTGGAATTATGTCCAAAGATGTGATATGATATGACATATGAAACAATACAATATGATATAAAACTGTATACCCTGTGACCCAGCAATATCACAATTAGGTCTATTTCCCAAGGTGATCAGTGAAAAAGGAAAAGAACCTATATGTTCTAAAATATTTATAGCAGTTCTCTTTGTGGTGGTAAAGAACTGGAAATTGACAGGATGCCTATCAATTGAGAAATGACTAAACAAGTTATGGTATATGATTGTGATGGAATACTACTGTGCTGTAATAAGTGATGACCTGGTTGATTTTAGAAAAAAACATGGAAAGACTTGCATGAAATAATGACAAGTGAAGTGAGCAGAAATCAAGACAACACCGCACACTGTAACGGCAATATTGTTCAAGGAATAATTGTGAACAACCAAGTTATTCTGAATGCTATACTCAAATCAACTGCAAAGGACCTATGAAGGGAGATGTTATCCACCTCCAGAGAAAGAACTGATAAATAGATGTACGCATAGTATTGTTTTGCATATATTTATAAATCTGTATCAAATGGTGGCCTTCTCTAGTGTGGGGTGGGGAGGGAGGGAAACAGTTTGGAACTTAAAATGTAACAAAAAATTGAATTGAATAAAAAAAACAATGTAAACAAAATGATCACTAAAATAAAGTTGTCATTTGGGTAATGGAAAAATCCAGTGAAGATCCCAAAGAAGAGAAAATGACACAAATCTCCTCCCTCATGCCAAAGAGGTGGGGAACTACTATGACAGAATATGTATACACTGTCAGATATAGCAATATGTTGGCTATTTTTGCTTAGTTATTTTTCTTTGTCGCAATCTAGGAGGTGGAGTGTTGTGAGAAAGAAATGTGGTTAAAGTCAAAAGACCAACAAAATGTGTTAAAAAGAAGAAGAAATGTGAACTGGTGACAACCACTCCCTGGGCTTCCAGTTAAAGGTGGAATATAGTCACTTTTATGACTGGGTGGATAAGGATATATAGCGTAGGCTTGAGGCAGGTAAGATGTTAAGTATCTCTTTGGAGGAGATGTGGGATGTATGTGTGAAGGAAAGTATTTAGACAAGAGAGGAAGCATGAGTTTACTGTTGAGAGTAGGATTATCCCAGTAGTGACTAACTACTCTCTCTTCCTCCAGCCTCTCCCCTCTTTAATCCCTATTTCACATTCCTAAAGCATGTCTGATTATATCATTCCTCTGCTTAGGAAGCTCCAGTGGCAATTATAACTTACATAATGGTTGGTTAACTCCAGCCCTATCACACTCTTGTCATCCTAATGATTCTCAATCCCTGGCTGATATTTTTAAACTTCCATTCTCTATATTCCCACTGACTATCCCTTCATTACTACCCCCTCCCCCATTCTTATCCCTTCCAAATCCTCTTACCCTCTAATGTTCTATTCTAAAATTACCGACTTCTGTGCTCTTTGGAATGCCTTATCCATAGTTAACAAACTAGCTTTTATCTTGTATATTTTCCTTTCTCACTCCCTCCATCTTCTTGAACTCTCTGAGACATGGTTTCCACCAATGACACAAATTTCCTGGCTCCCTTTTCCAGCACTGTTCTCACCTTTTTTTTTAAAAAATTAAATTATATGTTTATTTTTAGCTTACAGAATTCATTTCCACAATACTTTGAGTTACAAATTTTCTCCCTGTCTTTCCCCTGCCCACCACCCCAAAACAGTAATCCCACTGTATACTCTCTTCCCCAATCTGCTCTCTCCTATATCTTCCCCCATCCCCTCTTGTTCTATTCTCTACTTTGAGCCTGTTCCTTTTAAAAAGTGTGTGCTTCTAACTACCCTCCCCTCCCAAACTGTCCTCCCCTCCATCATCCCCCCTTTCACACCCTTACCCCCTACTCTCCTGTAGGGCAAGATTTAGTGTGTATGTCATTCCCTCCCTAAGCCAAATTCAATGAAAGTAAGGTTGACCCATTCCCTTTTGACTTCCTGTTCTTCCCCTCCATTGTAACAGCTATCCCTTGCCTCTTCTATATGAGATGATTTACCCCATTCTGTCTCTCCCCATCTCCTCTCATTATATTCCTCTCTCACCTCTCAATTTCACCTTTTAAGTGTCATTCCTTCCTATTCAATTGATCCTGTGCCCTCTGTCTATGTATACCTGTACACATACATACACACACTCACAAATGTATTCATATGCACATATACCCTCCTATATAGACATATGTATGTATGTATATATATATATATACACATTTATATTCCCTTCAGCTATCCTCATACTGAGAAAAGTTTCATAAGTTACAATGATCATTTTTTCATGTAGGCATGTAAATAGTTCAACTTTGAGAAGTTCCTTATGATTTCTTTTTCCTGTTTATCTTCTCATGCTTCTCTTGCTTCTTGTATTTGAATTTAAGATGCTTATGATGTATCTAATTTGAGATACCCAATAAACAGGTACAGATGTGAGACTGGAGATCAGGAGAGAGATTAGGGCTGGAGAAATAGATTTAAAGTCATCTGCCTTGAGATGGTGCTGAATCCATCAGAACTGCTGAGATTACCAAGAAGATATCTTTTTATATAGAGGGAAGAGGTTCCAGGACAGACCCCTAGGGAACACACAGACAGGACTTAAATTCAACATTTCCAAAACCGAAATAACTACCTTTCCTATCAAACTCTCCCCTTTTCCTAACTTTTCTATTACTTTTGAGTATACTACCATCCTTCTGGGCATTCAGGCTCAAACCTAGATGTCATCCTTAGCTCCTTTCCCTCTCACCCTCCTATCCCCATATCCAATCAGCTGCCAGATCCTGTTATTTCTATCTCTGTAATTTATTTCACATATGATGCCTTCTCTCCTCTGACACTGCCACCACTCAGATGCAGGCCCTCATTACTTTATGCCTGGGCTAATAGCTGCTTGGTCTCCCCACCTTGTGTTTCCCCTATTCCATAGGTAACATAGGACAGGTTTTACTTAACACACAACAGAATATACATAGAACTGATACCCAAGTCCCTAAACCATCATGACATCTTAAAACTATGATGGCCTCAGCCATTTCACTCCTTGGGACCTATAGAATTGTGTCACCCTCTTGTGGAAGGTACCGTTGCACTCCCAAGAATGGAAAAGATCCTGGGATTGTTAGAGATTCCTGAGTTCCAGAAGTGGAGCATACTCTTGATTAATTTTGCTTGCTTTGGCTTTATTAAGATATATTGGGTGCAACTAGGTGGTACAGTGAATAGAGCACCGGCCCTGGAGTCAGGAGGACCTGAGTTCAACTCCGGCCTCAGACACTTAACACTTACTAGCTGTGTGATCTTGGGCAAGTCACTTAACCCCAATTACCCTGCTTTACCCCCCCCCAAACAGCAAAAAATAAACAAATAAAGATATATGGACAGAGAAGTTTGTTGTCTCAAGACAGACTGAAGTTGTAGTAACTGCTCCATATAAGTCCCCTCATCTCAAAGGGATATCCCAAATTCAGTTCCAAATCTTGGGGAAGCTACGGCCTATCCTGGGGGGTTTGTTTCTACACAGAAATGTGTGCTCATTAGAGCTAAGGAATCCACAGCTTTGGCTTACATAGGGGCTATAGACTAAGGATTGTGTCTGGAGGGGTATTGGCTTCAAGGAACTCAACCTGGTCCAGGTGTTTACCCCCACTGAATGTTGTTCTGTAGTTTCAAGTTTAGAATGGAGGAAGTTGGTATGGCTACCCACTTACACATACCTTCAGAAAAGAACTGTGTAACCTGTGTACACAGGTTCAACTTGAGGGCATCCAACACGTCCCTTTCAATTTTGCCCCCTGTGCAAGGGAGTTTCCTTTGGGGACCTATGGAACATAGTGCAGGTTTTACGTAACACAGCAGAAAACATGGAGGACTCATACCCAAGTCTCTAAACTGTCATGATATCTTAACTCTCTGATGGTTTCAGCCACTCCCTGGGACCTGTAGAATTGTTCCCATGACAGTATCACCTCGTGGTGAAGGCACTGCCCTCCCCCTCTTTCAAATGAAAAAGAACTGGACTTGTTAGAGACTTAATCTACTCTCCTCCCTGAGGAGTTCCATCTTCACTCAGGACCTAGACAGTCCACAGGACTCAGTACTAGCAGGTTGTTCCCCCATGTCATAACTCCTGCTGCTTGCATCTTTTCCCCTTGCATATGGACCGATAAGTGTGTTTTCTTCAGCTCTGAGTGACATTGGGCTTCTCTGTCTCTTCTCTCCCACCTCTAGAAAAGACTTTTTCTCTCTTTTGGTGCCCCAGCTGACAATAGCTATTCTCCTAGGAGGGTGTGCGGATACACGGCCCCCTCTCTAAGTCCTAGGGTATGTGCTACTGCATCCAACTCCCCATTAGTTTGTGTGTTTCCACATTAGTAGAGAAAAGACCTAGCATCCCAGCTCAGGCTCTGACCACTAAAATTCAGGCATCAACTTTAGCTGGTAGGTAAGTAATGGAGTAGAAATAAGGCACAGATAACACAGAACTGTAGGCAATGCATGCAGGGGGAAAAAGCTATTTAGAGTCAGAAAGATGACCCAAGTTCAAATCTTGGCTCTGCCACTGTATAAGGTGGGCCACCCTGGGAGAGTCACTTAAGCACTGTGGGTCTCAGTTTCTAAATCTGTAAAATGAGAGAGTTGAACTAGAGGGCCTTTAAAGTCATTTCTAGCGCAAAATCAATAATTCACTGACAACTCATTCAATAGTTTAGGAATTCACTCAAACTGTGCACCCCTGTCCATTCCTCTTCTGACTCATTTGTATTGATAGCAGTCTGGGACCCAAAGCAATGGAGGTGTGTGTGTGTGTGTGTGTGTGTGTGTGTGTGTGTGTGTGTGTGTG
>NW_027185798.1:25582360-25615159 GCF_028583685.1 Petaurus breviceps papuanus
GTGTGTGTGTGTGTGTGTGTGTGTGTGTGTGTGTGTGTGTGTGTGTGCAAGCATGCAAGTACTTGTATGTTTTGCAGATTGCAATTCATTGGACACCGTGCTTACTGATTGCCGAATGCTATGACATTGAACTGAGCTCCCCCAGGACCCATTTGGCAGGTTTCAGGATGAGACTCTTGGAGGTATTCTGGACTAGAAGCTGGCCTAGCTTGGTGAGAATCCCTGAGGTTTCTTCTCAAATTCTACCAAACACTTTAAGGACTGGACTTGGCTTTAGGACCAGGAAATAAAGTATTCTTCTGCATAGAAACTCTTTGAAGGAAGTTAAGTTACCTGGACTGCATTGATTAAATGCCTGCTATCTAGAACTGCTATTTACAATGGCCCTTTAAGAGGCCAGTGAGTCCTGTTTCAAAGTTCAAGTATGGGATGACTGCATGGGCTATGGAGTGTTAGTCTGGGAAATATCAACACTAGGGTGGGGCAGGGTGAGAGAACTGACTCCTGGGACAATAGAATTATGTCGGAGAGTTCTTCTGCCTTCATGCTGAGCCCCGGGCCTTCTGCAATCCTCTCTGCTTCATTGTGATGGGTTTGAACTCAGAGAAAAGGGTCCAGGCTGACATGTAAGGGGTTAGAGATCTATGGGGATCAAGGTGTATATACCCTCCTCCCCTTTCCTTTGGGTCTGCCCAGGGCATTGATGGGAAAGTCTTAAGGAGCCTCCTTTAAAGGTGGGGGGAATAGTGAAATGAATCCTATGGGTTGGGCTAAGCTGAAACCCAAAGGATTTTTCTTTATTCTGATCATGGAAATGCTTCTAGTCCTGAGGATCAGATAACATGTGTAGCTTGGGGAAGTGGATAGAGAAGCTGGCATTAGAGTCAGAACATCCCAGGTCTAAATCTTGACTTAGACACTTAGGATACTGCCTAAGAGACCCTAGGCAAATCCCTTAAACTGAGTCTCAGTTTCCTCATTGTTAAAATGAGGCCTTAAAAAAAAGCCCTTATGGAATTGCAGGCTTTTGGTAAGAATCTAGTGAAATTATGCACGTAATGAGCTTTACAAATTTTAAAACACTTTATTGCTATTTTAATAATAATGACTGTTCTCTCTACTTAGAACCTCCTAAACCAGAGATTCTTAACCTGGGGTACTCAGATACCCAAGCGATTTGTAGTTCTTGTGCTCGGGTGGGTGGGGTGGGTCTGTGAATTTGTAGTGGAAATAATTTCATCTTTATTTCACTAATGATTGGTTTCCTTTGTAATCTTTTATATTTTATCTTATGTCTTTAAAAACATTCTGGGAATGGAGCAATAGATGTTACTGGACTGTCAAAGGAACCCACAATACCTCAAAGGTTAAGAATCCCCGCCCCAAGACCCTAACTTAAAACAAGAGAGATTTCTGTTGGTTTTAAATAAAGACTTTGCTTAGCAGGTTGAGGAAGGTGGTGGATATTCCATGATAACAGCCAACACTTGGATAAGTGCTTTAAGGGTTGCAAAGAACTCCATACCTTTTCTCTCATTTGAATGCCACAAAAACCCTGTGATGTCATAGGATCATAGATCTAGAGCTGGAAAGAACATCAGAATCATGTGATTCAATCCCCACATTTTAGAGTAGAGGAAACTGAGACCCAGAAAGATTAAATTATTTGTTCAGTAAGTGACATGAATAGTTTTTTTTGTTGTTGTTGTCAGGGGTGGTATGTAGCCTATAATCTCAAATGTGTAAGGCACAGGTGGCAAACATGAAGCCACTGGGTCAAATGTGGCCCATAACACTTTTGAATGTGGCTAAAATCAGATTAAGATGTAACTGGCAAATAGTTAACAAAATAAAAGAAAATAGAATAAAACAAATAATATTATGTTTGAAATTTTTTGCTGTTGTTTAGTCATTTTTATTTGTGTATGATTCTTTGTGACCCCTTTTGGGGTTTTCTTGGCAAAGATACTGGAATGGTTTTGCCATTTCTTTCTCCAGCTCATTTTTACAGATGAGGAAACTGAGGCAGACAGGACTAAGTGACTTGCCCAGGGTCACACATCTAGTAAATATCTGAGTCAGGATTTGAACTCAGATCTCCTTGACTCCAGGCCCATTATTTTGTCCATTACACCCCACCCCCCACCCCTGATTTAGTGGCTTCTATTTCTATTTGAGTTTGACTCCACTGGTGAAGGTAACAGTGTAAAAACTTCCCCCTCCCCAAATGCAGATCTCAGTCTTTCCACTGTTGATAATTTCCAATTTATCTTGTACATAGCTTGTTTATATATAGTTGTTTGCTTATTTTCTCTTCTATTAGATTGTAAACTCCTTGGGGGCAGAGATTGTCTTTGAAGGTATACTTCAACACTTATCACAGTACCTGGCACTTAGTGGGAACTTAACAGATATTTATAGACTGACTTTATTGACCAAGTAACTGATTTAATCTCAGGGTTCTAACCACTGTCTTGAAGGGAAGGGTTGGATTAGGTGAATCTTTAGCAGTCTTTCTTGATCTCATGTTCTGAGCCTACTAGGGAGTGATTTGAACCCTAGAATGAGACACTTTCCCCAGAGTAGGACACTCTTCCCATGAGTACCATACAATGTCCAGTGGCTCAGGCTAATAGTGCTTTCTTGCTTCCCACCCTCGCAAAAATATGAAGAGGCAGCTCTCCCTGAGATCTGGACCATAGGACCCTCAAGTGAAAGTCCAGCTCCCTCATTCTAGAGATGAGGAAAGTGAGGTACAGAAAGGCTCAGGACTTGTCCAGGGTCATATAGCTAGTAAGTATCTTCTTGACTCCCAAGTCTTTAGTGCTCTACCCATTGAATCTCTTGTCCCTTGGGGAACAATACCATGCCTGATGATCCACTTGCCTTTAAGATGGCATGTTGGAGAACTACCCAGAGAAAATGAATCTTTTGCATCCCTCTCTCCAGAGGTCAAACTTTCTCTAATACTAACCCAGATTTGTTCCTTCTCCTTACAGCCTTCTTTTCAATATCTTGTCTTTCTCTCCTGCTTTCTATGTCTTACCTTTTACTACCACAGTTTTCACAGCAGTTAAGAGTGTTTGTTGGGGTGGCTAGGTGGCGCAGTGAATAGAGCACCAGCCCTGGAGTCAGGAGGACCCGAGTTTAAATCCTGCTTCAGACACTTAACACTTACTAGCCCTGTGACCTTGGGCAAGTCACTTAACCCCAATTGCCCTGCTCTCCCCCTCTCCAAAAAGCAAAAAAAAAAGAATGTTTGTTGGTAGATGTCCCCAAACATACTCATCCAGGATGTGATTTGAATCTAGACCCTCTGTTTTAATTTCAGTCCATTTCCCCTTATTTACTTTCAACATGGATCACATCTTCCCAGTTTTCTTGTCCTAATCCTTCACAGATTTTCAGAGAATCATTAGGTTAATCAGTTCAGCCCTTAGCCTTCCCCTCTCCAGGCTAAAGAGCTCAATTCCTTTCATTTTAATTCATAGGACCCGTTTGCATTACTGCTCTCCCCAGGTCATTCAGGAAAGGCAGATCTTGAGATGAGATGATGGCAGGGGTATCTGGTACCAGGGGGCATGGCAGAGATGTTGCAGCTCTTCTGCCCAGGGCACAGTGGATACCATGTGGGACTTAGGATCAGAAGGACCATATCTCAGATGTTTGCTGTGTGTCCCTGGGCAAGTCCCTCTTTGTACCTCAGTTTCCTCATCTGTAAAATGAGGGGGTTGGACATGATGGCTTCCAAGATCCCTTCCAACTTAAATCTATGATCCTATAAAGTCTTTACTAACCCCCTTCATGGGCCTCCAACCTCATCCCCAGGAGTTTTGCTTCAGTCTTGGGAATTTATCATGATTCTTTCTGTCAACCAAGCTTACTTCCCAGCATGCCCTGCTCTCTTGGGGAGCTGCTTCGGGGAGCAAAGCTCACAGCCGACTTTTCTAATCAGTCTGGCGTCAGTTTGGAGCCTGTTAACTTTTACTCTCTAAACACAAGAGCCAGGAATGTGTCCAGGAGGCTGCAGGATTGCGGTAAGGCTCACTTCATCTGTGTCTGTCCCAGCCCCTGGCTGGAGAGGGCCATCTCAACTTTTCCTCTCTCACTATGGACTTGGATGAAAGGGACTTGTTCAGGGAACTTTGCAGAGGCGAGCACCTTTTGTGTGAGGCTCCAGCTGGGGCTGCTGGTAGTGAAGACTGGGAAGGACTCCTCCTCCAGCTTCCTTGGGGGGGAGGGGAAGCGTGGCCAGTTGGCTGGATTGCTCCGACCAGTCCATGCCTGGCACCGTCCGAATAATTCACATTCCAATCCCACAGCAGCACTTAAAGAACCAATCTGGGAAAGAAAGTTTTGTGTAAAGCTAGAAACTTCCCTGGGGAGACCAGGGAATTGGGGGGGGGGCATTATGGGTAGAGTCTCCTTGGCTGTAATTTGATTTAGGTGCTAGACATTCCAGGCTGTGGTGTCTATAGTGGTCTGGGCACTCTACTGCTACCCACTTCTCCCATTCTTCCTGAGGTCTCCTGAGTCTTATGTGTGCCCTGGAAAGAAAGACAGAAGCCTAGGGATGTTTTATTTTTTCTTGAAAAAAATTCTAAAAATTGGGGGGGGGGATGGGGATAGTGCAGGGAGAGAGGGGGGGGGAAGACAGACAGACAGAGGAGAGAGAGAGGAGAGAGATTGCAATAGCCATTTGTCTGCTCTCTTCTATTCTTCTATGCCATGTGGAGCCCTCCTCCCCCACCAGGATGAGACTCTTTGAGACTGTGGGCTATTACTTACTTCCCTAGGTGTTAGAGATGGACAGATTTAGTTGAAGTATGGGGGGTGGGAATTGTTGGCATCTGGCCCACCCAGAGTAGAGCACAGAAAGCTGAGTACAGCTGTGGGTCACTTTCAGTGACTCACAGGAGCTACTAGAAAGGCCTTTAAATCAGGAGGCAGAAGGGCTAGAGCATTTGGACCCAACCAGGGCCAGAAAGACATGAGTTTGAAATTTACTTCAGGCACTTACTAGCTATGTGACCTTAAGTAAATTGCTTAACCAATTTGTGCCTTCATTTCCTGACCTGTAAAATGAGGATAATAATAACACCAGCCCACAGGGTTGTTGTGAGGACCAAAGGAGATAAACATCAGTAAAATGCTTTGGAAACCTTAAAGTGTTATATTAATGATAGCTATTATTAGTAGAAACTCTTTGATTTATAGGGGAACAAACAGACCCAGACAGGGGAGTGGCTTGCACAGAGAAACAAACTAAGAATGAAAATGCACTAGGGAAGGATGAAATTTTATTCCCCTCAAGACCAAGAGATTGAGTTTGAATTCCTGGCTGGAAGCAATGTCTGTTGCCCCCATTTCTCCTGTGTCTCTTCAGCATCTGGTTTTGTGTTTTGCTTTTTCTCATGGACAAATGTATGTTCCTTTGGCATGGGGAAACACGCCTGTAAGTTTCAACTTTTTCTCCTACTCTCAGCGTATCAAGCAGGATCAACAAAAGACCAGCCACTTAGGGCTATGTGAAGCCTCTCACCGGTATTCCTAACAGTGTGGATTTCATCTCCTTTCTATCCTTTTCTTTCCTTCTAATTTCTTCTGCTTTCTCACATTTTCTTCTACCTTTCATGTGGATCCTGTGATCATCAAGGATCATACAAATATAGAATGTTAGAGTTGGAAGGAACCATAGACTATACATCAGAGTTAGAAGAGATCTCAGAACACCGTGTGTTAAAACTATAAGAATTCTGACAATAAAGAATGTTAAAATGAAAGAGACCATAGAACACAGATTTTTAAAACTGGAAGAAGTGGGGGAAGGGAACAAACATTTATTAAGCACCCACTATGCACCACCCACACTACCCAATGCCCAAGTTCTAGACAGTCCATTTTTAGGAAGAACATAAATATCCTGGAGGGCAGTGACCAGAAGGACAAATGTCCTCAAGACCACGCCACACAAGGATTAGTCTAAGGAATCAGTGATATTTTCTATTTGAATTTTTCCTGCCATTTGGGCTAATTGTTTAGTACGTATTATTGTTTCTGTCAGTTGTGTCTGACTCTTTATTACCCCATTTGCGGTTTTCTTGGCAAAGATACTGGTTTGCTATTTCCTTCTTAGCTCATTTGACAGATGAGGAAACTGAGGCAAACAGGGTGAAGTGACTTGCCCAGGTTCACACAGCTGGGGTCTGAGACCAGATTTGAACTCAAGAAGACTAGTCTTTCCTAACTCCAGTCCTGGCCTTCTTTTCACCTCTCCATCTAGATGCCCTTTGTATATATTAGTCTTATACAATTTTGCTTCTCCAGATCCTCTGCAGAAACACCATAAAAATCTCACTTTGGGCTTTTAAAAAATATTCCTTGAGTACCAATGGAGCACTCTCTGGGGAACCTAATGTTTATAAAGGCTCATAGATTGCTTGAAAAGACAGACCTTAGAGACCATCTAATCTAATTTGCAGATGAGAAAACTGAGACCCGGGAAGATTGTGACTTGTCCAAGGTCACACAGTAATAACCAGAGGGAATTTGAACCCAGGTCCTTTGGTTCCAGAGTTCAAATTTTTTGTACCATACCAGGCTTAGATTGTTACAAGCATTGTAAGACTGACCAAACCCTTTGACTTACTGATTTACACTCATAGCTCTAAGACTGGAAGGGACTTCAGAGGTCATCTAGTTCAATCCTCTCATTTTACAAAAAGGGAAACTGAGGCCCACTGGTGAAGTGACTTGTTCAGGCAAATAGTGTAACTGACAACTAAAAATGTGAACTCAGGTTCTCTGACTCCAACTCCAGTGACCCCCATGACACCAGCATTGAAAGCAGAAATTATTACCACTTTGTGTGCTTTTTAAAGTTTTTCCCCTGCTCTAGATAATAGAAGGAGGCTAGATCTGGGAAGCTGGGTACTGCAGTGGAAATTGACAATGCAGTTGTCAATTTCAGCTCTTGGTAACAGGCATCCTTTCTCATGTGTTCATTCAGAAGTGAAAACGGTGTTGCTACAAATAAAGTTTCCATTAGAAGCTTGACAGATAAGCCTAGTTCAAGGCAAGAAGAACACTTGTTAGTGAAGAAATAAGCCAGATTTTGACCCTGACCTGTAGTAAATACCCTGCTTTCCCAGGTTCTAGGTTTTTTTTTTTTTTTAAAGGTTCTTAGGTTGATGGAACTGAACCCAGACTGGAAGGAGGTGGGTGGAAATATATGGCATCTCTTAAGGTGCTAAGTTCCGGGGAAATGTAACTTGGCCATCACATTCTTTTCTGGAGCCCAGATACATTGTAACTTTCTTTAAAAATGTTTTAAGAACTTATTTTTTACTTTTTATTTTTATATCCCTTCTATTTAAGAATGTAGCTTTTCTCCACTCTCTCCTACCCATTCCTTTGGGCCATACCTTGTAACATATTAAAAAAGAAAAAGGCAAAAAAAAAAAAAAAAGCACACTTCAGCAAAACTAAACCCAAACTGTGACTGTCTCTGATAGTGTATAAAACAGTACACATCCAAGGTCTCCTATGTCTCTGGAAAGGAAGGAAGTGTTTTTTTTTTTTTTTAACCCTTCTCCAAGGACCAACCTTAGCAGTTATAATTATGCAATGCTAAGTTTCAGGTTTTTTTTTTTTTTTAACATGGATAATATTACATTTTATTTACTTATTTATGTTTTTTTTTGGAGGGGGAAAGGTAAGGCAGTTGGGGTTAAGTGACTTGCCCAAGGTCACATAGCTAGTAAATGTCAAGTTTCAGGGTTTTTTGTTCTTTTGGTTCATGGTATTTTAATCATTGTCTATATCATTTCCCTGCTCTTTCTTTACTCTGTATAAGTTCATACAAGTCTCCCCATGCTTCTCTGAAGTTTTCATTTCCATTGTTTCTTGCGATTCCTAGAACTCCAGAGAAAGAATTGATAAATAGAAGTCTGTATGGAATAATTTTACTTATAAATACCGATTTGCGTCTTATGGTAGCTATCTCTAGGGTGAGGGGGAGGGAAGGGAAAAAAATAACTTTGCTATATATTTAAAAGGAATAGCAAGTTGTACATAATAGACTTGAAGTTTCATGTACAATCATCTTTCTTTTTATTATACTATGCTAAGGAAATGCTTGTTTTATTCCAAAAATTAATTTTTAAAAAAGTTATAAAAATAATAATTACTAGTATTTACATATTTATTAAAGTTGCAAAGTATTTTACACTCATTATCTCATTTGATTCTCACAGTAAACTTGGGAACTAGGTGCTATTATTATCCTCATTTTGTAGATGAGGAAACCAAGGCACAGAGAGGTTAAGTGACTTGTCCAGAGTCACAGAACTATTAAGTATGGGAGGTTTGTTTTATACTCAGATCTTCCTGACTCCAGACCCAGCACCACGAAACTGTCTCCTATATGACCATTTCCTTAGTCATTTCATGGTCAATAAACATATACTTTGTATAATACTCATTTTCACTTACTCTTGGATTTAATATTCATGCTCTGATTTTTCGTTTTCTGTTACTTGATTTCAGAGACCTAACATGTTTTAGGGAATCCTGGGATGTAACTGGGTCTAAGACGTGCAACTTGCAACAATGGAAACTGTTGTGATTGTCGCCATTGGTGTGCTGGCCACCATTTTTTTGGCCTCATTTGTGGCCTTGGTTGTGGTTTGTAGACAGCGCTACTGTCGGCCTCGAGACCTGCTCCAGCACTATGACTCCAAGTGAGTGTCCTGAAGAGGGAAGGGGCATGAAGAAGGATCAGAGATGCAGAGCTGGAAGGGACCCCAGAAGCCAGCTCATTTTACAGATGAGGAAACTTAGTTTCAGACATTTAGTGAATGGCTCAAAGTCACACAAATTAGGCTACCTCTTGGTTCCTGGAAGAAGAAATACACACTTAAGAAACATCATGTTGGGTCTCTCCAGCCCAGAGCTGTATGTTTGAAAGTGTTGTGAAAGTGGGTTTTCTGGGATATGATTCATGCTCACAATCTATACTGATTAGGGATATGCCTGGAGAATCAGAGGACTTGTGTTCAAATCACAACTGATAATTTACTACTTGTGTGACGCTGGGCAAGTCATACAACCTCTTCCTTATCTGTAAATTAGACCAGATGGCCTCTGAGGTTTCTTCTATGTCCTTATTCACTCTCTGGGCTTCAATTTCTTCATCTGTAAAATGAAGGGGTTCCTTGCAGTTCTAGATCTAGGATATTTTGTTCTTTTCTTCCCTTTAGCAATCCAAGGTTTTCATACATGATCAAAACCTGAAGTGTACCCAGTTCTTGTCCAAAGTCATGGGGAAGGGATGGTAGCAGTGGGATGGGGATGGGGGAAGGTTGATAGCAAAGTCCTCAGAGATACTGGACCCTGTTGAAACAAAACACACTGCAACAGAAATCTTTGTTAGACAAGATGTTGGAACCTTGACTAGTGGACCACTTGAAGCAAGTGCTGCTCAGTGCAGCAAATTCCAACATCTTGCTTCATGCAATAAAGAGCTCATGAAAAGACACATGTAAACTGACTTACACAACCAAATCAGCGATGTTTTATCTTTATTTCTGAAGATTTCCCAGTCACAGTGGTTCCTATTCTCGCAGTTCTAAGTTCCATTCATGGGACCAGTCCCCAGAGGTGATCTTGAATGGATTGTTACAATTTCAGTGTGAGAATTTACACCTTGGAAAGCAGCCAAGGTGATTAAATAAATCAGGACTTGATTTATTGGGTTTTTTTTTTTATTTCTTAGACTTAAGAAAATGATGGAGAAAACATTAACAATGTAGATTAAATTTAAAAATTTGTCATGTTTTTTTTTTCTAGAGAGCTAGTTGTTAAACATTTATCAGTACACATCTGCCAATCCCCATTCTTTCAGCCTCTTGTACTATTGGTTCCTAATTTATAATTCAATCATGTCTTCATGACCCTGTTTGGGGTTTTCTTTGCAAGGGTATGGTTTATCATTTCCTTCTCCAGCTCATTTTACAAATGAGGAAACTGAGGTAAACACATTTAATAGGTGTCTGAGGCCAGATGTGAATTCAGGAAGGAAGATGAGACTTCTTGACTCCAAGCTCAGTGCTCTATGCACTATGGTGCTATCTAGCTGTCCCCCTAATTTATAAGCAAACATTTAAATGTACTAGCAGGGGTGGGGAACCTGTGGTATTAATCCCTTAATAAAAATATTTGTTCTGTGAAGTTTGGACTCAATCAAAAGGCCACACCCAAGGACCTAGAAGGCCACATGTGGCTTTGAGGCTGCAGCTTCCTCACCCCTGTAGGTGAACCCTTACTGTTTAAGAAATATTTATCACAGGATCTCAGATCTGAAGCTAGAAAGGATCACAAAAGTTATCTAGTCTCAACTCTCATTTTAGAGATGAGGAAATGGAAATAACTTGCCTATGGTTAAACAGGTAGTAAGTATCAGAGGCAGAATTTGTCCCTTGGGCTTCCTTGTAATGAGCTTTTTCCTATATAGTGATTCCTAATGGGATCTGTATTTCTAGGGTTGAAGTAGAAAGAGAAAGACTGGGACAAAATGGTGGGCTAAGTATTTAAGATGACAATTTTGAGGGCAGGTTTAAATAAAATGAAAGTGGTTCTGGGGAATTCAAGGAGAGGCCAGAAAAGAGGGAGGAGGAATAGGAAAAAGGAGGTGGGCAGGGAGATAATCATACTAGCAGAACATTAGGGACCATGTACCATTTTGATGGTGATACACAGTCCTACCTGCTTTGTCTTTGGAATGGTGAATTCAGACTTTTGGACTTTTGGGCTTTTTAAAAAAAATTCTCTGGCCTCCTCTAATTACTGCCTAGCAGGGGAGTTCCATCCAAAGTATGAAGCCTGCCCTCATGTTCTGTACACAGTAGGGGTAACCAGATCTAGGACTAAGGCTTTCTTTTTCTCTGCACTTCACCTGTTTCCTTCATCCTTTGGATGAATTATTCCCTTTCTGGCAGGTGGTCAGCATCAACCCTCTGTAAACCATTTAACTATGTTCTTTCCTTATAGACCAATTGTGGACCTAATTGGTGCTATGGAAACCCAATCAGAACCTTCCGAGTTAGAACTGGACGATGTTGTCATCACCAACCCCCACATCGAGGCTATTCTAGAGAATGAAGATTGGATTGAGGATGCTTCGTAAGGCAACTTTTCCCATTATGTTCTCTAAAGGTTAACCTCCCTGCCCTTGGGGTGGGCTCCTGTGACTTGGGGGTTTCTGCCTCCTCATTCATAAAATGAGGGGATTGGATGTTTTCAAAGATGATACCCAACGCCAAATCCTATAAACTTTTTGTCCGCTAGAGAGCCCCACTTTTTGACTAACACCCCATCACTTTGTTTTAGGACTTGGAATCAGGGGACCTGGGTTCTAATCCAGGCTTTAGCAAATTCTAATTCTGGGCAAAACACTTAAACTAAACCTCACTTTCCTTTTTTATGTCTCCCCTTCCCCCCAAATGAAAGTAATAATGCATGTATGACCTACTGATAAGAGTTGTACGGCAAATGCTTCATAAACCTTAAAGTGCTATAGAAATGGTACTCATTATTATTGGGGAGAAATAGCAGTAGAAATAGAGTACCTACGCTGGTGTCAGAAGACCTGGGTTCAAGTCTCACCTCTGACACTCACTAGCTGTGTGACCTTGGGCAAGTCATTTAACTTCTGTTGGCCTCAGTTTCCTCATCTGTGAAATGGGGACAACAGTAGCACCAACCTCCCAGGGGTATTGTGAGGATCAAATGAGATAGTTCTGAAGCATTTAGCACAGTGCCTGGTCCATAGTGAGCACTATATAAACATTAGTGCTGATGATGATGATGATGATGATGATGATGATGATGATGATGATAAAAGTGAAGAGACTTCCTGGGCTCAGAGAAGAGAGCCTCGATTTCTGGGAGATATTATGATGGGGAGGCTGGGAGGAGCTTCCATTGATAGGATCTCCTGACCTTGGTCAATGAACTTATTCTGTTTTGATTACATGAGATTATTGCTGATAAGGGCAGCTAGGTGGTACAGTGGATAGAGTGCCAGGCCTAGATTCAGGAAGACTCATCTTCCTGAGTTCAAATCTCGCTTCAGTCACTTACTAGCTGTGTGACCCTGGGCAAGTCACTTAACCCTGTTTGCTTTAGTTTTCTCATCTGTAAAATGAGCTGGAGAAGGAAATGGCAAACCACTCCAGTAACTTTGCCAAGAAAACCACAAATGAGGTCACAAAGAGTCAGATACAACTGAAAAAATGACTAAACAACAGCAACAAATTGCTGAGGAGGGAAATCTGGCTGGAAAGGCCATCCGTGGGTTAGAGGTGGAGGAGGTGGGGATGCCTGGAGGGAGGGAGAATGAAGGATGGCTTCTCTCTGAGTCACTGACAAGCTCTTTTTTTCTCTAGGGGTCTCGTGTCTCATTGCATTGCTATTCTGAAGGTAATCATTCCTCATTAGCAGATCCTGACTGTAATGACCACATGCCGTCCTTGGGGTATAGCCTGGGGCAGGACCTTCCTTTGTCTGTCTCTCAGAAGATACATTTAGTGCTTGGGGGTGGAGGGTAGGCAATGGTTCTGCATGGAATGAGCTGAACTTGACTGGAATTGATAACAATGATCCCAGGTCTATCTCCTCCCCTCCATGGTACTTTGTGCCATCCATAAAGAAAAAAGATCTGCTCCCTTCTAAACCGCTAAGATGTAGCATGAGAGAATGACTCTGGATATAGCAGACGTGGGTTTTAAATCCCACCTCTGGCAATGATCACTTATGTGATTTTGGGCAAGTTGCCTTACTTCTCTAGACCTCAGTTTTCTCAACTGTAAAAAGAGGGGGTTGGACTAGATGGCTTCTGAAGACTCTTCCATCTCTAAATCTATCACTCTTGCTCTGCCAATGACTGCCTGTGTGATCTTGGGCATATCAGTTACCTCCCTGGGCCTCAGTTTTCTCATCTGTAAAATGAGGGCAGTAGATTAGAAGATTTTTTTCCCTCTACTGACAGATCTAAGATCCTAGTTTTTTTTTGCCAATCCCTTTCAATTCTCTAGCTCTAGGATGGGGGAGAGGGGGAGTTCAGGCATGGACTAGGCTCTTGGACCTTGTTGATTAGGCAATAGAATACTTATGCTGGGGTCTTGAGGGAATATAAAGTTGGGGTTGGGGTTAGGGAAGCTTTTACTGAAGGCAAAACTGTGGAGGAAAGATGAGGGCGAGGACTTTTCTCCTAAACTCTAAGGGGAAACTTGATCATATGTTCTTTCTCAGTGTTTTAATTCCAGATTAGAGTTCTTTGATCCAAAATTCCAACCCTGATCTCTGATTCCCAACCCCATCCTGGTCTCACTTTACATTTGCTTCTTCCTGTTCCCTGGTAACATGTTGTCTCCAACATCATGGCAAGTCTGGGGAACAGAAAATGAAACAGGAAACCTAGCTAGGGGTTGGAGAGCTAGCCTGGGTCTGGATTGCCCCCTGCCCCCAAGGAAGACAGAGCCTTGAGACAGGCAGATCATTGTCGTTTTATAACTACCCACCTTCACTCTCCATCAGATCTGCCATACTCTGACAGAAAAACTTGTTGCCATGACGATGGGCTCAGGGGCGAAGATGAAGACTTCTGCTAGTGTCAGCGATATCATTGTAGTGGCTAAGCGGATCAGTCCCAGGTAAGAAACAAACTGGCGAGGTCTTGGGGTGTGTGTGTGTGTGTGTGTGTGTGTGTGTGTGTGTGAGAGAGAGAGAGAGAGAGAGAGAGAGAGAGAGAGAGAGAGAGAAAGAGAGAGAGATTGTGTGAATGTGTATGAGTATAAGTGAGTGTGTGTGTGACTGTGTGAGAGTGTGTGCATATGTGTGTGTGTGAGAGAGGGAGTGTGTGTGAATGTGTGTATGTGTGAGTGTGTGCATATGTGTGTATATGCATGAGTGTGTGCATAAGTGTGTATGTGTGTGTGTGAGAGTGTGTGTGAATGTGTGTAAGAGTATGAATGAGTGTGTGTGAGAGAGAGTGTGTGTGAATGTGTGTAAGAGTATAAGTGAGTGTGTGTGACTGTGTGTATGTGTGAGAATGTGTGCATATGTGTGTGAGTGTGTATGCATGAGTGTGTGCATAAGTGTGTGTATGTGCGTGTGAGAGTGTGTGTATGAATGTAAGAGTATGAGTGAGTGTATGTGTGTGACTGAGTGTGTATGTGTGTGACTGTGTGTGTATGTGTGAGAGTGTGTGCATATGTGTGTGAGAGAGACAGAGTGTTGTGTGCATGTGTGTAAGAGTATGAGTGAGTGTATGTGTGTGACTGTGTGTATGTGTGTGATTGTGTGTATGTGTGAGAGTGTATGTATGAATGTGTATAAGATGTATGTGTGAGAGTGTGCATATGTGTGTGCGAGAGTGTATGTGAATGTGTGTAAGAGTATGAGTGAGTGTGTGTGTGACTGTATGTGTGAGAGTGTGTGCATATGTGTGTGAGTGTGTATGCATGAGTATGTGCGTGTGTGTGAGAGTGTGTGTAATAGTGTGAGTGTGAGACTGTGTGTGAGTCTTTGTGTGTGCATGTGTGTGTGTGCGTGTGTGTGTGTGTGTGTGTCCTGTGTGGAAGGCAATGGGGAAAGGGATACATTCAACTCCGTTATTCACACTAATGGATAGGTATGCTGGCAAGGTGATACCCTTGTTCCTTTTTCCCCTCCCCTCAAATAAAAATCAATAACAACAATAGATTACCCACAATCCTTTATGAATGTATCCCATGGTCTGGTAGGAAGAGCATTAGACTTAGACTCTGGAGACCAGGTTCAAACCTTGCTTCAGTAGCATCAGGGTGGTACAGTAGATAGAGTCCTGAACTTTGGATCCAGAAAGTTCTGACTCAAGTATTTATTAGCTAAGTGACCCTGAACAAGTCACATCTCTATCTGCCTCAGTTTCCTCATCTGTAAAACAGGATAATCATAGCATGTATCTCTCAGGTTGTTGTGGGAGATCAAACAAGACAATATTTGTAGGGTATTTTGTAGATCTTTAAGGGCTATATAAATGTTTGTTATTATTTTAATTATGTATTATATCCAATATATAATTACACATAGTAAACATGCTATAATCTATATATAACATATTATGATATTATATGATATATATATATATACACTATACACACTATTATAGCTGTATTATATAATACATAATGTACAAATTACATGTATGTGCATACACACAACATATATGTATATATGCAGGTAGATATACACACATATGTCACATACACATATGCATATATTACACACACATATAATACCTATATTTTAAAGCAATTAGGGTTAAGTAACTTGCTCAAGGTTACATGGCCAGTTATTTTGTGTGGGTGCCAAGTATCTGAGGCCAGAACCAATCCCGGGTCTCCCGATGCTGGGGCCGGCGCTCTTACTCATTGTGCCACCTGGCCGCTTCCACACACATATAATATTAAATGATAATGGTGATAATTCTGACACCATATATTAGCTGTGTGACCTTGGTAGGTTAAGTGACCTACCTCTGAAATAGAATTAAAAACACTTGGACTGGTTATATGATAGGAACATTATGAGGAAGGTGATTTGCAAGCATGATTTTACGACTTTATGCCGTCCTTTCTCTTTATGGCTAAATCAGTTGCTCTTCCTAAACATTTGTCAATGCCTTACAGGCAGTTTCAGAGGGGAGAACTCTCTGCAATTGTTCTGGCTGATTCACAGATGCCAATTTGGGATTAAACATTTCCCATGAACTGGGATGTACTGACATTGTACCGGGGTGAATAGAACAATGGACTTGGATTCAGGCAGACATGAATTCTAATTCTGTCTTTCCCACTTAGTAGCTGTGTGACCTAAGACAAGTCATTCAGCCTTTCCAAGCCTCAGTTTCCTCATTTCTATAACGAGGCAGTAATATTCGTAGTAGGTATCTCACAGGGTTTTTGTAAGACTCCAATGAGGTAGAAGAGCTCATATTATATATATGATCTCATCTGATATCCACAGCAACCCTGTGCTATACGTCCTATTATCCCCATTGTACACACTTGGAAATCGAGTTTGAGAAAGTTCCTCTTTTACTATTGTATGACCTTGGCCTGGACCCTCTCTTATTCCCAGTTTCATCCACTGTGAAATGGAGGTCACTGGATGGGAAGGAGTTGGATTAGATCACGTTAAAAATTTGAGGTCCACAGACCTCCAAGGGATCCATGGATAGATTTTAAGGCATCCTTGAACTTGAATGGGAAAAAATCATATCTCTATTTTTACAAACCACTAACTGAAATTTAGCATCTCCTTCAATTAAGAACTTAAAAAAAAATCCCCACCCATTATTTCAAGAAGGGATGTACAGGTTCCACCAAAGTGACTGCCAAAAGAGTCAGTCCATCACAAAAAGATCAAGCTCTCCTGGGCTAGAGGTTCTTGAAGTTCTAGAACTTTCAGTTCCAAATTTCATGATCCCAAGTGATTATGCACTTCTTCTGCCCCCGGATCCCCTTTGCTCTTCTCTGCTACTGGCTTTGGAGGAGATGAAAACGAATAGGTGGGACAGTGTCAGATACAAATATGTGAGACATCTTCTCTAGTCCTACATTTGTTAATCTACGGGGTGACTTGTCCTCCCTGGGTCTCAGCTTCTTTACCAGTCCAGTGACGGAATTCAATTGAATCCCTTCTGGGTTCTTTTCCAGCCCCGAATCTGTGATCTCTGCCGCCTGCTTTAAGCACCATAGAACCAGAGCTGGAAGGTCACCTAGTCTAACCCTTTCATTTTTCAGTTGAGCAAACTGAAGGGTCGAGAAGGCTAAGGTTTATCCAAGGTCTGCCAAGTGGCAGAGATGGGCTTTGAACTTAGACACTCTTACAACTCCCCATGATACTATGTCAACTCTCTGTTGTCCGTTGCCTCAGTCGGGGAGGAGGAGTATAGTCCCAATGCAATAGGAATTGCATATGCTAGGCGCCAATTTAATCTCAGTTATGGGCAATACCACTAATTTGCACCTGATATTTTGATGAAAAATGAAACCAGTTTCCATGGTCTGGAAGTCTATGATGGCACTGCCACCTAGTGGTCACTGTGTGAATGTGCTTGAGCCATGAAATGCCTCTTCCTGTTCTATTCTGGTGGTGATGTGTGCTCCTTATAACTTAGTCCCCTTTCCAGTCTTTTTACACCTTACTCCCCAACACCTACTCTTAGATCCAGCAGCACTGGCCTCCTGGAAGTTCCATGAACAAACTCTACGTCTCTCAACTCTGGGAATTCCCTCTGGCTGTCCCCATGCCTGGAATGCTCTCCCTCCTCTGCTGACTTCTGACCTCCCTGGCTTCCTTTGAGTCCCAATTAAAATCTTGCCTACTACATGAAGCTTTCCCTAACCCCTCTTAATCCCAGTGCCTTACATCTGTTCTTTTTTTTTGGAGTACATGTCAGGATTGTCTTAAAAAAATTTTAAATACATATTTTTTGATTACATTTGATTTCTAAGCTGTTTCTTTCCCTTCCTCTCAATCCCCCACTGGAGAGGGTCAACATTTGACACAGATACATACACATGTGAAGCTATACAATGCATAGTTCTATATATCAATTCTTTCCCTGGAGGTGGGTAGTGGCTTCCTTCATGGGTCCTTTGTAGTTGATCTGAATCTGTTAATTGTTTCCTATCTGTTCTGTCTGTAGTTGACTTTGTATATGGTTTGTATACATTGGTCTGTGTATTCTCTCCTCCATTCGATTGTAAGCTCCTTGAGGGCAGGGACTGTCTTTTCCTTCTTTTTGTGTCCCCAGCACTTAGCACAATGTGGCACATAGTAGGCACTCGATAAATGTTTCTTGATGGATAGATTGATCGAATCCTGCAGAGTTGCCTGGACACTGAGAAGTTAAGTCATTGGCCCAGGCTCACACATCCAGGATGTGTCATGGAGTGACTCTAATTCAAATCTTTCTGGCTCTGAGTCCATCTCTCTAAACTCTAAGGCTTCTCTCTGCTTCCTGCTTTCCCGGAGGTAGGGAAGCCCCCCAGCTCCCGGAAAAGATGCAGAATTCTGTGTTTCAGCATGCTGTGGGAACTCCGAAAGTTCATTTATCTTCTTGCTCTTGAGAGGTTAGATGATACAGTTGAGAGACTGCTGAATTTGGAGTCAGGAAGGACTGACTAAAGCAAAAGTTCCAAGCAGTCAGCAGCATTATCTGAGATTGTGCTTAGTCCTGTGGGAGGAATATGGAAGAATTAACCGTTTCAGAGGAGCTTGGGGAGGGGAGGTGACCATGGAGAGGCCAAGTAAGGACCTGGAGACTCTAAGGAGGGAGGGGAAGAAGCGGAAATGAGCCAAAGACACTTCTACCTTCTCTTTTGATGCTGTCCCTAGCTCATGGGTGCAAGCAAGAGTGGGGAACCTGTGGCCTCGAGGCCACATGTGGCCCTCTAGGTCCTCAAGTGTGACTCTTTGACAGAATCCAAACTTCAGTTTGGCCACATGTGGCCACAAGGCCACAGGTTCTCCAGCCCTGGGTGCGAGTCTCCCACCTATGCCTGCCTAGATGGAGCCTGCACCATCTAGAAAAAGTCATGCAGAAAAAGTCAACTGTGGGATTCCAAGCTGGAAGGAAAGTCATAGTTGATTTAGTCCTTGTCTTTGTCCTTTTACCTCTGACCCTGGAAACTCAGTTTTATACAATCTAGATACTGCTCACTTATTTCTTAGTGACACTTCTTCTCAGGTATTGACGACCCTCCCAACACCTCCCCCAATTCTGCTTAAGAAGACCAGGCAAGGGGGTGGCTAGGCGATGCAGTGAATAGAGCACTGGCCCTGGAGTCAGGAGGACCTGAGTTCAAATCCAACCTCAGACACTTAACACAAAAACTAGCCATGTGACCTTGGGCAAGTCACTTAACCCCAATTGCCCTCCAAAAAGCAATATATATATGACCAGGCAAGTTTCCGTAACACCATTCCATTAGCAGATAATAAAAGGAGCTGATAACAGCAGGTATATAGTGCTTTAAGGTTTGCCAAGCACTTTGCTATATGATCTCCTTTTTTCCTCACAACAACCCTGGAAAGTAGCTGCTATTATCATCTGCAGTTTCCAGATGAGGAAAGCAGGCAGACAGAGGTTAAGTGACTTGTGCAGGGTCATGCAGCTAGTCAGTGTCTGAGGATGGATTTGAATTCAGGTCTTCCCGACTCCAGGTCCACGTTTTCATTCTTTGTATCACCTTGGAATGTAGATTTAACTTAGCTGACTGATGAAGAGGAGTAACTCTAAGGATGCATAATATGTTGGGGGATGTCTGTGGTGAATAAAGCTGTGTTGGCTTAGTAAAGAGCTCAGAGCTTGGCTGATGCTCCCTTGATCTCCTCTAATCCCCTCAAGAAAAAAAGCAGAGGACCCAATGGAAAGTCCCCTAGATATCTTTTCCTGCCTCCATTTATATACTATAGTTCTAGAGCTGAAAAGGACCTCAGACATGAATTAGTTCAATGGCCTTCATTTTACAAATGGAGAAACTGAGGCACACAGAAATAAAGTACCTTGCCCCAGGTCACATGGGCTGTAACCATCAGGGCAGGGATTTGAACTGGCATCCTCTGACTCTCCTCTTTACCAATCCCTTTCCCCTTCTTCCTGTTGTTCTAGCTCTCATTTCTCATCTTTCTTATTTCTGCTCTTGTCCTCTTACTCCAGGACTGTTTTTATCTTTTGTCAGATCCAGGCAGAGTGGAGTCAGATTTGAAGGCATACAGAGAAAGCGAGGGACTGACTAACATTGCTTCTAATTTTCTCAGAGGACGGTCCCAGCAGGCTGGCTTGAGGGTTTTCTTATTCACCACCTTAACAGCTCCTGGAAAAGATTTAAGTGGAATTCTTCCTCAAACACTTCTTGGAAATCGAACAGTAAATCTTTCCTTTTTCCTCTCTGACTAGGCATCAAGGTGGCTGTGAGCAGGGCCTGGAGTTAAACCATGCCCCAAAGTCAGAATGGGCAACACTCATTTATCGAATCCATTTTATTTTTAAATTGAGCCCACCATCTGAACTGAATTGAATGAGGATTTAACTTGTACTGAAGTCTGGTACAATAAAAAGAGAAATCCCCATTGAATCAGAGAATGTGGGTCTAAATCTCCCCCTACCATGTTTACTACTTGTGTGATGGTGGACAAGTCACTTAGCCTCTCCTGGGCCCTCAGTTTCTTCAAATGTATAATGGGGGTCTTTTTGTGGTTCAATCATGTCTGACTCTTCATGACCCCATGGACCCTATATAGCATGCCAGGCCTGTCTGTCCTCCACTATCTCCTAAAGTCTCTCCAAGTTTATCTTCATTGCTGCCATGATACTATCTATCCATCTCATTCTCTGCCATCCTCTTTTCCTTTTGCCTTCAAGGTGACTTTGATGATCCTAGGATTTGGGCTTTTACCTTCTCTCTATTGGTGTAGAATGTAGTTCTTTTGTGCCTAAGAGTTGCTGTGGCCAAAAAAACCTCTTGATTTTATAGATCATTGATTTCAAGCTAGAAAGGACTTTAAAACTTCTCTAGTCCACCCCTCCCTTTTGTTTTACATTTGGGGAAACTGAGGCCTGTTCCAATTCATAGGCTCATGTATTTAGATCTTGAAGGGGCCTCAGAGGACATCTAGTCCCCCCTCTCACTTGCCCAGGATATATAGGAAGTAATTAGCAGAGCTGAGATTGTTGGTTTTTAGTTGGCAGGGCTCTCAGAGGCCATGGAATCTGCCTCTCCCTCCTCATACTTTATATTTAAGGAAAATAAGGCCCAGAGCAGTGGAATGATGGACCAGAGGTTGCATAGATATCAAATAATGGAGCTAGGATTTGAACCCCAGATGTGGTGCTCTTTCTGCCATGTTGTATTCTCTCTAACTGCAAGTTTGTTGGACAAGCTCCTGGTGATGAGCCCTTCCTCACTCCTGTTAGGCTGATTTTTGGATGATAGGCACACAATCCAAGGATCACTGGCCCATACTCAAAGCTCTTTGGCAGAATAGGACCAGCACTGGTCCAGCTTCAGAGCAGAGGGCCAGGGTGGCCTGGGTACCAATGGGGAGGCATCCAAGTAGAACATCAGAGGGTCAGGTCAAAGTTCAAACTAAAGCAGAACCAGGGCACTAAAATAGTATTTGAACTGAACCTTAGCTGATACTTCCCTTTACAGAAGTAGACCTTGATCCTGTGGACATGCCTCCAACAGAACCCCCAAGGATATGTCTTGAATTAGTGGTATGATGAAAAGAATGTTGACTTTGGATTCAGAAGATGTGGTTTCAGACCCTGACTTTTGCTTTTTTATTACTTACATTACCTGGGGTCAGTCATCTTATTTCTCTGGATCTCAGATTCTCCCTGTGGCTGAGGAAGTTGGAGCTGGTGATCTCCAAGTTTCCTCCAAATTCTATATGTGATTAAGCTCTCAATGTGTACAAGGTTGTAGAAGTACAGATTTATAGTAGAAGGGACCTTGGAGGCCATTTAGTAAATGGTAAGTAATAGAGTCCCAAGAGCTGAAATGTAAGAGAGTGAGGGATTGAGCATTAGGAAGAAGGTGAAAAGGTAATGAATTGGAAAGAGTCAGAAGACTCGGTTCAAATTCTTCTTCTGATGCAAGACCCTTTATTTCCCTGAGCCAAATATCCCCTTGTTTTATAAATGAAGAAACAGAGACTCAGAGAGGTTGTTTTGTCCAGGGTCACAAATAATAGGTATCAGAGGTGAGAGACAGCATGGCCTTGTGGATAGTTGGAATGCTGAAGGGAGTTTACGATGGGAGCTCTTTTTTTTTTTGCTGCTAAAACCCTGGATCTGGGTCACCTCCTCTTCTTATATCCTGCAAAGAAAAAAGTACAAGGTAACACTATGGGACCATAGATTGAGAGCTGGAACAGGTCTCAGATGTCATCTGGTCTAACCTCATTTTTATGGATTAGAAAACTGAAGCATAAGGGTGAAGTGACTTGCCCAGGGTCACACAGATAGGAAGGATAAGTGCCAGGATTTGAACCCAGGTCTTTCTGCTGTCAAACCTAATGCTCTTCCATTTGGACACTTCAATCTCATCAATGTGCTAGGTTCTTGGGATGGAGAGAATGATCATCATCATAAAAGCAGACATTTATACTGTGTTTCATGTAAATATGATCTAATTTCATCCTTATGATATCTTTGGGATGTCAGTGGTATTGTTATCACCCCCATTTTGTAGAGAAGCCTGCTATGAAATGACTTTGTGTGTATTTTTTATAATATATGTATCTGTGTGCATGTTGTTACACACATCAGATTGTAAGCACCTGGAGGGCAAGACACTATTGTTTTTTTTCTTTGTAACCCTCAGACCTCAGTGGTACTTGATGGACGCTTGGCAATTGAACTTCAAAGTTAATAGAATGTTTACAAAGTCGTTTTCTCTTCCAAAGTTAACAGAATATTTACAAAATGTTTTTCTCTTTGCAGAGTGGATGACGTTGTGAGATCAATGTACCCTCCACTGGACCCTAAGCTTCTGGATGCCAGGTGAGGAGCCACAGCATGACTTGGACCATTTGCTAAAGGTGGAGGGGGTGTGTGTGAAATAGACATTCAGGCAGCTGGGGAGCGAGTCAGCCAAGGAGTCAACTACCCTGTGACCAGGCAGCTGACCAGTCAGTCCTGTAACAACCTCTGTTCTTAGGGCCTGGGTCTCTCCATGGGAGGTAGCGAGACCCTAAAGTTGTCACACTCTTAGTCTTGAGTCATGAGGAAGAAGCTCCTTCAGCCAATGTTCCAGCAACAGGAATGACAGCAGGTTACATTCCTGGGGCCACTCCTGCTCTACCTGGATCCTGTGGGGCTGGAGATGGTTTTTGCAATTTGGGGTAGCATTTATTAAGTTCAGGCTCTTGCATATTCCAAACCTCCCAGGGGCTAACCAGTCATTTTATTCTGCATTAGAGGTGAGATAATCCCATTCTAGGGTCCTTGGAAGTAAACAGAACCAGTCTTAGGTTTTAGATTTCAATATCTAAAAATAGGCTCATGTTAGATCATGTCTAAACACTCCAATCTTTCATCGACCCAAGACTTAGCATGGTGCCTTATTGACTGATTGAACTTCATTGGCCATGCCACAGGTACCAAGGGCTTGCCTCCCTTGGTTCTGGATGTTGTCCACTGATAATCTTTGGTATATGATCATAGGATCATTGCCTTATAGCTGGGAGGGATCTCAGAGGGCACCTCATTTTACAGATGGGAAAACTGAGGCCTGTAGAGGTTGACTTGCCCAAGGTCACACAGGCAGTAAGTCAAACTCATATCTGTTAACTCCAAGTTTAGCATGCATTCCTCTGTACCACACTTCTTCCCTTTTGGATTGGGACTAGAGTTTGACCAGGTCAACATCAAATGGTCGTGATAACTGTTTCTCCCATATTTGTCCCTCCCGCATACCCATAGTCATTTCAGTCATTTCTGACTCTTCATGACCCCATTTGGGGTTTTCTTAGCAGAGATACTGGAGTGGTTTGTCATTTCCTTTCCCAACTCATTTGACAGATGAGGAAACTGAAGCAAACAGGGTTAAATGACTTGCCTAGGGTCACACTGCTAGTAAGAGTCTGAAGTCAGATTTGAGCTCATGAAGATGAGTTTTTCTGACTCCAGCCTTGGCACTTTATCCACTTCTCCACTTAACTGCCCACTATAAGCCCCCAAACTAGGCACTTCCCCCATTCTGGCCTCCCTGAGGCTTTACTTATGGCAAAAGCACCACCAGCTAACTCCAGGTCAAGGCATGTACCTAACACATCCTTCTGCACCATGTATAAATTGTTTTTCAAACCATTAAATCCTAATTTTGTTCCCGCTTGACTTATAACCTCTTCAGAGATGTTTCATCTTCACTTTTTGATGGATCTTTAGGATACAACACTGGATTCAGAGTCAGAGGACCTGGGTCCAAATCCCAGGGTTTGCCATTTACTCCCTATGGACAAGCTGAGAGGCACTGAGGTGGTACCATGGATTTGAGTGTTGAATTGAAGTCAGAAAGACCTGCATTCAAATCCTTCCTCAGACATTTACTTACTACTCATGTGACCCTGGACAAGTCACTTAATCTCTGTCTGCCTCAGCTTCCTCATCTATGAAATGGGTGTAGTAATAGCACTTGCCTCCCAGGGTTATTCTGAGGACTTAATAAGTCAACATATGCAAAATACTTTGTAAACCTTAAGGCTGAACATAAATGCTATCTAATATTAACAACAGCAAAACAGTAATCTCTCCTCTCTTAGAAGGGTAACCTAATCCTGTTGGTTTTTTTCAGGACAACTGCTCTCCTCTTGTCTGTCAGTCACCTGGTGCTGGTGACCAGAAATGCCTGCCACTTGACTGGGGGTCTGGACTGGATCGACCAGTCGCTGTCAGCAGCTGAGGAGCACATGGAAATCCTCCGGGAAGCGGCTTTGGCCTCTGAGCCAGAGAGGGGCCTCCCAGGTGCTGAGGGCTTCCTACAAGAGCAGTCGGCCATCTAGCCACGCCTGGCTGGCCACAAGAGGGCAGACCTTGGCACTCCAATGAATGTTGTCTTTTCCCTGTAGGATTAGTTGGCTTGCTCAGCTCCCAAGAGAAGCTATTTTGTGTGTAGATGAGTAGGGCAGCATGACCCACTGGCATCTCAGCTACAGTGATCATTGGTGGCCAGTGCCAAATTGTCATAGAGATTACAGTGTCTGACATTGGCCATCACTTTTAGGGCTTGAACACTCTAGAGGTGATCATTTCCTCTTGGGCCCTGTGCTACCATCTGGATTGCGATACCTTGGCAATGGCCCAGTGCACAATTAGTTTTTTTCTAGGTCTAGTTAACTGAGTTACATTAATTATAACATTTAATCCTGGAAATATGAAAGGAGGGGCCCTTTTCTGTCTGGAGATGTATTTGGCAAATCACAAAAGAATAAGTTGGTGGAAGCGGTATGGGGGATACTTCTCAGTCATGAACCTTAGGGGAGTCAGGATTGAAACTTGAAGACCTTGAGGTCTGGAGGACATGTAATAGAGAATCAGTCATGGTAAGGTGGCTAGAGAGTTGACTTTGGAGCCAGGAAGAACTGGGTTCAAGTCCTGCCTCTGACATGCAGGTAGGGAGACACTGGGCAAGTCACTTAACATCTCAATGCCCCTGGAAACTCTCTAAGACTAGAAATTCCAAAGTGATTTCCAATTTGCTTTGGGAGAGGGAATTTTCCAATTTGCTTTGGGAGAGGGAATTTCCTCACAGGGAGTTTCCTATACAAGTGAAAGAGGGAAGGGAATAAACATTCATTAAATACCTACAATGTGCCAATAAGTCTGCTAAATACTATATCAATGAAATCATAGGGTTAATTAAAAAAAAAACCTTATTCAAAACCATGAAAACAAGCGATTTATCAAGATAGGTAAGCCACTTGAAGTCATGGGAGGGACCCATCTTTGCCTGCTCTGCTCAAATGTTAGGAGGAGAGGAATCTGTCCTCCCCAGACATCCTGAATACATATCTTAAAGCTGAGCTTCTGGAGACCTTGTCCTGCTCAGAAATCTAGGTGAGGGTATAGAGGGAAAAGTCACAGCATCTCTCTGGGTCTCAGTTTCCTTCTCTGTAATATGAAAGGAATTGGGCTAGATGGCCTCTAAGGTCCCTTCTAGCTCAAAATCGATTATCCTGTAAGTCTCCTAGCCTTCAGTTTCTTTCTCTTTAAATTGAAAGGGCTAGATCAGAGAGCCTGTGGGGTCCTTTCCAGTTTTAAATTTATGAGACACTGTTCTAAGGCAATTGGCACAATTCAGGAACATTCAGGAGCTCCTCTGTTTCCTGAGATCTGTTTGGCAAATGATGAAGCATCAGTTGGTGTGAGGGGTGTGGATGGGTCCTTCTCAGTCACTGAGTCTTAGGGGACTCATAATTAAAATTAGAAGACCTCAGTGTCTCAATATTTATTGCCATTTTATGGGAGAGTCCACATTCCCAGGTCTGCTTAGAGCTTTTTTTCTGCCCTGGGTGGGTGGGGGGAATAAAAAGCATTTCCTTAGCTTCCCATTCTCTGACTGTGGGGTGGAACTAGTTCTGTACCAAACTTTACTATTTCTTGCACAGAAGATGGAATTTGTCTCCTTAATGTCTTGGCCCTAGGCTGAGTTGTCAAAACTAAGACGATTCTGGGAGATAAAGGCAATTTTGGTACCTTTTTCAATGCACCCAAAGACCACAGTGTTCTGGTGTTCCACTTGGGAAGTCATGTTTTTAGGTGATTCGAACTTGCAGACTGGTTCATTGTTGAGGCTGAGGGAGAGGGAAGGTCCCTTATGATTATCTGGGTAATTACAAACTAATAGGTTACTTAGATTCCTATTGAGGAGCTAGGGGTCAGGGAAGGAAGGTTGGATTTCAGCATACACAGAGCCAAGGGGAGCCTTCCAAGGTCAGATGAGAACCTTATTGGTTTGAGTTCCTGAGCCCCTTACTTCAGAGATACCTTTTTCTGGCTTTTTGAAGCTTATGTTAAATAGTATCATCTTGTGGTGATAAGACCAGTAAGTCTTGGGAAAACTGGGATGTTTGATTGGATGTTGGCCCCTTTCTATTACTTCTCAATTAGATACTCAAGATCACTCTTATTTTGTTTGGACCCCCTGTCAAAATGTACTCTCGGGAAATCATCCAAAACTCACTTTAGCTATAGTGTAAATGACTGCTATCAGATGATCCAAGGACATTTCATTTTCATTTTAAAAGAGATCAGATCCTTAAACTAAGAAAAATGAAGGTATGACATGGAATTTCAGTCTTTAGCCAGTTAATGGAAGAACTTGGGCAGTAGTGGGGCTTTCCAGTGGTCTGGAAATCACACCCCACCCCACAAATCATCATACCTGCGACATCCACATGTAAGGTCCTGAGTGCCAACACAACCAAACCCATACTGACCTACAACTACAAGAGCCCTTATTTCTCCAGATGTGTTGAACCTCCCTTACCAGATGTTGCTCACTTGTACTCCTTGCTGCTGAGTAGTTTTGCTTTCATTTTATATGTCGAACAAGTAGAAATCACTCAATAAAATGGATGCTTCTGAACGACAGGTGAGAATCAATGTCTGTTGCCTCTTCTATCCAGACCCCCTTGGGAACTGGATTCAGGAGATCCCTTCATGCAGCAGAGATGCATTTACCTATGAACTAATCAACTTCCTGGAGGTGACTTCCTTTCATAGGGGGCCCATATCTACCAATTCAAAGGAAGTAGAGGGAAAGGTTTTATGCTGGTTTGCCAACACCACAGCTGTCCACTAGGACACCTGGGTTCTAGTCTCTGTCCTGCCACTAACATGCTGTTTGACCTTGTGTGGGACATTCTATTTCCCTAGGCCTCATTTTCTTTTTCTATAAAATGAAAAATCTGGATTAGAAAGTCATCAACATTATTTTCAGGTTCAACTATTTTTTTTTTTTGTTTTGGTTTGTTTGTGATGCGATAGACTGGAGTCAGAGAACCTGAATTCATATTCTACCCCTGACACTTGTTATCCATGTAACAAGATTGGGCTTAATCTTAATTACTTAATCTCTCTGTGCCTCAGTTACCTCATCTGTAAAAGGAGAGAATTGGACTAAATGCTCTTCAAAAGCCCCTTCCAAACTGAATGTATGATTCTTTGACTTCCAATATAGGGCCAATACAGCTCTGATATTCTTTTACTATAAGAGTAAGTAGGAGGGTGGCTAGGTAGCACAGTGAGTAAGAGCACAGGCCCCAGTGTAGGCATGACCTGGGGATCAAATCCAGGCTCAGACACTTAGTACCACACCCAGAAATAACTGGCCGTGTAACCTTGAGCAAGTTACTTAACCCCAATTGCTTATTAAAAAAAAAGTAAGTAGGGTGACCTATAAACTGGATAAGGAAATGATTCTACAAAAAAGTAAGACTCATAGTGTGTAGTTGTAATTCCCTCCTTGCTGAACTCTTATCAACATGATCAAGATTGCTCAAACTTCCTTAAGGGAAATTCCTGGAGGAACACCTGTTGCTATGATGGTTTCTCCTCCAATTATTATGTGCATAACTTTAAAAAGATTATTTTTAGTTTTCAACATTCACTTCCATAAGATTTTGAGTTCCAAGTTTTTTCCACTCCTCCCCTCCATCTACTGCAAGATGGCATGCAATCTGATATAGGTTATACACATACATTCATATTAAACATACTTTCACATAACTCATGTTGTAAAGAAGAATTAGAACCAATGAGAGGAACCATGAGAAAGAAAAAACAGCAAAAAAAGAGAGAGCAAATAATATGTGTCAATCTGTTTTCAGACTCCACAGTTCTTTTTCTGGATGTAGAGAGCATTTTCCATCACGAGTCTTTTGGAGTTGTCTTAGATCCTTGAATTGCTAAGAAGAGCTAAGTCTATCAAAGTTGGTCTTCGAACAATGTGGTTGTTTCTGTGTACAATGTTCTCCTGGTTCTGTTCATTTCACTTAGTATCAGTTCATGTAAGTCTTTCCAGGTTTCTCTGAAGTCCACCTGCTCATTATTTCTTATGGAACAATAGCATTTCATTACATTCATATACCACAGCTTATTCAGTCATTCCCCAGTTGATGGTCATCTCCTCAATTTCTAGTTCTTGGCTACTACAAACAGAGTTGCTATAAATATTTTTTGTATATATGGGTCCTTTCTCCTTTTGCATGATCTCTTTGGGATACAGACCTAGAAGTGGTATTGCTTGATCAATGGGTATGCCTAGTTTAGTAGCCCTTTGGGCATAGTTCCACATTAATCTCCAAATAGTTGGATCAGTTCACAACTCCACCAACAATGCATTAGTGTTCCACTTTTCCCACATCTCCTCCAAAGTTGATAATTTTCTGATTTTGTCATATTAGCCAATCTAATGGGTGTGATGTGGTACCTCAGAGTTGTTTTGATTTGCATTTTTTCTAATCAATAGTGATTTAGTACATTTTTTTCATATGACTAGAGATAGCTTTAATTTTTTTATCTGAAAACTGCCTATTCATATCCTTTGACCATACAATGTGCATTCTTATCTGTGAGAGGCACAGTGATTGGTGTTATACACAGTAAATTGACCTCAGAGACAGGAAAACCTGGGTTCAAATTCCCTTCTCTGACATACACTGCTTTTGCAACTCCAGGCAATTGTCTTAATCTTTCATCACTCTTAGGTAACTCTCCTAAGGCTAAGAGTTACAGACCTGCTTTGGCAAAGGAAATTTCCTCCTCTGGAAATTCCCTTTCTCAGAGAAATCATAGGTCTGGTCTTTATTTGTGTACATGTCCCTGTCTCACACCTCTGTCTGTGTGCTGTTCCTCTCCCACATCTAACTTCCGGAGCGCAGAGAAAGTTTTCTGTTTCTTCTTTGCATGCCAGAAAATAGATGGATGAAGTAGATCTTCTGGAAGGTAGATAAGGGAGTGAAAGAATGTTATAGAATGCCAGCGCTGAATGACATACACCTTAGAGATGAGTCAGTCTCTAAACAGTCAGCCACCTAGCATGTATTAAGAGTCTACCGTGTATCAGGCACTGGTGCCAAGCCATGAGAATATAAAGAAAGGTAAAAACCAGCCCCTGCTCTCTGGGAACCCAACATGCAAACAACTATGCATGAGCAAACTATGTCCCCTCTACAGGGATACATTTGAGATAATCAACACAAGGGAGGCAGTTGGGAAAGACTTCTTATAGAAAGTGGGATTTATAGCTGAGATTTGAAGGAAACCAGGGGGCTAGGAGGGGGAGATAAGGAGGAAGAGAACTCCAGGCATGGGGGACAGCCAATGGAAGGGCTTGTAGTAGGAGAGATTAGAGTGTTCTGGGTGAGGAATGGCAAGGAGGCCAGTGTCACTGGATCACAGAATACTGGGGGAGGTGTAAGGTGAAAAAGACTGGAAAGGTAGGAAGGACCCAGATTATGGCTGGCTTTATACATAAGCAAAATAGAGGGTTTTATTTTTATCCTAGAGATGGTAGGAAGACAACTTTGGCATCTGACTAGATGGAATGGGGAGAGACTTGAGATAGGGGGATCAACCAGCAGGCTACTGCAGTAGTCAAGGTATGAGGTGATGAGGACCTGAACCAGGGTGATGGCAGTGCAAAAAAAGAGAAGAGGGGCATATATGAGAGATATTATAAAGTTAGAAGCAACAAGACTGATTGGATATGGGGAGTGAGAGAGTGAGGAGTGGAGGATGACACCTAAGGTGCCCGCTAGGGTTACTGGGAAGATGGTGATGCCCCTAAGGAACATAGGGGGCAGCTAGGTGGTACAGTGGATAGAACACTGGCCCTGGAGTCAGAAGGAACTCAGTTCAAATCTGATCTCAGACTCTTACTACCTGTGTGACCCTGGGAAAGTCACTTAACCCCTGATTGCCCCCCTTGTCCCCCCTCCCCAAATAAAAGAAAGTTAGGAAGAGGGGCAGGTTTGGTGAGAAAGATGAGTTCAGTTTTGGACATATTGAGTTTAACTCTATAGAACACCCAGTTCAAGCTGTCTGATGGACAGTTGGAAGTGTGAGATGAGGTCAGTAGAGAGGTTAGAATGGGACAAACCAACCAAAGATCCCATCTGTGTAGAGATGCCCATCTATCATCTACTGGGAATTCTTGATCTGGCTTTCACGGACAGTCCATGGATGGATTTCAAAGAATTTTAGAACTTGGATCAGAAAAAAAATGCATCTCTATTTTCACTAACCTCTAACTAAAATTCATCATTTTATTCAGATATAAATGCACAGCAGTCAATGAAACATGATTCTGATGGGATCCATGAGCTTCACCAGATTGCTAATGGGGTTCATGACACAAAAGACCTAAAGAAGCCCTGACTAATCCATCCTTTTCTTTTGACAGAAGAGGAAACTGAAGCAAGATCAGATCAATGATTCCTCTGAGGTCTTGTAGAAAGAACCTTAGGAGATTAGCATGCCAAAAGGCAATTTCTGGGGTCTGGAGCAGAAACTTTAAAGAGGCTTTAAAGAATCCTTGCAGAGAATGGTTAATAGATTACCTGGAGATTGCTCCCAGTAATTAGGCTAGGCAGCAAAACCATAGCTGGAGGGCATTAAATAGAAGGGCAAAAAATCTGAAGCCTGGTAGATGAGACAAGCATGATGGAGTTCTGTTTTTTTTTTTTTAATCCATTTTGGGAAATGAAGTCTGTCTTGTGATTTTATCTTCCTTTTCATCTTTGTTAGCATTTGTGCAGGATCTTAAAGCTTGTAATTCCCTTTGCAAGTATCATCTCATTTGAAACTCACAACTTTAACAGGTAAGTACCACGAGGGTTAGTCACACAACTAATAAATGTTTGAGGTTGAATTTTTAATTTTTTTGGAGGCAATCTGGGTTAAGTGACTTGACCAGGGGCACACAGCCAGTAAGTGTCTGAGGTTAGATTTGAATTCAGGTCCTCCTGACTTCAGGAGCTGTGCTCTAGCTGCTGTGCTCTAGCCATTGTGCCACCTAGCTGATTCTCAAAATTGAATTTGAATTCATGTCTTACTGACTCCAAGTCTGACTCAAGACATCTAATTGTCTCATCTCTTAGGCCCTTAGAATCTTGATATATCGTTCAGCCTAATTTGACTTATCTTGGACTATTGGAAGAAGACAGGGCTCTGGACTTGGGGATAGCAGATAAGTCTTGAGGGGGCAGGCCCAGCACTAGATGTTTCAAGGGGCTCCCCAGTTCCTCTGCACAACTGGTACTTCTCTCTAATCTATAATGTCAAGGCCAACCAACAGAGACCAGGACCCCTTACCTGACTACTCCCCAACTCCCTAGTTCCATTCTAGTCCCTTGTCAGGCTAATAAAGACCTTCCTTCCCACTCCTTGATGACTACATTTTCTTCTTCCCCTTTCCTTCTATCCTTCTATTTCTTGCCCCTCCCCAGTTTTCCATTCATTCCTTACATTTTAACAGTTTGTTCTACTCCCCAGGTTCTTCAACCCAGCCCAGAAACCCAGTAGAGGTAATTGCCCCAGGATGCAATGTGGCATACTAGATTCTGTGCTAGACGTTGGATCAGGAAGACCTGGGTTCATATCCTGCTTCAGACACTTTCTGATTATATGACGCTAGGCAAGGATCTTGAATTCTCCAACTGTGTGACTTTGGGCATCACTTAAATTCTCCAGACCTCAATTTCTCCATCTGTAAAGTGAGAGGGTTTGCCTCAGTGACCTTAAAAATCCTTTCCAGCTTTAAATCATGATCCTAAGACTTCTACTCTCACTGAGGGAGCCTTGGGGGGAGGCAGAGCTCCAATCTCATGGTCCATTTTAGTAGAAAAAGGAATAATGTGGTGTGTGTGTGTGTGTGTCCACAAGCATGTGCATAAGAGCACAAGGACACATTTCACCCCCACATGGAATGGGTGGTTTTAAGCTACTAGTTCTACCTCTTTAGAATAAGAGAATCAGAATCGTTTGAGCTGGTGTTAGAGTGATCTAATATGGCACCCCCATTTTATAGATGAAGCCCACAGAGAGGAAGTAACTGAACCATAATTCTACAATGGGCTACTTTTAGAATTAGGACTAGAACTCCAAGTGTCCAAGTGTCTTCCTTCCTTCCTTCCTTCCTTCCTTCCTTCCTTCCTTCCTTCCTTCCTTCCTTCCTT
>NW_027185798.1:25615169-25636024 GCF_028583685.1 Petaurus breviceps papuanus
CTTCCTTCCTTCCTTCCTTCCTTCCTTCCTTCCTTCCTTCCTTCCTTCCTTCCTTCCTTCCTTCCTTTCTTTCTTTCTTTCTTTCTTTCTTTCTTTCTTTCTTTCTTTCTTTCTTTCTTTCTTTCTTTCTTTCTTCCTTTCTTCCTTTCTTTCTTCCTTTCTTCCTTTCTTTCTTTTTCCTAACATCAGCCTAGGCAGCTAGGTGGCAGAATGGATAGATTGCTGGGTCCAAATTCAGGAAGATTCAACTTCACGAGTTCAAATCTGGCCTTGGACACTAACCAGCTGTATGACCCTGGGCAAGTCACTTAATCCTGGTTGCTTCAGTTTCTTCATCTGTAAAGTGAGCTGGAGAAGGAAATGTCAAGCTACTGTAGTATTTCTGCCAAGAAAACCCCAAATGGGGTCACCAAGAATCAAACATGACTGAAAAATGACTTAACAACAACAAAAACCAGCCTAGAGAAGGTCTTTCCAATCTCCCCAATTATAACTTCATAGATAAGTGTCCTTCTGGGCTAAACAGTCCCCTAGCATATGGAATTTTGGGTAATATCCTCTACCTTACCCAGGTAACTGAGTTAGAGTAGATGAGGGAACAACCCAGATCCATAGTCTCATCCTTTTAACCAATCACAATGCTCAAAGATGCCAAAGCAGAGCCTGCATTCTCTCCACCAATCACTATCCTGGAGCCCCTGAAAAGGAGGGAGCATTCCTAAGAGCCATCAGAAATAAGACTTTCTTGTATAAAAGTGGAAAACAGAGAAACCATCTGAGAAGTAACTATGCCTCTCCCCCAATCTACATGCATATGTAGAGGACCACAGGACTTTCCCATTCCTTTATCAGTCCCCCAGAATACTCTAAATAAATCTTTTTTTGGACACATAAATTTTGTCTGCGGGTTTTAATCTTATTCCTGATAACTGAGTTGCCCCACAATCGCTCACTGGATGGTAAATTTTGGAATTGAAGGCGATAGGAGAAATTGATCAAGTCTCTTCAAACTCACACAAAGTCATAGGACCAGAGATCTAGAGCTGAAGCGGCCCCCAGAGGCCATCTATTCAAACCCTCATTTTACAGATGAGGTGAAGCACAAGGTCACGTAGGTAGTGAACACAGAGGCAAGACATGAGCCCAGGTCCTCTGACTCTTGTGTTTTTTCCATGATAGGACTCATGGCAATTATAAAGGCTGCCCTGAGTGGACCTAATTAACACCTGCTTCCTAGACCATATTCTGGTGACTGCTGATAGTGTTTCTGTCTTGAACGACAGCTAGGGATGGAATTGGGAGCCTCAGAACAGGGATGTGGTCATGGCCCCCTGGGGACCCTGTACAAACCTGAATAGAGCCTTCTGGGCCTGACTGAGGAGTGTAATGGTATTGGAGAAAACTGAATCTTGGGAGTTTGGTGTAGATGGTGTGGGTGCAGAGGTGGGTAGGGGAAGAGTCTCTGTTCAGTTTCCCTTTCTGAAGCACTTGAGTTCACTGTGCCTCTGGGAATCTAAGGACTTTTCCTATAGGGAACTCACAGGAAGAGGGAAGGCAGCTACTCTCTAGCCAGACATCAGAGTGAGCGATTTCCCTCTCTGGGAAATGTGGTTGCTCCCAGAGGCAGCTTCACGGGGTCCCTTGTGAGGCCAGCAATAGGACTGCATTCTTCTCCCCAGGGCAACTGGGATCTGGCTTGACCACCCACCCACACTAGATACTGTTCTATCAATGTGCTTTACTCAGTCCTCTGACTTCTGATATCCCAGAAAGGGGGTATTTGTGGGAATAGGAAGTCCTGGAGAGAGGAGAGGATTCTGATCCCCAAAAGTCATTGATATGATATGATATGATTGAATACTCTCCCTCTCTGTGTTTTCATGTGTAGTTACCTCCAGGAAAACAAACAAATAAAAAACACCACCAACAGAACACAAAACAAATCCTCAACCAAATCTCTGTTCTTCTTGCCTAAAAATCTATCCCTCCAAGAGAATTAATTTATTCTCTGGGTCTCCAATAAACATGGCTTATTTTCTTGTCATCCTTCCATGTTGTCCTTCCTTTCTCTATATTCCCATATAATTGGGATGTAGATGCTTTAATTTCCTTTTCTACTTCTTCCTTAACATTATCCATTCAAGAACTTATTAATAACTAATCAGTAACAATTTTACATTTTGTAAAACTTTGTGATATAATATGATCTCATTTGGTGCTCACAGTGACCTTTGACTTAATCAGGACAGGAATGATTTGTCATCGTCATCATCATCATCATCACCATCATTCCCATTTTAGAGATGACCAAGCTGAAACAGACAGAGGAACTGACTTGTCTAAGATCTCACCTGTAGGCACTGGAAGAGTTAGCACTGGAACCTGGGTGGCCAATAGCAGTTGACATGTTGGTAGCTGTTCTAAGGTTTCTAAAGCACTTTATGTACATCTCTCATTGCATCTTCCCAACAACTCTGTGAGGGCGAGAGAGAGAGAGAGAGAGAGAGAGAGAGAGAGAGAGAGAGAGAGAGATTTAATCATTTGTCCAAAGTCACTCAGGTAACTGAATAGCTGAGCTAGGATTAGATCCAAGTCCTCAAACTCAAAATCTGCTGTTCATTGTACTAAATAACCCTTCTTTATTTTTAATTTTTTAAATTAAAAATTTTTTTTTGCTTTTTGGAGGGGGGAAGGCAGGGCAATTGGGGTTAAGTGACTTGCCCAAGGTCACACGGCTAGTAAGTGTTAAGTGTCTGAAGCTGGATTTGAACTCAGGTCCTCCTGACTCCGGGGACAATGCTTTATTCACTGAGCCACTTAGATGTCCCATAAATAACACTTCTTAAGGGCAAGGGGTTTGGGAGGCAAAGTTGAAAATAACGTGGAATTTTTATATTTTTTTAATACTGGTAAGCAAAAGTAAATGGAAAACTCATGCTTTTATTAAAAAAAATCCACTTGCACTCTGCTATGTATAGAGAAATGCTGAGTAGGTTTGGTTTTAAGTTCAGAACTTAACAAACAAAATATAAACCCTTGTAAAAGAAAGGGGATAGATATGGGACATGTTTTGAGGGAGCACAATGTCATAACCACACAGTTGTGTGTCTTTGGGGTGACCAGACCCCAACTAGAAGCCTCTCCCTGCTCCTAATTATTTATGACATCAGTAAGAGGAGAAGATGCTGAAGCAGCAGAATATCATGCTGTCTTGCATTTCTAGGGTAGGAGCAAAGGCTTTGTGTCTCCCTGAGATTCCTTCCTGGGATCTCCTTCAGATACTGGATCAGAGGAAGAGATGGGAAGGAGGATTAGTTGACTGTACTGTCAATCAATATGTAGCCTAATAATAATGACAATGATAATAATTGTAGTTTATACAGTGATTTAAGATTTACAAATGTTTCTACATGTCTTCTCATTTGTTTCTCACAGTCTATTTTTGTGCCTATTTTGCAAATGAAGAAAATGAGGTGGGCTAGCTTGGTGATGCAGTGAATAGAGTGTTGGCTCTGGAGTCAGGAGGATCTGAATCTTGGGCAAATCAAGGCAATTGCCCTGCCCTCCCCCCTCCAAAAAGCAAAAAGAAAAAAAAAAGAAAATTGAGGTTCATCCTCTGAATGTGAGAAGTGTAGACTCACAGTTCTGGAAATTAGACCCCATGCACATACTTTTCCCCTGACCTCCTGGGTGTCTCTACAAATCTATAAGATGTTGAAGTAACAGAAAATTCCAATGGGGGCTTTTCGAGTTCTTCAATAACTCTCTCTAAGCTCTAGTCTGAAGATAAGGACACTTCTTTCTTATTTTCATTTCCCCAGGTCTCCAGGGAGAGAGGACTAGTTTCTATAACTCAGGGCTTTTTGAAAGGAATGGCCAGTTCTCCAGATTTATTTATGCAAATCAACCCCCTTGTGAAGGAGATGGAATATGAGTAAGAGTAATTTCCTCATTGCTTGGACCAGTGAGTGTCCTTCTGTCTCACACACAGCATTCCATTTACTGCCTCCCCAGAGCTAGAAAAGACCAGTGTCTCTTGCTGCCTGCTAGGGATGCAGAGACAGAAGACTGCAGGTGAGATTGCAACTTCTTTCTCCGTGGGGGTCAAATGGGTTCTTGGTTTTCAGGGCTGGTGAGGTGTGTGTTTCCAGAGTGGTCAAAGGCAATTAGTTGAGGCTGAGGATTTCAGCCTGGCTACTGAGGAGAAAGAAGTCAGGGGCTAAGATAAGGGATGGGAGAAAGGAGAAAGGCAGTGCCTTAATACTGGAAAAAAGGCTCTGTGTGGGGTGACCTTGGGACGCAAAGGTAGGTATGACAATTGCTCTTCCCTAAGTCTCCTATCCTTCCAAATCTGTGTTGAACTTGACAGTGACTGCCCTAAACCGAGGAATTAAATGAGGTCCTAGGAGATCATAGGAGTGAAGATGTAGCCCTTGAAGGGACCTAGTCATCTAATTCAATGCCTTATTTTTTTTTAAGATATGCACTATTTAATTTATTTTTAAAAAACTAATTAACTTATTTTTAGTTTTCAACATTCATTTCCACAAAATTTTGAGTTACAATTTTTTCTTCCCCTTCTTTCCCCCACCCCAAAATAGCAAGCCTACTGAATACCCCTTCCCCCAATCAATTTTCTCTTATATCCTCCCCCATCACCCCTCCTAACTTTCTAGTAGAGCAAGATGGATTTCTTATACCCCAGTGCCTGTATATCTTATTTCCCAGTTGCATGTAAAAAAAATGTTTTTTTAAACATTTGTTTTTAAAACTTTGAGATCCAGATTTTTCCCTTCTTTTCTCCTCACCCCTCCTCCCCACTGGAAGATAAGCAATTCAATATAGGTTGTAGATATGTAGTTACCCAAATCATTTCCATAATTTTATACTGTGAAAGACTAACTATATTTCCCTCCATTCTGTCCCACCCCCCACTTATTCTAATTTCTCCTTTGACCCTATACCTTTCCAAAAATGTTTGCTTCTGACTACCCTCTCCCCCAATCTGCCCTCCCTTATATCATGCCCCCTCTTATCCCCTACTCCCCTATTTTCCTGTAGGGTAAGATACTCAACTCCTTATTTTAGAAATAAGAGAAGAGAGGTTAACAGGGGATAAATGAGTTGTTAAAAGTCACATGAATAGTGACAGGCAGATTGGGATTCAAACCCACATCTTATAACCCCAGAGCCATCTGCTCTCTGAACAGCTAAGAGCCCTTCCTTTACAAACACAAGGCATCCTCATTATTATGCTGAGGTGTAATGGCCAGAGAGTCATATTTGAAGTCAAAAGACCTGGGCCCAAATTCCAGCTTTGTCACTTACTGAGCTGTGTGCTCATGCTTGAATGGTATGACCTTGGACAAGTCACTTTGCTTCTGAGCCTTAGTTTCCTTGCTGCTTCTTCACTACTTACCTCCCCTAACTAAAAAGAGGTAGAGCCAGCATTAGAAGCCAGGTCCTTGAACTCTAAGCCCAGTTATGTAGTGAAATCACAGTATAGAAAAGGGGTTCAGAGGGTGATAGAAACAGGGCAGAAGACGGTAATCGTTGAAAGAATTGGTGCTAAGTTTTCTTTAGGTTACAGGACAAGAGGAATCAGTGGTCCCTCAAGGTTGCTAAACCCAGAGATCCCAAGTGGACTCTGTCTTCAGTCCAGGAGGTACTTTTGGGACAGGCACTACTCTGCTCTGCCTTGGTGTGAGAGGGATTTGTGATGGGGGCCTTAGGGGCAGGGAGGTAGCAGGTAGGCTGGAAGAGGGTAGGGGGACCTTGTGAAGGGGATATGATGGGTAGACTTGAAGAGGGTAGAGAGGCTTGTCAGGCACAGTGTAGAGTGGGGATTATTACTGCTTAGGTATAAGTTGTACTGAAAGGGTGCTGAGGTCCTTTTTCATTCTGGCATTCTATGATTTTGTTAAGGAAAGCTCAGCCCTCCTAAATCCAGACTCTTACAGTAGTAGCTATGGGCAATAGCATCCACTGACTCAAGGCTCTCTCTTCTTACCTGCCCTCACACAACTGGTAACTGCGATCTCTGGACCTTCTCTTTCAGATGAATGGATTCTGGTGGCATTGAATCTGCTCCAGTCCTTGGCAATGGACTCCTCAGGTAATGTGTCCACACTTTCCCCCATGTGCCTTTTCCCTCGTTCTCCTCTTCCCCAAACATTCCACCATTTTTGGGTTCTAAGTTTTTGTTCACTTTAGACTGTCGAATTCATTGAATTATAGTTCAAGAGCTTGAAGGAAATTCTTCATTTACAGATAACAATGAGACTCAGGGAGGCAAAGTCACTTGCCCAAGGGGGCTGAAATGGGATTTGAACTGTGTGTCCCCTGGCTCTGTCTGGACTCAGCATTCTTTCTGCCAGACCAGACTGCCTCAGTAACAGCCCCATTATTCCCCACAGGGCAGTGACCCAAGATTTCTCAAGGATTCCCAGATGGTGGGAAAAGGTTTCATAATATCTTTGGAAAGATCATAGACTTGATCTGGAAAACTGAAATAGTAATAAAAAATAATAGCTCACTAGTATTTATAGAGCACTTGGTGGTTTTCAAATTCTTTGCAAATGTTATCTCATTTGAATATCATAATAGCTATGGAAGGTAGTTGCTATTATCTCCATTTTACAGATGAGGAAACTGAGGCAAATGGAGGGTAAATGATTTGTCCTGATAGTGTCAGAGGCTGGATTTGAACTTAGGTCTTCTTTACTCCAAACTCTGGCATTCTGAACCACCCAGAGGCTTGGGCAGAGCACTGGTCCTGGAGTCCAGAGGGAAAAGAAGGGGACCTGTGATTTCAGGGACGTAGGAAAATCCCCAGGGAGGAAATTCCTTTCACCAATGCCAGGTGGCATTATCTCTGCAACATATACTTGTAGAGAGTTGCCTAGAGGACTGAGATGTGAGACAAGCCAAGGGTCATAAGTCAGTATATGCCAGGGGCAGGATTTGAATCCAGACCTCCCTGCCTTTCAGGGCAGCTTTCTAGCTATTATGCCATGCTGCTTCTTAGTACAAGGAACAATTACAGCTGATCGAGCCTCTCTCCTTGATATAATGAGGAGAGCTTTAGAGAGAAAGAGAGTTCCAATTTTTGATTCTGTGCATAGCTACCTACAAAAATTTGAAGTATTGTCATGGGGAGGAGGGATTATTAGACTGAGGTCATAGGAGACCTCAAGAGACCATCTAGTTCAACCTCTTTATTTTACAGTGGAGGAAAGTCTCTTAGGACAAGCCTCAGTTTCTTCAATTGTAAAATGATCAGGATTACATTTACCTCATGGAGGGGGTGGGGTGGGGGGTGTAAAGTTCCTTGCCCAAGATCACTAAATCTTGCTAATAAGTAGAAGAGGCAAGATTCTGAATAAAGTTCTCTGCCTCTAAACCTGGCACCCTTTCTATCACGCCAACACCCTCAGGTCTCTCTCCACTCAAATCTATCCTTGACACAGCAGCCAGATTCATATTTCTGAAGAGGAGGTCTGGCCGTGTCGCTGCTTTAATTAAGAAGCTTTAGTGATTTTTCCGTTACCTTTAGGTTAAAACACAAAACTCCTTTGTTGAGAATGTAAAGCTGTCTGCTTGTTGGCTCCATTCTGTCTTTCCAGGGGTATGCTCTTATGCTCCAGGCCACTGGTTGACCTGTCATTTTCTGTATGGGAAATTTGATTTCCCTGCTTGGGGCCTTTGCACAGCCTGTCCCCCAGGCCTGGAACTCTCACTGTGCTCATTTTACCTTGCTGAGCCCCTAGGACCCCTCAAGGCCCAGCTTAAGGGCCACCTTGAAGAAGATTTTCTTAACGGGAAAAGAATAAGCATTTCTATAGTGCCAGGCACAGTGATGCTTAATTTTTACAAATCTTATCTCCTTTGATCCTTAAATGTGAGGCCAGTGCTATTATTATCCCTATTTTACAGTCAAGGAAACTGAGACAAACAGAGGTTAGGTGACTTGCCCAGGGTCACACAGCTAGCGAGTGTCTGAGGCCAGATTAGGACTCAGGTATTTCTGACTCCAAGTCCAGGGCTCTATTTACTGAGTCACCTAACTGCCTCCTAAATCCATTAGTTTCTAGGCTTCCCTTCACCTCATTCACCCTGTGTATATAAATATGTACACATATATATGTATATACATATATATATACACATGTATAACTATACACTGTGTCTATGAAGATACTATCTATCTCTTGTTTATTTATTTTTGAACATATTATATTGAGGGATGTGATTATTAATAACCAATGATTTGGGAATATCCTGTTCTCCCCTTTTTCTAAAGTTCTGCTTTTAAAAAGTTCAGTCTGAAGGACATGGCAGATAATGAGATTGGACCAACTTTCTTGTTCAGGTTCTATCCAGGTGTTCTGCTCAGGCTTGGGTGGGGTGTGCATTCTTTGAATAGATTGCCCAAGGATGGGGGTGGTCTGGGTATAGAGATAAGTCTCTGTGTCCAAGAGTGACAATGTCATTCTCTGCCTCTCATTTTGAGCACATACTCTTTGAAGGGTATATAAACTGTTAGCTGCACCACCATGATTGTCTTTGGTCTAGGAGACAGACAGTTAAATGATCATCCTTTTATTAGTAATGTGCTGGTGTTATTAACAAAATGATCAAATTGCCCAGAAACTATGTCTCTTGAACCTTTTTAATCATCACAATATCTTCCTAGTAGATAATAAGGTCCTTGAGGGCAGGCACTGTAGCATCTGACACATTGTAAACTCTTAATAAATGCTTGCTGACCTATTCTATTTTACCCCAAGGGCAGAATTGGGGTAAAAAGGTAGAAATCATAGGAAAGCAGATTTCAGCTCTACACAGTAAATAATGTTCTGTTGAGAATAAATTTTTGCAAATTTGTCTACTGTCAGGGGTCTCTAGAACCTGTGAATGGGTTGTATGTTGATATTGAGGGATGCACATTGCGCTTTTGTGTAGTTGGGGGCTGTGGCTGGCCTAGATCATTTGCTGTGTTTGAGAATTGGGGAGGGGAGAGGAGGACTGAGAGAGGGAGGTTCTATTCATTTTTGCTTCCAATGGCTTTAATTCTGTACCTGTACATCTAAGTAGGTGCAAATCACCACACTTGCAGCTTTTGTAACTCATTTTCCTTTTCCCACTGCCCTCATTCTCTCTGCTTTAAGGGGAAAGGTCACCTACAGAGAGTGAGTTGGGTTTAGGGGCTTAAGGAGAGCAGAAAAGGTCTGCTTTAGTTGCTATGGGAAACAAGATAGAGTCAATTAGGAAAATGAAAAGAAATGGATTGCTAAGCATCGCTGAGATGGCTTGATTGAGTTTAGCAAGACAAGTTTATAGTGGAAGTAATTGATTTGACTTTCACTAGTCAGGCTCATCAGCCCAGGGTCAGAAGCAGAAAAAAGAGAAAACAGAACTATCCTAAGTTCAAGGTTAGCAAGGTGTGCACAGTGGGAAGGTATGAGGTAAGGAGGAAACTTGAAGGTACTAACGAAATTATTAAAACTATCAGTTCTTCGTTAAGGAACCAGGATGTCCAGATTTGAATCCTAGCTCTGACATTAGCTGGGGGAGCAAGGACAGCCATTTAAAGTCTTTGAGCTTCAGTTTCCTCATCTGTAAAATGGGAATATTAATTTTCGCCTTTTTCATAGCATTATTGTAAGACAAGCATTTTGTCAGCCTTCAAATGTGAGCTGTTATTTTTATCGGTAAGTAAACACATGACGGGCCTGATAACATGGAAGTTTAGATGGAGTCAACAACTTGGATGTCATAGTGATGGTTAAGAACGGATTCCGTAGGAGTGAAGGAATATGATCTACAGAAGGATAAAATATCACAGTCAAAGCAGGAAATTTCATAGTTTGAAATCTCGGGGGTGGAAAAGTTCCAAGTGATAAAGTCAAACACATTGCCTCTCCTTCAGCTGCAGTGAAGTTAAATGAAGATGAAGGTCATTGTAGTTGAGGAGGACCAAAGTGTCCCCAGTATCACTGGTGGAGTCTCTGAGGGCACGGGATGGGGGTGAGGAAGCCTGGGAGCCAGGCCATCAAGTCAACAAGCTTGTTGAATTCCTTGAGGAAGGTGGCCAAGTGTCCTAATACAAGACATCAGCAAGATGGAGGGAGGGTGAAGTAGGTGAAAAGCATGGATATACTTATATTTTTAAATATTTAAAAAAAGATTTATGAAGGTTTTTTATTTTTGTGTCACAAACTTTCCTGCCTCCCTCCCTCACTCTGTGAATCTTTTTTATCTCCTAAAAACAATTGAAAAGAAAAGAAAATACTAAACAGTTTAGGAAAACCAAGGAAGAGAGGCCAGATTGGGATTCAGGCATTTCTGATTCCTAGTCCACTGAACCATCTAACTGCCTCCTAATTCCCACAGTGGTTAGACCTCTCCACCCCTCAATTGTTCTGTGTAGAAATATATATGCATATATACACATATGTGTATAGGTATGTGTGTATATATGTATAAACACACACATAATTATATAACAATGTAGGTCACATTCCACACCTATAGTTACCCACTTCTCCAATAAAAGAAGGAGGCTGTGTTTATTTCTTTTCTTAACTCTTCACCAGGTCCAAGCTTGGCCAGTGTAATTACAGAATGTTTTGTTGAGGTTTAGGGGTGCTCTAGACCCCAAAATACCAACATGTTGGGTCTTGCCAAATGAATTCCACTCAAGTACTTCCCTCAGCCATAGTAAAACAAAGTTTACCAAAGATTCGCCATAATGGGTAGACTCTTAAGGAGCCTAAGTATTTGTGACGCTTATATTGGACAAGCCAGCCAGAATAATCTCACTCAGACTGAGTCTGTGCTAGATTACTCTTGACTTCATCATGGAGGCAAGATGCAGCTTAAACACAGAAACAGTGTGGGAGGATTTAGGGGTGGTCTAGAGGAGGAGTTTGGGGAGGGTCTTTAGGAGGAGTCAAAGGAGGATCTTGAGGGGTCTGAGATCATTCTCCATTAATGAGATTAAGGGTGGGAAATAGCTGCAGGCTACCTGTAGATGACAGGCAATGGAGGGTTAGGCTACTTTAAGGGTTACAGATTTGGGCATAGATATTTTGATAGGATCAAGGGTGGGAAGTAGCTGGACAATGGAGGGCTAGGCTAGGTTAAGAGTAACAGGGATTTGGGCTATAATGAAAGGCTTATAAATGCGTCATGAAGTGGGAAGATTCAATCAGAGTTTAAGGGGTTTCCCAGCCTCTACCCCATCAGGTTTGCTTTAATTTCCTTTTGTATTGTGGTCATTGTGTGTGTTGTTTTCCTGGTTTCACTTCACTCTGCTTCTGTTCACATAAACTTTCCAATGTTTCTTTGAAGGGAAGGGAACAGGCATTCATTTAAGTGCCTACTATGTGTCATGCACTATTCTAAACATTTTACAAATATTACTTCATTTTATCATCATGAAAACCCTGGGAGGTAGGTGTTGTCATTATCCCTCTTTTACAGTTGAGGAAACTGAGGTAGACAGGGAGAAAACGACTTGCCCAGAGTCACACAGTGAGTAAGTGTCCTAGGCTAGATTTGAATTTAGGTCTTCTAGATTCTAGGCTCAATGTTGTATGCTGCACCATTTAGATGAGTGTGAACTCATTTGTTGTTTCTCATAGTGCAAACTATTTTATTGCATTAATGTACCATGATTTGTCAAGCCCTATTTAATTGTTGGCCATCCACTCAGTTTCTATTTCTTTGCTATCCCAAAACTTCCTATATATTATATTTTGGTTTATCAGGGGAATAAAATCATTGGCTTTTTTTTTGGAGGGCAATTAGAGTTAAGTGCCTTGCCCAAGGTCACGCAGCTAGTTTTTTTTGTGTAAAGTGTCTGAGACCAGATCCGAACCTAGGTCCTCCTGACTCCAGGGCTGGTGCTCTATTCACTGCGCCACCTAGCCACCCCTAAAATCTTAGGCTTTTAAAGAAGTAAAATTGTTCAAAGAAGATAGCCAAATATTCAAACATGTGCTATGCCAGCCTCTCCACCTGGCCCTATAAATCAGTGCGCTGAAAAGAGTGGCATTTAGTGGGGAGATCATTTATGTCATTGGATAAGGCTAGATTTTGGTTAAGACGGGAGGAGGAAGGTATGGATGCAGTTCAAGGGGTCAGGGAGTCCAGGAATCCCAATAACCAGAGTCCCTAGAAAGCAATCTGGAAAGAATTCACAGACTCAAGCATTCTTTAAGTCAAAGTGGCAAAGATTTATTGTTACGCTATACAGCAGGCAAGAGTTCTTAGGGAACCTGCAACCTTAGAGGGGTACAGTTAAAGTTTTTTTTTCTTTTTGGAGGGCAATTGGGGTTAAGTGACTTGACCAAGGTCACATGGCTAGTTTTTGTGTTTAGTGTCTGAGGCCGGATTTGAACTCAGGTCTTCCTGACTCCAGGGCCGGTGCTCTCGAGCCACCCAACCACCCCAGTTTTAGTTTTTTTAATTGGGTTGAGAGAAGATACTGGAATTCCTTATAGGGGAGTGAGATGGCCCTTCATGTAGCCATTGGGCTGCCTTGTGCTACGGGGGACCTGTGTATACCTAAGGTATTCATTCTCTCTGTCTTTTTCTTTCTCTCTCTCTGTATTTTTGTTTCCATCTTTCTGGTTCTGTCTCTGTCTTTTTGTTTTTCTGTGTCTGTGTCTCTGCCTCTCTGTCTTCCTGTTTCTATCTCTGTCTTTGATCCTGTCTCTGTCTCTCTGTGTCTGTGTCTCTGTCTGCCTCTCTGTCTCTTTGTTTGTTTCTCTGTGTCTGTCTGTCTATCTTTCTCCAGGCCGGGTTTCCTTATCTTCCCTAAGCTGGAAGTACAGGGTCTAGTCATAGGCCTGATCCCATTTTGATCTGGTGTGTGAGGTTTGACTTGCTCTCTGCCCAACCTTGGTTGGCTCCCCCCTCCACAGGCAATGGGTATCACTCCCCAGGCATCCCACCAGGGTTCTGTGGTCTTGGATGTTTTGGCTTTGTGACCAGTTTTAGTCTGGTACATCCTCAAGTACATTAGATAATGGTAGAGATACATTCTTGTGGGCCCAAAGAGCACCCCCATCTCTAATGCCTTTAATTGCTGAAAGGCAAACAGTGGCAGTGTTTCTCTTATTCCCCAATGAAGTAGAGGGACTTTGGAAGAATTAGACTAAAAAGAAGGGGGAGGGGCAGTTAGGTGGCACAGTGAATAGAGTACTGACTCTGGTGTCAGGAGGATCTGAGTTCAAATCCAGTCTTAGACATTTGACACTTACTAGCTCTGTGACTTTGGGCAAGTCACTTAAACCCAATTGCCTTGCCTTCCCCCCTTAAAAAAAAGGATTAGGCTCTTGGCTTGGTAGAAGGCTTAGGGCACTGGCTTGAGGCAGGATTACATACTCCATCCATACATCCATGAACTCAGAGAGGAGGGGAACAGCTGCCTTTCAATCCGGCTTAAGTGAAAGGCTGATTTCTCTTCTTCCTACATTGGACCTATGGTCAAACGGGCTTGGGGTGTGGGGCTGCCCTTGCATCTGGTATAAGCCCCCGACAAGGAGCATCCTACAACCTTAGCACGCTTGTCTTTGGCTGCATTCTCAGAAGTGCTGAGCGCTTGTGAACATTCAACAACAATGACAATAATAGTTACTAGAATTTATGTAACACTTTAAGTTTGGCAGATCTCTCTATATAGGTTAACTCACTGGATCCTTACAACTCTGTGAGGTGGGTCCTATCAAAATCCTCATTTTACAGAGAAGGAAACTGAGAGGTGAAGTGATTTACCCAGGGTCACATAGCTAGTACCTCATCCGGATTTGAACTCTGGTCTTCTGACTCCAAGTTCCACATTCTGCAATCACCTCTGTGCCCACTGTACTGTAGCCATTTCTTGAAGCTGCTGTTCCCCCATGTGCCGCTGGGCCTTCTTTGGATTATTACTTCCCTGGTCCATTTGAATGGATAGGGATTGTCTAGTACTAAGGCATTACTATTTCTGAACCTCTTGCTTTCCTTCCTATTCCACATAAAGTCCCAGATCAGGTTACACTGTGAGTTTCTGATGCTGGCTGGTTGCTGGTGGTGGTGGGCAAGTCACTGATATAAGGGGCTGCTTTTGTAAATCTTAGAACCAGGGATGGTATATAAGGAAATTCCTCCCCCACCAACTAGCTGTGAGACTTTGGGCAAATTGTGTCAACCCTTGTAGGCTTCAGTTTCTTTCTGTAAAATGAGGAGAAACCTAGGATGATTTATATGGACTGATGCAGAGTTAAATGAGCAGAATCAGGAGATCAGTTTAAAGTCACAAAAGCATTGTAAAGACAAACAGCTTCAAAAGACACAAAACTGAGTGACCTTCTGACCAACCATAATGCCTAAAATCTGACCACGAAGCATGGTTACCCATCTCCTGACTGAGAAATGATGGACTCAGAGTGTAGAATGAGACCTACATTTTTGGCCATGGCCAATGCAGGAATTTGTTTTACTTGACTGTGCCTGTTTGTTTCAGGGTTTTTGTTTTTCTTTCTCTCTCCTACCCCTCAGTAGGGGAGGGTAGATAGATCAGAGAGAAAATAGACTTTATTAAATTAAAAAAAAATCAAGTGTGTGTGTGCGTGTGTGTGTGTGTCTATGACCCTGTAACGCTTTATTCTAATTCCTTTTACTGTTTCTCCTTGGACTAAATACTACTGCCAATCTGTTGACCTATGAGGAGCCTATGAGAAGTGTGGAAGAGGAGAAAGAGGACCTGTTGACCTATGAGGACCTGATAAGCAGTGTGGAAAAGGCAAAAGAGATGGTGGACACATCCTACATGAGCAGTCAAAAGAGGTAAGGTCCTAGAAACTGGGCAGTAAATACCTGGGCTTCTTCATTCCCAGCTGCAAGAGCTGAGCTCCTTCCCTTGACCCTGACAGGGGATGAGATCTGCTATCTGATGGAGTCAAGACTTGGGAGATGCCATGTCAAGGAGGAGGTGAAGGTGACCATGGGGGGACTGACTGGGGAAGAAGTGATGGTGAAAGGCCTTGAACTTAGGGCTAATGGAAGGGATGTGAAACTGACTGAGGGCCAGGGAACAGAGAAGTTGTTATTTTTTCCTTCAGAAATGCCTTATTTATTGAATTAAAATATAGCATCCATTGAATGTCAGTATGAGGCAGAAGCTAAAGGCTAGAGGAATTGTCTTAGAGCTAAAAAGACGTAGGTTTAAAGTCTTGCCTCTGACATATGCAGGCTATGTGGCCATGGGCCAATCACTTAACCACTCTTCCCTGGGCAACTCTAAACTCATCAGACCAAAGATCTAGAGTTGGAAGGTACCACTGAGGCCATCTAGTCCAACACCTTCATTTTACAGATGAGGAAACTGAGGCCCAGAGAAATGAAGTATATAGACCTATGCACACTTTGACATACAACTCAGATATATCCAGTAAAGAAAAGGTTACACATTGTAATAAATTTTCATCAGAGAACGTTAATATATTTTCTGTATATAAATGAAAGACCATTAACATATACTTATATGTATAAATATATATTAATGTTCTCTCAGAAATTTCATTCTGAGGCCAATAAATTTCTTTTTTGCCACATAACTTTCCTCCTCTGGGTAATTTAATTAAGAATCCCAAACCAGGGCAGTTCTTGCCCTGATATTAGCAGCAATCACATGACCCAATCTGTCAATCCTGTTATTAATAGCTACACCGTTTCTACAGCTAAGAACCAGGCAAAAGGACATCATTGATACCCCAGGGATGTGAGTCATGCTGTAGAGGAAAGAACACTGGGAGAAGAGCCAGGAGTCCTGGATCTCCCCCTCACTCACCCTTATGACTTTGGGCAAATCTATTCCCCTGTCCATGTTCCTATTTTTAAAACGATGGGACTGGAGCAGATGGTCTCTCATATCCTTTCCTGGTCTTGGCATTCTCTGGGATGTATGACTGGTCAGACACACTTAACCTTTTACCATTTTGTATCAGTGAAAAAAATTGTGCAAGTAAGAGCAAAACACCAGAGGGGAAAGGCATTTCTACTCATGCACTGAAACCCCAATCTAGCCACAATGGAGGCTTTAAACCAAAGTTGAAAAACTGACACAGAGCCTAAAAGCAGAGGCTATCAACCAATCATTAAGCAATTATTAATTACCTTCCTCCTCTCATGTACTGTACTGGGCTCTAGAGTCACAAAGATAGCCACAAAACATTCCTTTTCCTTAGCAAGCTAACATTCCACCTCCCTCAGAGGAGACAACATATAAACAATAAATAGGAATACACACACATATACAGATATATACATTTATATTCTATTCAAAATAAATACATGTGAATTTTTTTTTTGCTTTTTGGAGGGGGCAAGGTAGGGCAGTTGGGGTTAAGTGACTTGCCCAAGGTCACACAACTAGCTTTTTTGGGTGTGTGTCAAGTGTCTGAGGCCGGATCCGAACTCAGGTCCTCCTGACTCCAGGGCTGGTGCTCTACTCACTGCGCCACCTAGTCGCCCCCATGTTAAATTTTTTTGGGGTGGGGAGCAAATAGTTGATGGGGAGAGTGGTGTAGACCTGGAAAAGTCTCTTGTAGGAGGTTCATTGGAGCTAGGTTTGGAAGGAAATGAAGGATTCTAAGAGGTAGAGGTGAAGAGGGAGTGCTTGACATGGGGAGTGGGCAGCTTGTGCAAAGGCATGGTGACAGCAGATGGAATATTGTGCATGGGAAATAGCAAAGGGAATGGTTTGGCTGGATTGTAGAGTGTCTGAATAGGAGAAATGTAAGGCAGAAATGTACAACGGTTCAAGAAAGGTAGATTGGTGCCAGTTGTGCTGATAAGAGAGAAATGAGGAGGGGAGTTGTAAAAGAAAGGGGGAAGGAGAAAAGAGCAAAATGGGGTTCAAGGTGAAGCCCTGACAATCGTCCTAAGTGCCATCTCTAGGTGACACCACCCATGATGTATGTGTGTCTGTGCACACTAGGGCAGCTCTTGCCCCTGTTCTGGACTTGGCATCCCCAAGTCTGATAGTAATGTGACCAAGGATGGAAATGAGTTGAATTTCAGCCAGCAGAGGGCGATGATGATGGGAAGAAGAGCCTGGGAGGATTTATAAGAGGAAGGAGAGATTTTAGTTAGTCGAAAGCTTTGGGGGTGGGGAGGAGCGGGACCTGAAAGCTTGTCTTCCAGGAAGATGTACTCTGTTTCATCTCTAGGAGTTTCATCTGCTAGGAGCAGTAGGTTACAAGTTCCAGAAAGGCACATCCGGGTTTGGTGTAATCAAATTTTCAATTATATTTCATAATTAATAATAAATAAACATATAACACATAAATAGATATTAAACATAAATATATTTATATATATAATATGATATAAATATATAGATTAATAAATAAAAATATGTAATATTCAATTACATCTAAAGTTCAAACACTATCTCCACAGAAGACCTCTCCTGGTCCCCCAACTGCTTATGCCTCCACTCCACCCCCCAAATTATTTTGTATGTATTTTTTGGGGGAAGCAATTGGGGTTAAGTGACTTGCCCAGGGTCACACAGCTAGTAAGTGTCTGAGGCTTCCTGACTCCAGGGCTGGTCCTTTATCCACTGTATCAGTGTATCACCGCCCTTGTATGTGTGTTTGTGTGTGTGTGTGTGTGTGTGTGTGTGTGTGTGTGTGTGTTTTAAATTTCCTTAGGTGTCTCTGTTGATAGAATGTAAGCTTTCTGAGAAGCAGTGTGATACAGTAGAAGGAGTTTTGGATTGGTAGTCAGTGGACCTGAGTTCATCTCTTTAGGTCTTAATTTCCTCATGTTGGATTTAGGTGATTCCTGAAGTCCTTGCCAGTTCTAAAGCTGCACTCCTATTACCTCTCTGTGCCTCAGTTTCCTTATCTATAGAACAAGGGGGCTGGACTAAATGGCCTTTAAAGTCCCTCCCTCCCCAGCTGTGAAATATGTGATCATGTAGCCAGGGACTTTTCATTTTTGTCATTGTACTTTTAATGAATGGTACACAGTAGGTACTTCATAGATGCCTCTTTATTGATTAATTGGATGTTTAGAGCTATCCCAAAGTGAGATGGGCTATCTCAGGAGGGAATGGGTTTCTCTTCATGGGACGTTTTCAGACAAAGGCAGAATGACTACTTGTCAGTTACATTATAGTTGGAATTCTTGGTCAGTTGGACCAGATGGCTTCCAAAGCCCCCTCTAACTCTGAAATTCTGGGACTCCCACTTGTGTGTGGGGATGTTGACCCATGACTCCTTTTTCCTTTCAGAACCAATAATGTCCTGGAGAATGGCATGGTCACCCATTCTGATTTCATTAAATTCCTGAAAGCACCTAAGGAGGGAACCAAGATAGCCATGGGAGCAGCTGATTACACAGAAACTACCCTGCAGATCTTGAAGAAGAAACAGTTGCCCATTCTGGGGGATGTGAATATCCTAGGTACTTCCAGACCTGGTGATGAGGGGAGCCCCGGGGTTTTGAGCCACAGGGAACACTGTGGTAGGGTGAAAAGAGCATTGCACTTGGAATCAGGGGACCTAGACTTGAATCCTGGCTGGGTCACCTTGGACAAGTCATTTAACCTTTCTGAGACTCAGTTTCCTTTTCTGTAAAATAGAGATATAATAGTTACGCTACCTATGTACCAGGATTATGAGAAAATAGATTTATAAATCAGATAGCACTAAGAGGAATTATTATTATTATTTATTATACTAATCTTTCAAACCTTCACAATACCAGAAGTCCTATACATTGTGCACAGAGTCCTAGGTCTTAGCTCTAAAGTGTTGTAACAACACAGGAGATTCAAGGTGGGATCTGGGTATAAATGAAGCAGTTGGGGACTGAACTTAGTTATGTTCCACATGAATCTTGCCATCTTGGTTAGAGCACTGTTCCTGTGTGGGGGTGTTGGCTGGATAGCTAAACCATCATGCTCCCACATTCAATGGTGTCAACTGCCCTAAGTAGTGGTGATGAGAAGGAGGGAAGTCACTGCCTTGAGATGATGAAGCAAAGCAGATGAGAGGTTTAGGCGTACTTACCAGGCAGTCTCACCTCGTGAACAAGCACATACACACATGTATATATGTATATCTGTGTATATACATATCTACACACACATATAGTCTTTTTATTAAAAAACTTAAGAACTTCTTACATTACCTTGTTTCCAAATATATCCATTGCCGTCATACTCAAAGAAGTCATCCATTGTCACTTAGTCAGTCAATAAATATTTATTAAGCACCTACTATATGCCAAGCACTGTGTTAAGTACAGGGCATACAAAGAAATTCAAGGGACAGTCTCTGCTTTCAAAGATCTCTCAGGTTAATGGGGGAGGGGTGGAGACAGCATGAAAACTACTATGTACAAAATATATATCAGGATGAACTGGAAATAGTTAACAGATGGAAGGCACTAGAATTAAAAGGGTTTAGGGAAAGGCTTCTCTCTGTAAACTATTTCCAATTTACTCTGGCATAGGCTGGGACTTGAAGGAAGCCAGAGAAAACAGGAGGTGAGGATGAGAAGGTAGAGAATTCCAAGCATGGGGGACAGCCAGAGAAAATGCCTAGAGTTGGGAGTAATCAAGAATTAGAAAAGCATGGGTAAAAAACAGCATTCAGCAAAGCCAAGCAATATATCCACCAAGCTAGATAGCATATTCCACACCCATGGTCCCCCACTTCTGCCAAGAAGGCAGAGAGGTGCATCTTTTAATCTATTCTCCAGAACCAAACTTGGGCATTGTAATTACAGCATTTAACCCCAATGTTTTTGTTTTCTTCATTCACATCGATGTAGATATTGTTTTCATCCCAGCTTTATTTTCATTTGAATGGTTCGGAATGGTACATCCTTTCAAACTCCCATGAATCATGGTGGCTGCCAGAGACATGGGATCATAGTTCACCACTTCATAGATCTGAAGCTAAGAGAGACTCCAAAGGTTATCTCATTCAATCCCTTCATCTTGCAGATGAGGAAACAGACTAAGAAGTTAGGTGATTTGTACAAGGTCACATAGGTAATAAGTGTCAGAGCCAGGATTCAAACCCAGCTCTCCCAATGCCAAATTAAAAGCCCTTCCCACTGTACCACTGCTTATGGCTTCCTGAGGTCACTTAAGAACAAACCATAAAGTAGATGCTGGATAGGATAACTATTGGCAATTGTTCTCCTAAGTACAATAATGGTAATTTGCATTTTTATCATGCATTAAGGTTCATGGGGCACTACCATGGTACCATGGGTAGAGAACAATCCTTGAAACCAGGAAGATGGTTTCATGTCACACTTCTGACATGTAACAATAATAAAAGCTAGCATTTGTATCATGCCTACTATGTGCCTGATACTGTGCTAAGTACGTTACATTATTATCTCATTTATCCTCACAAAGACTCTCGGAGGTAGATGCTATTATTAGCCCCATTTTACAGATGAGGAAACTGAGAAAAACAAAGCTTAAATTACTTATCTAGGGTCACACATCTAATATGTATATGAAACTAAATTTGAACTCAGGACTTCCTGATTCCAGACCTTGGGTTTTAATCACTGTAGCTAGCCACCTAGCTATGTGGTTGTATGATCTTAGATAAGCCACTTAATCTCTTAGTGCCCCAAACAACTCTCTAAGACAGTACCTTGCAAAATTACATTGATAGAGGGAATTTCCTTACTCAGTATCAATGAAATCACAGATCAAGTCCCTGTTTCTATACCTTATTAAAATTTATAGAGCAATTTAATCATAATAGCTCTTTCAGGTAAACAGTACACACAGTTATTATCTCCATATTGTCAGTGAGGAAACT
>NW_027185798.1:25636034-25669154 GCF_028583685.1 Petaurus breviceps papuanus
TTCATCCCTTCCTTACTTAAGCCTGCATGATAGCCCGGGGTGGGGGGCACTTTTCAGAGCTACAGAGTTTACCAATTCTTATTAGAAGATAAGTGGGGGTGGGTGGGGGAAAATTCTGACTGATGCCCTGTGGATTTAAGGAAGATGACTTCCTAGCTAGCCTTTAGCATTAGTCTGGGTAGATCTCATGGAGATTTGAAAAGTAAACAGGCTTGGTTTAGGAGACAGGAGATCCATCTCTCCTAACCCTAAGCCATCATTGGTTTCCCTACAGATATGCTAAGTCCTCTGCAGAAGGGCCTTATTGCCCAAGCAACGGGCTGTGACTCCTCCATCCATCCTGCAGAATGCCCAAATATCAGCGCTTATCGGACCATCACTGGGAAATGCAACAATTGTTGAGGATGACAGGGCCAGGTGGCTACTTCCAAGGCCACTCACACCCCATCAGATCCTTGATTCTGAGAACAAATGTCAAGACTTTAACAACTCCTGACATTTGCCTGGTGATTTTAACCTTTGAAGTTCTTGGTGGGCTGGAAACTGACTGCTTTTGCCTCCTTATGGCCCTAGTGGGAGTAACTTTCTCCGGAAGATGGGAAAGGGGGAAGACCAGACCTAGGATAATGGTGAAATCCATCAAGCAAGCACCCACTATGTGCCAGGCCCTGCTCTAGGCACTGGGGATACAGAGATAAAAGTGAAATCATCCCTGTCCTCAAGGAGCTTATATTCTATCTGGGAAGTTAAGGAAAGAAATAAACACTTATTAATCACCTACTGTGTGCCAGACACTCTATTAAGTGTTTAAAAATATCTTATTTGGTCCTCAAAACAACCCTGGGAAGTAGGTGCTATTATTATTTCCATTTTACAGTTGAGGAAACTGAGAGAAACAGAGGTTAAGTGACTTGCCCAGGGTCACACAGCAAGTCATGTATGAAGTCAGACATGAACTCAGGTCTTCTGGGTCAGTACTCTACCCACTGAGTCATGTTGGGGGTTAAAGTGAAGAGAGACAACATTTTCATAAACAAGTATATAACACGTGTAAAAAAATGAATCATAAATTTATAAATTATAAAATTTCTAAATAAATATAACATATAGTAAGTAATGAATTTATAAATTATAAATTTTACAACATTTTTCTAAATAAATATTATAAAATTTTCTAAATTATAAAATTAAAAAAAATTTTTTTTGGGAAAGACACTAACAGCTGAGGGGAGGGGCATCTGGAAAGGCTTAATGTGGAAGATATTGCCTGAACAGAGTTTTGGAAGAAATGAGTGATTTTAATAAGCAGAAATGAGGTGGGATTGCATTTCTGCCATGGGGGACTGATAAGAAACCCCATTTGACTGGATCAAAGAGGGTGGGAAAGGAAATAATTCAAAGCATAAAATGGTTGGAAAGGTAAGTTGGGGTCAGGCTGTGAAGAGCTTCAAAAGCTGAACAAAGGGATTGATATCTGATGGTTATATTTTATATAAAAGAAGGGAGTGTGGTGAATTAGGATCTGGTTTCAGATCCCAGGGGAGGGAAGAGTCTCCAAGGTTGAGAACTGGGCAACTGTGGGAAGGTATCAGTGTCATCAACAGAATTGGGGAACTTTGGAGGAAGGGTGGCTTTGGGGATTTAGATATAAAGAGATACATAGATGTCTCTGTCTTTCTATACCTCTAGAGATAGTACAGAGATCTAGAGATATATCTATATCTATCTTTATCTCTCTCTCTAATTCTCTCTTTCAGGAATCCTGTTTTAAACATTTTGAGATGTCTGTGAACATCTCAATACCCATCAATCAGCTGGCAATGTGAGACTGAACTTCAAAAGAGAGACTAAGGATGGCTATCTAGATTAGGAAAGCATCTAAGAACAAGTGCTTGTTGACTGACTGACTGGTTAGAGAAGTGACTTGCCCAAGGTCATATAGGGCACAAGTGGGAGACCCAGGATTCAGCCTCAGATCATCTATCTTTGAATCGAGGGTTCTTTCCATGGCATTGGGCTGTCATTTGGACTCTCTTGGCTTTCTTTCTCTTTTCTATGACAGGATACATTCAAACAAAGGAGTTTCCAATCAAGGCTATGCTCGTTGGCTCCCAGCTGAGTATGATGATGGAATATCTGTTCCTAAGGGGGCTACCGAAGAAAAGCTTTTTAATGGATTCCCTCTCCTGCTGGTAAGAATGGTGTTATCCTTTGTACTTAATAATAGACGCAATGAAGACATCATTGTCTGTTCAATAAACATGCATTACTGAATGCCCATGGGAATGGGAAGGAGACAGAAGACAGAGTTTCTGCCCTTGAGATACTTATGGTCTATCTAGGGACAAAAATACATATGCATTAAGCAACCACAAGTGTAAAATAATAGAGTAAAAATGGAAAAAATGTAGACTGAGCACATGGAGAATAAGAGAATGATCCAGGCAGGGTGGTGGTCAGTCCAAATGTCCTTCCTGAAGGAGATGGATTTGGAAGAAGGGATTTGATTGATAGGGAGTAGAAGAAAGGACATTTCAGGTGGGAAGGAAGCTTTTGGAGCTACTAGTCAATTTATCTAATCAGTGCTGAGCAATTCTTGGTTGGGGAGGAATAATAAATAATAACAGCTCAAATTTGAGACATGTGGCATGGCGCATAGTGAATTGATCTAGGAGAAAGGAAGATTGGGGTTCAGGTCCTGTCTCTGATGCCCAAGGAAAATTGCTTAATCTTTCTGGGCCCCATACACCTTTCTTAAGGCTAGCTCTGGAGTCAGAGTGGGAGGGATGGGGGTTCAAATCCCACCTCTGATGTTATGCTCTGTGTGAGACTGGGCAAGTCAATGAGCTTTCTGGAGACTCAGTTTTCTCATCTGTAAAATGAAGGGATTGGGCTAGAGAGAGGTTTCCACTGTCCTTTTCAGCTCTTGCTCTGTGGACTCATTAACTTTTGAGCCTATGACAATAAATTTAAAAAGAGTGGCTGATCTGCAGTGGAGGGAGTTTCCATACTGGGAGTTCCTCATGCTGATCAAATCTTGGGACAAAACAACTGAAACGCCCCCTTCTATTTCCATCATGCCTAAAGTGTTTATATTTTATATCATATAAAGTATTTATATTGCACTTTAAAGTTTCCTCACCCCCTCCTTGCCAGGCACTAGTATCATTGTGCATATTTTATGAATGAAGACACTGAGTGTCAACATGGTTTTATGATTTGTTCAGGAGCATAGAGTAAGTGTCAGAACTAGGATTGTGGAGTCCAGGTCCCTCCTGACTCAGTTCAGGAATTCTTTCTCCTTTTACCATAGTGTTTCTTATGGAGATAGAGTTGGGAAGCTATGGCGGTGAGGGAGGGCATTAAAGGAATGCTGGGCTGCAGACTTTAGCAGGATTGGGTGGCATTGAAGAATGAGCCCAGAGACCGCAAGGCTTCTTGATGATTGCTGGGAGCTCACCAGAGACCTCAGATTCAGCTCATTTCAGTCACTGCCTCTGCTCCCTGAATAGGTCTGCCAAGTGTTGAATGTGTTGGCGTGCATTTCCAATGGCAACATCACTCAGGACCAGAACCACTCTCTCATCTTCATGCGGTGTAGGCAGTGGGTAGACCAGGATTTGAGCTTCTCCCCAGTCAGTGATGTTAACCCCCACACAAAGGAAGTTCCATGTGCCTCTAGCAGCTCTGTTTTGGACCCCCCTTGCTTTCCTATTAAGATGAGGACACCATTGCCCTTCGCTGGATTTCCTCTTTCTCATATAGGTCAGCTTTGGTCCTTGTATGTTATGTATCCCCTGAGGCGGGGTGCTGATAAAAGTTTCCTCCTTTCCCAAACTTTCTTCCTCACTGGCCTACTGCCTGAAATTCCCAATATTAGTGAACTCCTTTGGATTAAGGAATTGTAGGCTGCTGTTTAAATATAAATATCTTATCTGGGGTGGGCTTCCAACCTTCATTCCTTCCACATATATAAACTTTTTTCTTTACTCTTTCTGTCCCTACCACCTTTTCCTTTCCCCCCTCTTCTACCCTATCTCTTCCCCTCCCCGTTTTTTGTCAGGACCTTTGCGATCATCTAGCTTGCAGGTTCTTAACCTGGGGTCCACAACCCCCCCCCCCCCCCAAGGGATCTGTGGGTAGATTTTAGGGGCTCCATCAACTTGGATGGGGAAATTACTTCTTCTTTTCTCACTAATCTCAAACTGAAATTTAGTAACTCCTTCAATTATTTAAAAACATAATTCTGAGAATTTTAAGTCCACAGGCTTTACCATATTGTTCCAAAGTGGTCCATAAAGGTTAATTTACTCCAGATCTAGCCTTCCCCCTCTACCCTTGTCCAAATTACAGACCTGGTCATGGCTCCCAGAGGCATGTGGGAGCACCAAGGTGGCCACTGATGGGCATTGTGCTCTATTTAAACTCTCAGACCTGCAGAGGGCCAGGGCTGGGATCTCTGGGTTAGGGAGGCTGATGAGCATTATCATAGAGAAGAGAAAGATTTTTTAGAATGTTCATTGAAGACCTTGTGGGAAGAGGGCTTGGATATCGTGGGGTGGGGAAGGGAAGGAAGATATGAAGAAGGACAAATAAGGTATGAACACTAGGGGTCTGAAGACACACCCTTGAAGAGTTTCCTGTAGGATGAGCTAGGCATTAAAGAATGAATTAATCAGCAAGGATTTATTAAGTCAATAAACACCTACTATGTGCTAAACAACATAGTAGGCAAAGGGGACAAAAGCAGAAAGAATGAAGAAATTCCTACTGAGGAAGCACTTATATTCTAATGAAGGAGATAATAATTATGCATAAAAGTTCATATAGTAAGAATATAAAGTGAGTAAATGCAAATAGAGGTAGCTAGGTGGCACACTGGCTAAGTGTCAGACTTAGAGTTAAGACTCATCTTCCTGAGTTCAAATCTGACCTCAGACACTTATTTAGTTGAGTGACCCTGGGCAAATCACTTATCCCTCTTTGCCTCAGTTTCCTTATCTGTAAAATGAGCCAAAGAAGGAAATGACAAACCACTCCAGTATCTTTGCCAAGAAAATGCCAAATGGAGTAAAAAAGAGTCAAATAGGACTGAAACAACCCAATAATTAATATATATGTAAAGTAGTAAAATATAAGCTAGTTTGGCAGGGAGCGAGCTAGTAACTGAGGGAGTCATGAAAGATAGAAGAAGATCGTGTCTGAGCTGTGTCTTATAGGAAGAGAAGGATTCTGTGATGTGGAGGTAAGTACATTACAATCATGAGGGACAAACAGTGCAGTGGGAGGAGATGGGAGATGGTGTCATGTGTGAAGAACAGAGAGAAGACCAGTTTGGTTGAATCACAGAGCATAGGCTGGGACTCTTGGAACCAGGAAGTAAACAGCAGCCTCTTTCCCAAGTTTCTTCCCAATGACTCCAGGATTGACACCCAAGGCATCTGTATGCCATTCATCCGCACATCCCCCACCTGCAACCCTGACTCCTTCATCCGGGAGCAGATTAATGGCATCACCTCATTCCTGGATGCCAGTATGGTGTATGGCAGTGAGAACACCTTGGCCAACTTGCTTCACAACCAGAGCAGTGACATGGGTCTCTTGGCCATCAATGAAGAGCTCCAGGATGATGGTCTTGACTTCATGCCTTTTGAGACCAGAGCCCTAAACCCTTGTTGGCTCACCAACAAGGAGGCCAACATCTCTTGCTTCATATCAGGTGAGTAGAAGATACTTGACTCCTCTCCTGGGAATCTTCCCCCTCTTCCTTAGGCTCAGTTCTGGTCCCTTTCCTGAAGAGGGCATATTCAGAGTTCCTGGTCACAGAGAGGGAGAATGGTTGGACATGGAGCTGTAATAACAATAGTGCTTAAAGGATGAAGTGGGGTAGGGTTGTGGACATATCTCAGGGGCAGGCTCTTAAGTCAGAGGAGAAGAAAGGAAGGGAAAAGAGAGGAAAGGGAGTTTCCTCACCTGGAAGTGCCCTGTATCAGTGAAATCACAGTTCCAGGTCTTGTGCCTTATTGGTAAGGTGTGGTGGAGTGTTGGGTTTAGAGCCAGGAAGACCTTACTTTCTGTGAGACCCTGGATCAGGGGTTCTAAAACCTTTTATTACTTTTATTTTTACTTATAGTATAAAATTGTTTTTTGCCTTGAGAAGTCAGGCAAACTCCAGGAGAGATGGGACACTTACAAATGCATGTATGATTTCAAGTGTGTCAAGTTCCATACAATGCAAGGAACGGCTAGCGAGAACCCCCAGCATGCTCTTAGAGAATCACTGCCTGTGGCACTTAGCAAAACACCTGGCACATAGTAGGTTGTTTGCTGTTGGTCAGCCCTGGAGAAGTCACTTCTATGTGCTACAGGAGACTTCCTAATGTCTTATTGTTTAATTGCTAGATCTGCTATGTTCTATGTTGGCTGAAAAAGTTGCCATGCATGGCAAAAATTATAGACTTGTGTCATATTTATAGGTCCATAGGATTTAGAGTTGGCAGTGACCACAGATGATTAGTTTAATGGGCATGTGACCTCCATGCCCCCAATTATAATCTGTTTTAGGTAATGAGGTTTGAAAGTGAGTGACCATATTCTTAACTTGTTGTGAAGTTAACTTAACTGGGGTGCTCAGCCCAGTGCCTAAGTGGCACAGTAGCTTCCTAACAAAGGATGCTGATAGTACCCATTTGTGATCATGGTTCCAGGGGAGAGAGTCCAGGAACAAGGTCAGTCCCCTTCTATATGTTAAAAGATACCATGGAAGAGAAGGTAATACTCTATAATCCCTGGGTTCAAATCCTGCCTCTGACCCATACTGGCTATAAGACTGTAGCTAGGCAAGTCAGTTTATCTCTCAGAGATTCAGGCAACTCTTTTTTTTTTTTTGAGGCAATGGGGTTCAAGTGACTTACCTAGGGTCACACAGCTAGTAAGTGAGTTCAAACTCAGTTTAACTCAGGCAAGTCTAAATAATTAATAAAGAAAGGCAGTGTACTATGATGCAAAGATTAAAAGACCATGGGATTTGAAATCATAGTTCCTGAGTATGAAGCTTGACTCTTCCTCTTACCTTGTGTGTGACCTTAGGCAAGTCACTTAACACCCATCTGGGCCTCAGTTTTCTCATCTGTAAAATGGAGTTGGGTTAGATGGCCTCTGTGGTCTTTTGTAGCTCATGTGGCAGTGATTAAGACTGGAGGTGGATGGAGGAGAGGGGATTTAGTCAGAGATGAGGATCAGAAGCTGCCCACCACTGTTCTCCTGTGGATTGGAAGAAAGGATCTAAATCTACTTCCAACCCCAACCTGGTTTTCCTGGTTTTACCAGCATATGCTTTAGTTCCTTGTAATTAATTCAGTTAAGTCTAATTTTTCAATTCTGTTCCAACCAATTCAGTTCAATAGGCATCAATCAAGTCCTTACCTATAAAGGAGGAAGGGACTTGTCTTATGGGAATAAGGCCTCTTCTGTCCACTTGCATTGGGATGTCACTTCCCATGAAGCTTAGATCTCAGAGGCCTGCTAGACCAATTCCCTCATTTTATAGATGAGGAAACTGAGGTTCAGGCATGTGAAATCCCTTGTCCAAGGTTGCTCAGATAAGTAATCTTCAAAGGTTGGACTCTGATTCCAGGCCCAGGACTCTTTCTTTTTTTTGAGAATTATATTATAAATAGAAGGAATGCAACACTTGGCGCTCTTTTTTGCTCCATCTATGCCCTGGGTCCATTAATTAATCAAGACATTGATGAGCATTCCTCAACCACCTACTGGATCAGGCACGGGGGATACAGTGGTAAATATGCCCTCTAGAAATGACCGTTTATTGGTTGCTGACCTGTGGCTTCCCATCCTGCATCTGTCTCTCAAGGGGATCTTAGGATGAGTGAACACTGGGGCATCATGGTGTTTCACACTCTTTCTTTGGGAGCATAACGGCCTTGCCTTGGAACTGAAAGAGCTAATCCACACTAGGAAGGGGAAGTGTCGTACCAGAAGGCTCGGAAAATCATTGGGGCCATGATCCAGGTAAGTCTAGATGCTCTCCAGGCCCATGTTTCCCATGAACCAGCCACCATGGAGTAGTCTCAAGGACTCTGGGCAAGTCACTTAATCCTCTTTATCTCAGGTTCCTCATCTGTAAAATGGTGATAATACCTACCTCCTAGGATTGTTGTGAGGCTTGAACAAAAATAATTGCAAAGCACTAAGCATATTGCCTAACCCATAGGAAGTGTTGTAGAAATGTGAATTTTTATTGTTATTGCTTGCTCACAAAACTGTCTTGATCAATGAGATATAGCATGGAGTGGTTAGATGGAACATTTGACTTGTAGTTGGGGAAGACCTGTGTTCAAATACTGCCTCAGATACTCATTAGCTGTGTGACCCTGGGCAAGTCACTTAGCCTTTCTGTGTCTCAATTCCCTGTTCTGCCAATTACTGCTTTTGTTGATTTTTTTTTTTTGGTGCTTAAAAAGGCTTAAAAAAATAATTTATTTATTTTTATTTTTCAACATTCACTTCCATAAGATTTTGAGTTTTAAATTTTCTCCCCCTCCCTTTCCTCTCCCCTTTCCAAGATGTCACACAATCTGATATAGGCATATAATTTACTACCTTTGTGACTTTGAGTAAATCTATTCTCTGGGCCTGAAATTTTTTTTTTTTTGCTTTTTGGAGGGCAATTGGGGTTAAATGACTTGCCCAAGGTCAATCACCTAGCTAGCAAGTGTTATGTGTCTGAGGTTGGATTTGAACTCAGGTCCTCCTGACTAGGGCCGGTGCTCTATTCACTGTAACACCTAGCCTCCCCAGGGCCTGAAATTCTTTATCTGTAAAATGAGGAGTTTTGGATTTTCAAAGTCCCTTCTAGCTCCAGATCAATGATGCTCAAGTCCCTCCCCCCACTTTGTTCCCCTTTGTTCCCCTCATCTTCATTCCCCTCCTTTCCTGCCAATGCTAATGCTGGTGCTTTAAATCTCCCCTCCTCCCATACTAGATGATTCCTTGACTTAGGAGACCTATCCAAATTGACCTGTACATCAAGACACAGCTTTGGACAGCCTGCCTTTCAGCAGGTTTGACCGGTGGGCCTGCAACTATCTCTCACTATGCCTTTGGGGTCCCTAAACTCAGATATATTGGGGGCCTTCACTGATCAGTAAAAGCCAGAGTTCTTGCATGTACAGTAACATATTCACCATGCTTTGAAATGATAGCAGCATTAACAATACCTTGTTTCTTTGGTAGCGTTTTACACATTTTCAGAACATTTTCACACCTATTATCCCATCTCATTATGATAAGATCTTTATTTTGAATGGTATTAGCATAGCATATTTACTTATTTATAATTCTTATCGCACCATCAAAGAAGCCAACAAAATTTCCATAACTATTACATGCTGATTTCTTATAAATTTAAGTACACATTTTCATTGTCTTTCACTTAGCTGTTTAATGCTTGTTTCTGTATTTATTTTGTTTGTATCTTTTCTGGTTTTTCTTTACAGGTCTGGACCTTCTTCTTTGTTTAAGAAAATATTGATAGCCTCTGTTTTTATATCTTTATTTCCAAATTGCTACCTTCTCATCTCCCACCTAGCAAGCCATACCTTTAAAAAATACCAAATAACAAAATACCTTGTAACAAATACAAAAAAAAATAGGCAAAAGAAATTCAGCAAACATAGTAGCAGAATTTCACAATACAGTTATCCCTTCCACATCGTGGGGGTTAGGGTGCAGTATCCTGCCATCTGAAAAATCCATAAAAATTTTGGGCCCTCTCTTCATATCAGAGAAGACATCTGAATTATTATGCCACTAAAAGATAAAATGTCTCTATTATATAATATTATACATATATTTTATGTGTTTCTGAGTTTCTAAACTTTTTCTGTGTCTTCTGCGGCTTCTGCAAACTCCCCCAAAATCTCATTTAATTTCTTATGCTGATCCACAATATATCAAAACTGAGATGGGGGGGGCAGCTAGGTGGCTCAGTGAGTAGAGCACTGGCCCTGGAGTCAGAAGGACCTGAGTTCGAATCTGGCCTCAGACACTTAACACACACACACACACACACACACACACACACACACACAAAACTAGCCATGTGACCTTGAGCAAGTTACTTAACCCCAATTGCCCTCCAAAAGGCAAAAAAAAAAACTGAGATGGGGAAAGTTGTGGTGGGGATGGGACATACGTATATTTTTTATATATATATGCATTGTTCAATACCCATAGCTCCTAATTTATCAGGTTGGCTTGTCTCTTTCATTCTTTGCCATAACCTTTCTGCTTTCTTTTTGGTCTTCATAAATTCTCATCTTCTAGCCAAATTTTATGGTTCATTTGCATATTTCTAGGCATTTTCTTCCCTTTTAGGAATCTTTAGCCCCAAGGTCGTGACTATCTTTCTTTTCCTTTTCGCGTCATCCATCATGGTTTCTCCTCCCTCTCTACCACCCTCTCCCTCCCACAATCCTGTCTAACTGGCACTAAAAGTTTTTGGTGTGGCCCAGAGACCATGTATGTTACTGTGTCTTCCTCCCATCCACCAACTCTTGAATAGTTCCTTTTGTCCTCGAACTTAATTTTGCTTTGATCAGCAGTTTGTTCCATAAAATATTCCCTGGGACATCTCTTCTCTGTCCCTGTTTTATATCCAGAAGCCTTTAAAGATCTTTGTAATAACCTTATCCCCAAATCCACCAATTTCTATTTTATAGCCATAGACGTCTCTGGATATTTCTTTGAATCTTTCCTGGTTTTTCTTTCTCAGAGCTGTGGCTTTTTTCTTTATTCTCACATCTTAGAATCACAGAACTGGAAAGAACTTCACAGACCACTTATCCCAATCCTTTCATTTTTCAGATGGTGCAAGTGAGGTGAGAGAATTTGAAAGACTAGCCCAGGGTCACACAGGTAGTAACTGAACCCAAGTCCTCTGGATGGCATACTATAGACTACAGTGTTTGAGGTTTTGCACTTTTGGTTGGGGTGACTTCTCACTCAGTGAGGTCTAGTGAGAGGAATCCTGATTTGAAGTCAGAGGTCCTGGATTTGAATCTCAACTGTGATACTGACTTGTATCTCTGGGTAAGTAATTTCTTGCCCTCTGGATCTCAGTTTCCTGTAAGATGGGAAGTTTGGACTGCAATCTCTTCCAGCTCTAAGCTGTGGGTTCTAGCTTTCATGAGAAATTCATTTACAGAGCATTATAGTTTTAGAGATGGAAGGGACCTTGGAAGCCTAGAGACCATCTCCTCCAATCCCCTTTCATTTTGTAGATGAGGAAATCATCCTGTGGGGGTTAAATGATTTGCTCCAGGTCACACAAATAATAAAGTACAGAGCTGAAGCTTGAACTCAGGACCTCTGATTTTCTAACTGTGCCCTTTCCACTGTACATCAATAGTTTAAGACTATTTTTTTCATTCTGTTGCTGATAGAGATGGTACCTTCACACGCCGTGATTAATTTCCAGCAGGGCCCAGGTGGGCCACCTCACCTCTCCCACCTTGTCAATTTCATATCTTTTCTCACCCACCCACTGGGACAGGAGATGCTGATTGCACTGATAGAGAATGTCTTCACATATCTCGGCTTCCCATCTGGCAAATTCCAACGAATATTTTCAATGTGGTGGAATATATCATGGCTTGTCAAACACAATATTCTTCTAGATACAGAGCTAGTCAATATCTTCCCTCTCTTTCTCTTTTGACATTTTCTGTGATTTCTCAGATAACCCAGTGTTTCGGGTACATATACTCTTTGGCTTATACCTTGGTTCTGTTATTATCACCAGACTTAGCAACTGCATACCTGCAAGAAGCATGTAGTCAGGGTTTAGTAAGGTCAATGGCTTCCATTTTCAAAGTCTTCCATTCTTCTTTCTAATACACCATCATTAATGCCTTTTGTTCTATTGTGTTAGCCATGTTAATCTTTCCAGTAAGAATATAAAAGCCCAAGGTAGATTGCCCCAGAGACCTTGTAGACATCCTTAGCACTGAGAGTACTAGACATAATTCTTCTTTTAAAATTGGTCATGCCATTAATTTCTTTAAAAAAATAGCAAAAATCTTTTGATGTAGCTAGCTGGTGTAGTAGATAGAGTATTGGACCAGTAGTTAGGAAGATCTGAGTTCAAATTCTGCATTAGATGCTTACTAGCTATGAGACACTGAGCTAGTCACTTAACCCTCTGTTTGCTTCAGTTTCCTCATCTGTAAAATGGGGATTGTACCTACCTCCAAGGGTTGTTGTAAGGATAAAATGAGTTATTTGTAAAGAGTTTTGCAAACCTTAAAGCACAAATATGGCTATTATTACATCACCCTTTATTTCACATTATATATCCTTTCCCCTCCCCTCCCCAGTGAGATATCCCTTGTAACAAAAAATAAAAAAGAGATGGGGGAGAAAAGAAAACAATTCAAAAAAACTAGCCCACAAATGAAGTGACCATAACATTGTACGTGATGTCCAACTCCCATAGTTCCCCACTTCTAAGGGAGGGAGGATGGTGCATTTTCTTAAGTCTTCTTTGGAGAGAACCTTGGTTGTTATAATTATATGGTGTTCAGTTTTGTTATTTGCTGTTGTTGTGTGTTGTTACTTCCAATTATGCCACTCACTTTTCAAGCTGTGAAGTCTACTGTTAGATTATTTGCTTTTTTCCTTCTCTGATTGGAATGCATTCTGGCATTAGCCCAGATGGCTTCCCTTTCCTTTGGAGGTACCTTAACTGGCTCCTGGAATGTTTTTCCCTGAAAAAACTCCTCTCTTCTTCACAGATATTTTTGGATAGGTTTTTAATTTGTTTTTCTCCACTAAATCCAACTCAGCCTGTCTTCTGTCTTTATTCCATACTTTTTTGAAGAGATCTATATCTGTGTTTGACTTTCTTTCTTTCCTTATCACCTTGCTCCTGTTTATGTGAACTTCTCTCATTGGATCTGTTTCGTTGTTTCCGCTCCAGTTTCTTCACCTTGGTTTTTTCTCTCTCTGTGCCCTCTATTATTCACTCCTGCTGCTGCTGCTGCTGTGAATGCCTCTTCTGTTCTTTAAAGTCTTTTGGCTTCACCTCTTCCCTTGAGAGTTTCCTTCCTACTAAAAAAAATTTAAAGAAAGGTAGGATGGTATAGTGAAAAGAGAGCTAAGGCAGGATTACATGCATTATGTTACAACACTGTGCTGGTCATGTAACTCTTCCAGTAGGAATATAAAAGCCCAAGATTGACTTGGGCTTCTCCCAGAGACCTTTGTGTTATAGGTATCCTGGGGTTCTAGCTCTAGAACTGGAAAAGACTTCAGAAGCCATCTAGTCCAACTGAGGAAACTGAGCTCCATTGACTTGCCCAAAATCACACAGGTAGTAAACAACATGGATAAAGTACCAGTCCTAGAGTCAGAAGGACCTGAGTTGAAATCTGAACTCAGATATTTACTAACTGTGTGACCCTGGGCAAGTCACTTAACCCCAATTGTCTCAAAACAACAACAACAGCAACAACAGAATTTGGGATTTAAATTAAGGTTCCTGACTACTTTTTAGCCTAGGAATTAGATGACATGAAATCAAATCCCAAGTTCTATCATTAATGAGCAGTGTGACCTTGGAACAGTCACTTCTTCCCTTTGGGTCTCAACCTTTTCAGCTATAAGATGAGGAGATAGGGATGTTATCTCTGAGGTCACTTCCAATTTAAACATTATATGTTTTTGGTGTTTTATCACTACCTGGCTTCTTGAAATGGAAGTAGAACATCTTTCTCCTGGATCATTCGTGATCATATTTTTCCTCTCTCTCTGTTCTGATCAAAATCTGTCCATCTTTTCTATGCCTCTGTCCAATTCCTTAATGTTTAAGTAATAAATTCCAGCTATTTTCATAGCTCAGTCAGAAAAGTGGTATCTTTCACTCATATCACAACCTGTTTAGTTTTGCCAGGCCCATGTCAAAGAAGGCACCATGTTCTGCGAATGCATTAGCTCAAAAGAAATGTGAAATGTACAAATTTAGAGACATCTCCACTCAATGTTCCTATAGACTATTTGTGCCCAAGCTGTGGTAGAGCCTTCCAAGTTCATGTTGGTTTGATCAGCTACAGTTAGAAACTCTGTGCCTTGACCCCAACATAGTGATGCCATTTTGGGCCTCTTCAAGAACGAAGGACAACAACCAACTAACCATATGCACATATCTTGTCAATTCCACTGGACCAGTTCTCTATTTGGTAATAATATTCTAGACTGTTCAGATAAAAGGGAGGTTGGACCTCCAGGGTGTTGCCATTTGAAGTGCCACCAGATCAGGGGTGGGGAACCTGTGGTCCAGAGGCCATATGTAGCCCTTTAGGCCCTTATGTCTGGCCCTTTGACTGAATCCGAACCTCACAGAACAAATCCTGGATTTGGAGGCAGATACTATTGTTACCCCCATTTTACAGATGAGGAAACTGAAGTTGAAATTCTGGATTTTCTCTGTGAAGTTTGGATTCAGTTAAAGGGCCGCTCTTGAGGACCTAGAGGGCTATATGTGGCCTTGGGGCCATAGGGTCTCCACCCCTGCACCAGACTTTCTATCTGCCTTGTGGCAGAACCCTCCTGTATGGGTGGTGTTTCCCTTAATTAGAATACGTGCTCCTTCAGAACTTCTTGTTTCTGTAGTTGTATTTTCCCCACCTCTTAGCAAAGTGTTTGGCACATTTTATAAATGCTTTTTTATTCATTCATTCTAAGGTGTCTTCTAGACACAAATTCTATGATTCTAAACATTTTATAGATTGTCAAATGTTTGGCTTCACTTTTGAGCCATTTTCATCCCTATCATCATTCTCAGTTTAATTATCTTTCCCAACAGTGATTTTCTCATTATGTGCCTGAAGAGTACCTGTTTCAAACATATTTTGAGGAGCATAAATATTTACCAGTCTGATCTTTTCTTTCCCCAGTTTCCACAATGATACAAATTTTAATTTCAATCTTTCATCTTTTGGACATTCATATTCAATGGTTTTTTTTTTTTTTTTGCTTTTTGGAGGGCCGTTGGGGTTAAGTGACTTGTCCAAGGTCACAGGCTTGTTTTTGTGTTAAGTGTCTGAGGCCATATTTGAACTCAGGTCCTCCTGACTCCAGGGCTGGTGTTCTATTCACAGTGCCACCTAGTGGCCCCTATATTCAGTGTTTTAAAGCAAAATCCTACCTCTGTCTGTATTGGAGGCAGTGTGCCATAGTGGAAAGAGTGTTGGTTATGGAATTAGAGGATGTGTATTTAGGGTTTAACTTTGCTAGGTATTACCTAGGACATAGCAGGAAGGGATTTTAGATGTCAGTCAAACTTCCTTATTTTATAATAGAGAAAACTGAAGCCCAGAAAGGCCATAGGATCATAGATCATGAGCTTTAAGGGACATTAAAGGCCATCTAGTCCAATTCTTTCATTTTACAATTGAGGAAAATGAGGCCTGGAGAGGTCAAGGTCAAATAGTAAGTCTCACCATTGGAATTTGAACCCACATCCTCTAGCTCCAAATTTCCAGTATAGTGGACAAGTCATTTCGATTCTTTGTAGTAGTTCATCAGTAAAATGAAGAGATGGGATAAATGTAAAATCTTATCATAATCCTATGAAGACTTTGCTCAGTTGACCAGTTGTGATAGTAATGGCATTTAAAGATTCCCCTGTATTGGCTTAGTTTTTCAAACTGATTGTGTTAAAACCCAGAGCTTGTTAATCCCACCTGTGGGATGGACTTGTGGATGTGAAAAGAAAGTCCTGAACTGGGAGGAGCTGGTGACATAGATTTTTGGAGAGACAAGAGAGAGGCGGAAGATCTTTTTGGAAGCAGCACCTCTTGGAGAGAGAGAGACTAAGAGAATTGCTGGTGGCCGCTTTGAATTGCCCTGGACTTTTGAGACCTGCCCCCTGAGCTGCCAAGGACTGAGGAGACATGGCTGTTTTGCTGGTACTTTGTCTGTCTGTTTTGATGTTGTTTTGCCAGATTTGTCCACTGGTGAAAGACAGTCCTTTTGTTGAAGAAGTCCTGGAACCTGGCTGTTCGCTAAGAAGCCCTGAGACTGTCCTGCAGACAGAGAGTGAATACTGTCCACTGGTGAGGGACAGTGCTGTTGTTGCAGGGGTCTGGAGACTGTCCTGCAGACAGAGTGAATACTGTCCACTGGTGAAGGACAGTGCTGTTGTTGCAGGGGTCTGGGAGCCTTTCTGTTGGTTCAGAAGCCCTGAAGAAGGATTTTCTTGTTGTATGTTTACAGAAATCCTGGGAGAGGGCTTTGCTAATGTGTTCAGGGGTTCTAGGACTGTTCTACAGACAGAGGATAAATTCATGAAGGGACTGGCAATGTATCTTATGGCCTTGCTAAGCCTTGTCTCCCCAGGAACTAAGATTGCTGAGAACTTGCCTCGTGTCAAGATGAAGAAAAGACCTCCATTTGGGTATTAAGTGCTGTGTTTAAACTTGATGTAACTCTGGGGTAGATTCAATTGTGATCCAGGGGTGGGGAACTTTTGACCTTATGTTTGGAAACTAATCTCCATTTGAGAAGAGGGGCTTTGTGGTGGACTTAATTAAGGTATAGCCTAGGGGTGGAGAAGTATTTAGAACAGAGACTTTGTAATTGATTGAATGATTGGAAGGTCCTGGGGTGGGGTAGTACTTGGAGATTATTTAATCACACTTAGTAAATGCTGTATTTGGAATGATGTCATGTTTTGATCTTCTCTGTTCCGGGTTTGTTACTGAATAAAATGGAGAGCACCTATGCTGGTATTCTGAACCTTGGGAAGTTGCCTTTCTTTTGGCATTACATTACACCAGTGGGGATGGGCAAGGTTGTTTGCTGCAGAATTCTGCCACCTAGCAGAAAACAGATTCTCTTCATCTTCATTTCATTTCAGATCATCAGCTACAGAGATTATCTGCCTCTAGTCCTGGGAAATGAGACTGAGCAATATATCCCTCCCTACACAGGCTACAATGAGTCTGTGGAGCCAATAGTGGCTAATGTCTTCTCATTGGCTTTCCGGTTTGGACATGGCTCCATCCCACCCTTCATGACCCGCTTGAATGAAGAGTTTCAGCCAGATGGCCTGAACTCAACGATCCCTCTCCATGTCACCTTCTTTACTCCTTGGAGGCTTATCCTAGAAGGTAAACCTAAACTGATGAGTAATATGGGAGATGAAGCAAAGATGCGGAAAGATCTGACATAAAAGGAAGGAAACAAGCATTTATTATGTGCCTACTCAGTGCCAGACACTGTACAAATATTTCATTTGTAAATATTACAAATATTTCATTTCACAGTCTTGTGAGGTTGGCGCTATTATTATCTCCATTTTACAGCTGGAGAAACTGAGGCAGAGAGAGATCAAGCAACTTACTCAGGGTCACACAACAAGGAAGTACCAGAAGCCAGATTTGAATTCAAGTTTTCCTGACTTGATACCCAGTGCCAAACACATTAGATCTCTTCAGTCTACAAAGGCAACTGTTCTCATGGTATTGTAGAAAGAACATTGGATTTGGAGTGATATGACCAATATTTGAATTCTTGGTTTGCCACTTACCTGCAAAGTTTGACTTTGGGCAAGTAATTTAACCTCTGTGGCTTCAAAGTCCTCATCTGTTAAATAAATTGCTTGGACTATCGGACCTCTTAGTCCCCTTCAAGGTCTAAATTCCAAGATAAGCAAAATCTATAAAACCTTGATTGTGATAGGGCCATAGATTTAGAGCTGGAAAGAGTCTTGGAGGTCATCTAGTCCAGTCTCTTCATTTTACAGATAAAGACACCACAGGCCAAGAGAGAAGGGATATAAGGTCAAATAGAAATAGAACCCAGGTCTCCTGATTGTACTGTGTAAGTACTGACAGGAAATAGATTTTTTTTTAAAAAAGAACACATTTCTGAATGATAAAGCAATGCTTAACTAGGGAGAAGAGTGAAGATATACCCTTCTTTAAAGGCTGAAGGCAGGGAAGAGTCAGCTCACCCTCCTACACCATCACTTCAAGGCCTCTTTTGTCAGTATAATTCTGGTAGATATGGGCCAAGGGTCTGATCCATGAAGGTGACTCCCCTTTTCCTATGTAAGGTATATGCCCTAAAGCTCTCTTGCCTATCTCCATGATTTTTCCAAATAGATGGATGCTGCTTACAAGATGTTAGCCTGTTGAAGAGGTTCCTAGGATGGGAGGGGATGAAATTTCCTAGAATCATAAAAGATCAGAGTAGGAAGAGACAGAAGAGGAAAACTGAAATTGAGAGAGATGAAGAATTGCCCAACATCACAGATAGCTAGCTCTGGAGTTGGTGCTAGAATGATCTCTTGCTCTAAGTTCAAGGTTGTTTCTGTTAACGTAACTCTTCTACCCAACTTCCAAAGATCTTTTAAATCTGGCTCCATATTCCATATTTGACCTTTTTGAAAACTAGGAGTCTATGCAGTGTAGTGGCAAGAACCAATGGCCTCAGTTTCCTTCTCTGTAAAAAGGAGAGGAGTAGGGGCGGCCAGGTAGCGTAGCAAATAAGAGCATCCGCTCCAGTGTCAGGATGACCTGGGGATGGAATCCCAGGCTCAGACACTTAGCACCCACCCAGAAACACCTGGCCGTGTAACCTTGAGCAAGTTACTTAACCCAGATTGCTTTAAAAAAAAAAGGAGAGGAGTCAGATGAATTGAGATCCCTTCCAGGGCTGACATTCTATAATGCCATGGAATCAATATCTCAGGTGAGGGCAGATCTGTAACTGCTTAGAAATAAAAGACTCTTCATCTTACTGTTAATTGGTTTAAAAGAGATTCATGTTGTAAATGGAAGTGAAGTTTGAATCACTTGACAATTTCTTGTCCACTCAGCTGATCTATGTCTCAAACCAGTGATAAGAGGCCTTTTCTCCTTGTGTGGACTCAACCAGGATTTCCCATTTGGTTAGCCCATTTGCCAGGTCAGCAATTCTATTTGATGACCCAGGCCTTATGAATATTATCTTAGCCAATAGCAAGGATCAGTATCGTCATCCTTCATATAGAAAGATGGCGCTATTGACCCATGTCTGTCAGGCCTGCACTCTCTGGGCTGTTTCCAGCCTTGGGGAAGATAATATATTTGCATATCTGAAGTCTGTCAGGCATACAGTTTTCAGTGCCCACCTGTGAGAGGGCTGGCCTGTCTGGGGTGAGGGGTGTGTTCTACATGTCATAACACGGGACAGAGCAAACTGTCCTGTAGAGCTAATGAGCACTCATTGTCTTTTCAAGATTAACCAACCAACCAACCAATTACAAAGCATTTATCCAGTGCCTAGTGTGGGCCAGGCACCTTGCTAAGGCCTGGAGATATAGTCACAACAAAGGAATAATCCCTGCCCACAGAGTTTACATTCTATCAGGAGAGTGAAGCTGTTTCTAAATAATTGTATACACAATAAAGGATTATGGAGAGGAATCGAATCTATATTTTCACCTATACTGGGAACTCTCAGATGAGGGAACTCCTTCTATCAATGTAGGTCAGAATCTTCTATGGAACATATAGTCTTAGAGAACTTACTGGGACACGGAGAGGTTAAATGATCATCTAGGGCCACACAGTCTGTTTCAGAGGAGAGACTTGAGCCCAGACCTTCCTGCCTCTGGGACCAGTTCTCTAATCACTATGCTGGGCTGTCTCTCACATAAAATAAATACAAAATAATATTTTTATGAGAGGAGAGGTGCTTTCAGGGGTATTAAGGAAAAATTGCATGTAGAAGGTAGTATGCCCACTGAGTTTTGTGGGAAACTAGGAAGTCTAGGCATTGGAAGTGAGGAGAGAGCATGTTCCAGGCATGGGAGACATCCAGTGCAAAAGCAGGGAGTGGGAGATAGAGTCTTATACTGAAGGAATAATAAGAGGGCCCCTTTGGCTGAACCATAGAGTGACTGAAAAGAAGTAATGAATAATAAGTTTGGAAAGCTGGTTTGGCACCAGGTTGGAAGGGGATTTAAATACCAGTGTTTTTATTTGATCTTAGAGGCAATAGAGAAGGGCTTTCTTAATAAACAGAGAATCTGGCTACCTGACAGCTTTGCCTATACCTACTCATGTCAGGCTAAGGAGTTTGTATCATATCCTATAAAGACCTAATCAGGAGCTTCTAAAGGTATTTGAGTGGAAAAGGAGCATGTTCAGACTCTTCTGTCCATTAGAAACCTGCTTACAAGGTCTGCATATTCAACATCACCCCTGTGGCAGCCTCCAAGCGAACAAGGACCTAGTGACCAAAAAATGGTCCAGGGCTGGAGGTCAGGGGGAGAAAGGGATCAAGGAGACTTTGTTTCTCTTCCTAAAATTAACTGTCTCTCTCTTGCTAAGGATGGACACAAAGGGGGAGGAATTGTAGGCAGAGACTAGGCAAGAGGTTATGAGACTGAATGAGGTTTTTGGTAATGTGGGTATAAAAGAGGTGCTAAATATAAAATATTTATGGAAAAAAGGTTGGAGTTGGCCTGCTGGGCTTGTAGGAAGAAGAGACTTGGGCTTGATTCCTGCCTCTGACACTAGATGTATGCCCATGAGCAATGCCTTTAACATTTCTGAGTTTTGATTTCCTCATCTACAAAATGCCTGTGATGTCTCATAGGGGTGTTGTGAGACTCAGATGTGTCTAACATACTTTTCCAACATACGTCTATCTGTACAGGTCAGTTATTTTTAGTGTTATCTGATTAAATGTGAGAGGTTAGGGAGATTGAAATATTATAGACAAATGGGATTTACTGAGAAAGCAGTGCCTGCGAGAGACAAAAGAAAAGTTGGGAGGGAAGGGCAAATTTGGGGAGGGGGGCATTATATGGTCAGTCTTGGTGTGTTGAGTTGGAGGTACTTAGAGGAAATTCAGATGGAGATGTCCAATAGTTCGTTGGAAATGCAGGATGGAGCTCAAGAATTATGTGTGTAGTGGTGATGATCAGATTCATGGGAGCAGATGATGCCCACCAAGAGTAAGAGTTTAGGAAGGGAAAGGAAGATGACCTGGGGTCGGAAGGCTTAGGGGATCCCCATACTTAGGGGGTAGGGAGAACTTGCCCAAGATCACTCAACCATCTGAATAACTGACAACTCAAAGCCAGGTTCAGTGTATGCCCTCCAATGTTACAGTGCTTCTCCAGTGCTAATATTCTAGTGCCCAGCATTAGAATAGTTGTTAGTCCCATTGAGTGCTTAGTGCTGGTCAGATCATGTCTATGAATGCCATGTTTTAGGAAGGATATTGGTAAGCTGGAATGTCTCGAGGATAGCAACCGAGATGGCAACATTTATGCCAAATGAGGATCATTTGAAGGGACTATGGATGCTTAGGCTGAAAAAGAGAATACTTGGGAGAGTATTAGTACTTGTTCTCAAGTATTTGAAGGATTAACATGTGGACAGGTATTAAACTGGTTCTGCTTGATCCGGGAGGGCAGAACCAGGAGCAGTGTATGGAGCTTGCCAAGAAGCAAGGTTCGAGGTAAAGAAAAACTTCCTAACAATTAGAGGTGTCTACAAATGAAATGGAAGCAGTAGGTGCCACCTCCTTACAAGGTTGAATGACCACTTTTGGGGTATGTAATAGAGGAGATTCTTGTTTAAGGTGGGACTAGATGGCTCCAGAACCCACTCCTAACTCTGAGATTCTGTGATTCCATCTGGTACCTTCCCCTACATGTATAGAACCTAGTGGTGTCTCTGTTTTTTAGGGGGCATTGATTCAATCCTCTGAGGACTATTTGTCAACCCATCCAATATGATGAAGCAGGATGAGATCCTGAATGAAGAGGTCCAAGATCGACTCTTTGAAGAGACTGCAATCATGGGTTAGATCTGGTTTCTATTAACTTGCAAAGGGGAAGAGACCATGGCATCCCAGGTATGTCCCTCCTGTCCCTTCTCCCTTAAGAAAGCAGACATGCTGCCAGGTGGCCAAAAGGAGGAGGGGTTTGCCAGATTGACTGCTGAGTTAGGGTGTGGTCAATGATAGGTGTGGCACATAAGAATTAAATAACCTACCTTCTAAACTTGGGGTCAACCTATCTTAGCAGTACACTTCCTCCATGATCCATAGATGATGCATCTCTAAGAGAGTGGAGGGGATAGAGAGAGTCTTGGTGAGTTTTGTAGTGAAAGCTCTGAATCTTAGGGTCTCAGGGAATTGTCTTCACAGACAATTGCTTTGACTGAGCAAGAGGGAGAGAGATTTGCCTAACACACGTATACCAGCAGGAGGCCCTCTGACTTAAAATCAGTACTCATTCTGCTAATACCGTGTTTCCCCGATAATAAGACACTGTCTTATTAATTTTTTTTGGACAGAAAAACACCAGAGGGCTTATTTTCAGGGGAGAGCTTATTTTAATGAACATTGACAGCAATTTTAATAAACAGGTAAATGTGAACAAAAAAATGTACCTTTATTCAATAATGATCATGTCATCTTCTTCAACAACATCGTCATAAGTGTCCATACCCTGAATTCCGTCCTGGATGTCTTGAGCCTCCATTTCCTTCAGAAGAAGTGGAACCAATCTGTCATGTCCAGCAATATAGCTCTCTTTAAATGAATATGTCTTGTCCAGGTAACCTGCTCGTAGTGCCTTGGCGACACAGCTGTCAGTAATTTTATCCCATGACTTCTTCACCCAAGTCACGACTTCTTGCAGACAGGCTTCACAAAGTTTCCACACTGATTTCTTTCCATTCTATTTTCAATGTAGTCATTGACTTCCATGCGCAAATGGTCCTTGAATGGCTTGTTTATTGCAATATCAAGGGTCTGGAGATAGGCAGTCATTCCTGCAGGAATCATTACTTGATCTATTCTTCTCTCTGCAAGGAAGTTCTTCATTTCTTTAGCGTGGTGAGTGCTGGCTGAATCCCAGACTATCAGACCTCTTTGGTTACCTCGCATAACAAGTGGCAGCATTAAATCAACCCACTTTCTTATAACTGCTTGTGTACACCAGGCTTTTTTGGTTTCAAGAACGTAAATGCCAGATACACGTTCAATCTTATCTTTCTTGCCCTTACTGATGATTAGAGGTGTGGCTTTCTTTCCATCCAAACGAATTGCCAAAACACAGGTGACCCGTGCACTTTCATAGCCAGTGGTGGGAATGTAGATTGACGTTGCACCCCTGTGATGAATTCTTGTTTGAGATCCTTGTCCCATAAACACTGCAGTTTCATCCATAGCAATCTTATTGCGGGTTTGGTACTTGGAAATGTCGACACTATCAATAAAGGACTTGAATGCAAGTGCATGTTTAATAACTTCAGCATCTTCCAGCTTAAACAGTGTTGTTGATCTTCTTAGGGACAGTTCTTACCGTTGAAGGAAACCGTCCAACCAGTGTTGTGATGCTTTGAATCCTTCTGAGACCATTTCAAACTCTGGTGCCATTGAAAGGGCAAATGCTTGAATATCAGCCCTGCGCACAACCAAGGCCTTTGCTCTCCTGTCAGCAATCCATTCACCAATGAGGATCTCCAAGTCAGGATATAGGGCTGCCGACCTGATCCAGACCTGCGCTTTTTCCCTTTTCCCTCATCCACCTGTTGATTGAGGTTATTATAATCTGCTCTCCATTTTCTGACCATTCAAAGATCCAAAAGTTTTTCTTTACAGAAAACTGCAAGATTCTTGCCATGTGACTCCTCTACAATTGCTTTCTTATACTCAACAGTATACGGTAGCTCTTCCTTTTTGTACTCATGTCTGAAGGTCAAAACAGACAGAATAATAAAATTATGACCATCAGTCCTTCTTTTCACTCCATCGTGCCCCCTGAGTTCTTCTTTTTTCCTCCATCATGCCCTTTTTATCCTCCATCATGCCCCCTCACTCTCGCTTACATACCGGATTTTTATGTTGTCCTGCCTCAGCTCTCCTCCGCAGCACTGCTTTCAATGGTGCCAGCAAGTAAATCACTGGGGAAGAACAGGATGACGCGCTCACTGCTGCAGCTCTGATTGGATGCAGCTCAGAGTGCGGCATGCGTTTCACGGGGAGGGGGGGGGACGGTGCATACAGAGGGTACCGTAATGTAGCGTGTAGCTCAGGGGATCACCTTCACTACATTAGCAATCTCAATAGGGCTTATTTTTTGGGGAGGGCTTATTTTAGAGGAATCTTACATAGTAAGGGGAGGGCTTATTTTTGGGATAGGTCTTATTATCGGGGAAACACGGTATCATGTTGCCTCCTGGATAGTATAGCTCTTAGGATAATAGCTAGAAGGGATCTTTAACATCAGCTAGTCCAGTGGTCAGCAAACTAGGACTTTGATAGCCAGGTATGCCTCCTCTCTTCTCCATTGTGTACAGCCCAAGAGCCAAGCCTCAGGCTGTAGTTAGCCAGCCCTTGAGTAGAGTCCAACCCTTGCATTTTGCAGATGAGAAAACTGAGGTCAAGTGAAATTAAGTGACTTGCCTGAAGTCACAAGGCAGTAGTAAATAGCAGAGTCAGAATTTGAACTCAGTACCTCTGACCCCAAATCTAGCCCTCTTTTTGCTATACCAAGGGATAGCACCACTCTCTCACCGGATTCTGGATTAACTAGAATGAATGAATAGCAATCAGCTAAAACATTTATTAAGCACCTACCATGTGCTGGGCACTTGGGATACAAACATAAAAGTGAGATAGTTCCTGGCCTCAAGGAGCTTGCATTCTCTTTGATTTTTAAAATAAGATCCATTATTTATCATTGTTTTTTTTTTTAAATCTTCCCTGGAATCAATCTGACCCACTTAGAACATACTCGCTCAGATTCTAGGCTTTGGTTCTTGGTATTTTTTATTCTTTATATCATCACAAAGCAAAGAAAAATTGCTCAATAATATAAGAAAATACATTTGTGAAGGGAAACAGGTGATAGCCAGAGAAGAAATGATCGTAAAGCCTCTCCTGGGTTACACAGAAAGGATATGAGAAAATGAGGGGACTGCCATAAAGAAAGAGGAAGATTTGGATTTTGTTAAAATAGTAAAATAATAAAAAAAAAGGTGAAGAGAAAGAAAAGTGAGAAAAAGATTCTTTATGAAGATATCTTTCAGCTGTTTGCAAAAGGCCATTTGGAAAGGGGAGTTTACTTTATTAATAAGTGAAAAATCAGCAGTGATAGTCACTGGAGCTGTGATTTCATTAATATAGGGAACTCCTGGAGGCAGAAACTCTCTCTCAATGTATATATTTTTATTGATACATTCTTTTTTTTATATGACCTTCATTTCTGAATACAGCTGTTCCCCATGGAGAAAGCCATTCTTTGTAATTAAGGCAAGTAAAAAAGCTCAGCAAAACTAACACATCAATGGAATCTGAAGGTATATGCAATATTCTACTCCCCTGGACCCTCTCCTCCACCTCTACAAAGGAGGGAGGTGCATTTTCTGGTATCTTCTTCAGTGTCCTGCTTGGTCATAATTATCCTCCAGTATTCAGCTTCATTCCATTTATATCGTTGGAGTCAGGTCTGAAGTAAGTTTTGATGAAGTGGACAGATATATGGATTGATGAAAAAGAGCTAGGAGGACCTTTGAGGTTTTTTGGAGGAGGGGAGAATGGGGTTGGGGTTTATGTGCAAAAAAGTCTCAGAGGCAGAAATAAGTCAGCCACCTGGTAAACATACATAGGCTTGGCTGGAGTGGCCAGTGGGAGTGGGGACTGATGGGAGAAGAGTGATTGGGTGAAGGTGGGGCAGAAAGGTTAGGGAGTGGTGGCTTTATCTTTCCATGGTATTGTTCCAGGGTACAATGCTTGGAGATGTTTCTGTGGTCTCTCAGAGCCACAGACTGTGGAGGAACTTGGTGATGTTCTCCAGAACATAAAATTGGCCGAGAAATTTCTGGACCTGTATGGGACAGCAGACAATACTGACCATGGATCGGGGCTGTGGTGGAGCCTTTTGTTCCCAATGGGAGAGTGGGGCCTCTGCTTTCCTGTCTGATTGGCCGACAGTTTCAGCAGATTTGAGATGGGGACAGGTGGGACTCAAATCCAGGTCTTCCTGACTCTAAACCTAGTATTTTATTTGTGATACAAAGTTTTCTAATTCAGGAATATTGAGTAAATGTCATAGTTGGGTCTGCAGTCTTAAAGTGATACTATGGAGCTCACCTGAAAGAAGTAGTGGGTAGTGGTGTCAGGAACAGGACTTGATAGAGGAGTCTGGGCACCTTCAGAGGCTGGGTGGTAAGGACCTCGAATGGTAGTGGCAGAGAGGTGTTACCTCCCTCCATGATTCTGTTGCCAAGCACGCTCTGCTTATTAGCTACATGAATGAGAAGAATTGCACCTTCCTCTTCCAATCAGGGATGAGAAGGATCAGTGTCAGGGGAAGAAGGCAGATGGGGGTGGATGGGCTGGTTGACATTCCTTGGGAATTGTGCCTGGATGCTATCCTATCCTTTTCCATGCACAGTATGCACTCAGAGGGAGGACTATTAAATGAAGCTTGTATTCTTGACTGGTCAGTTTCTTCCTGGTTTTCTGCAAGTTTTGATGGGAGAATTCAGGGGTTTTCACAGATGAGCAGGTAGAAGCCTTGAAAATTTTTTCCTTGTCTTTCTTGTTCTGTGACAACACCCACCTTTATGAAGTCCCTAGAGATGTGTTTCAAGTTAACAACTATCCTGAAGACTTTGTAAATTGCACAGTTTGGAAAGCTTGATTTGTCTCCCTGGAAAGTTTGAATTGAGTAGAAAGGTAAGGATTATGTTTTTCTCATTGTTGTTCCCTGCCTCACTTTACACAGATATCCTTCTAGCTTCCAATGACTCAAAAACTGTTGCAGTCAGGGCCAGTTCCAATTGGAACAGAGTCCTTAGAGGTGACCTAGTTCATCTCCCTCATTTGACAAAGGGAAATGACTTGCCTGAAGTTGCATAGTAAAACAATGGCAGAGAGGAGACTAGAACTCAACTTTTATGAGTTCTAGGAGTAAGCCATTTCTACAGTAGTAGAAAGAGCATTGGCCTAGAGGTCAGGAGAGAACTGGGCTTTAATCAATCAATCAACAAGTATTTATTAAATGCCTGCTGTATGTCAGGCACTATGCTATGAGTTCAGAGTTACAAGGACAAAGAATAAAATAATTCTCACTTGCAATGAGCTTTTGGGCAAAAAAGTCTCAGAGGCAGAAGTAAGCCAGTCACCTGGCAAACATTCATAGGCTTGGCTGGAGTGTCCAAGAGGAGTGGGGATTGATGGGAGAAGAATGATTTGGTTCTTTACCTTTTTTGTTTCATGGACCCTCTTGGAAGTCTGAGGGAAATTTATGGACCTCTTCTCAGAATAATAAAAAAATACATAGAGTTATAAAGGAAACTATGTTAAAACTTTATTTTATTTTTCCATAGAAGTCATGCATCCCTTGAAATATACCCACAGATCCTCCATGAATCCCAGGTTTAATAGCCTTTATTCTAATGTGAAGTTTCAAATCAAATGGACCAGTTGTGTGACCTCAGGCAAATCACTTAACCTCTCTGAGGTATAGTTTTCTCATCTGTAAAATGGGACTAATAATACTCTACCTCCTTAGAAGGATTGTTGGGAGAAAAGCATTTTACAGACCTCAAAGCTATCTAAATGTCTATCTGTCTAAATACAAGTCAATGATATTATTAAACCAGATTGTCGTTTGCCTGCCTTTTGGTTTTTCTGAAACCTGTGAATTATCCTTAATTACCTGATTGTTGACATCTCACATTTTGAATTTACTTTTTTTCTCTACAGGCAGCTGTAAAGCCCTTTGAAACTTAAATACTTAACCATGTCCTGAGTTTTGAAAAGGAGGCAGCTGGTGCTGCGCCTTAGGTTGAAACATGGTTGTTTTTAGCACAGAATCAGCTGCTTTTGAGAGTTAAGCAGCAGAGGTAGGATTAGGAAACTGGATAGTTTCTTGGCTTCTCCTGAATGATCCTTATTAAGTTTGGTATAAATTACCAGGCAAACAGACAAACACTTATTCAAGTAAAAGGTATCAACAGCAACATATTTTCAAAGCCAAATAGGATGGTTAGATTGGCTGCCATTTTGGATTATCCCATACCATTCTTCCCTCCCATTGGCTTCAATTTTTGCTGTTACATGGAACTGTTCCATGAAACACCAGTGCTGATGGGTTCTTTTTGTCCTTGATTCCCAGGCAGGAATACTATAACACTGACCTAAAGGTCCATAGAAAGAGAGATTTCTTTATGGTTATTGTTTAGTTGTTTCAGTTGTATCTGATTTTTTGTGACTTGATTTTTTTTTTTTACAAATATACTGGAATGGTTTGCCATTTCCTTCTCTAGTTCATTTGACAGATGAGGAAATTGAGGCAAACAGGGTTAAGTGACTTGCCCAGGGTCACACAGTTGGCAAATGTCTGAGGTCAGATTTGAACTCACAAAGATAAGTCTCTCTGCTTCCAGGCCTGGTGTTCTATCTACTTCACCACCTAGCTGCCCTTGAGAGCTTTCTACTCTACTCCCAATTGTCCTCCTTACCTAGAGAAGCCTCACAGTCGATATCTCCCCATCAATAGAGCCTTGTTCAGCATGTTCTGGACATGAACTGTTATATATTGAACTGTGACTGATGAGACCCAGAAAGCACTAATAGCCACAAGGCCAGCATTGTATGAGCACTCCATCAGGGAAAGTGTGTTATGACCAAAGTATGGTAATAATAACTAATAATAATAATAGTACACAGTAGTTAAAGACTTGCAAAGTGCTTTACATATGGTCATTATGAGGTGGTAGTATTATCTTCATTTTACAAAAAGGAGATTGAGAGAGGTCAAGGGACTTGTTCAATGTCACATAGCTTGCTAGGTGTCTGAATCAGGATTTGAACACAGGTCTTCCTGACTCTAGATACTGAAGCAGTTTGTCACTTCCTCCTCCCACTCAGTTTACAGAAGAGGAAATGGAGGCAACAGAGTTAAGTGACTTGCCCAGGGCCACACAGCTAGTAAGTATCTGAGGGTGGATTTGAACTCAGGAAGACAAGTCTTCTGACTCCAGGAATATGGCATGCCCCTGCCTGTTAATTATTGGATGGATCATTAACATTGCTTCCACCTTTTACACTGCACAGAGCTCCTGTCCATACTCCACATTGTAAATGGGGGCTGCCAGGTGGGTAAGGCATTATTAGGCCTGGAGTCAGGAAGACCTAAGTTCACATTCAGATGCAGATACTTCTTAGCTGTGTGACCCTGAGCAAGGCATTTTACCTTTGTCTGACTCAGGTTTCTCATCTGTAAAACAGGTTCATAATAGCATCTACCTCCCGGGTTGTTTTGAGAATCAAAGGAGATAATATTTGTAAAGTGTTTTGCAAACCTGAAAGCAATCTCTAAATGCTAGCTCTTAGTTATGATAATAGGAACAATAGCTAATATTTGTATAGTATTTACTATGTGCTGGGTGCTTTACAGTTATATCTCATTTGATCTTCCTAACAATTCTGGTAGCCAGGAGCTATTGTTATCCCCACTTTACAGATGAGGAAACTGAGGTTGACCTAGGTAAAGTGACTTGCCCAACATCACAACGTATGAAGCTGGATTTGAACTCAGGTCTTCCTATCTCCAGGAACAACTCTCTAACCACGGAACCATCTAGCTAAACTGTGTTGATCTTGGTTTTCTTCTTTAGGTCTGGGCTGGGCTTGCTCGTTTTATGCTGTGTGCTATTATGTCTCAGAGAAGCCTGGGAAAGGGAACGCGAGGCACACAGTCTCTGAACCAGGTCGTGGGTCTTCCTCCTGGTAGCTCCAGGCCCTGTTTTCCTTTGGGGGCTAATGCAGGATGCCCACGGTTCTTTACTTAATGGCATTAAGGTGTTGTTTTTCTCCCAGGGCATCTTGGCAGTTTCCCTCGCCGGCAGGGTTGCGCCAAGTTTTCGGATAAGTGGTGGAGTCCCTTCTAGCCCGGATCCCTCCACCTCCCCTTTAACTCCTGCGTTTCCTAGCTCGTAGTGCCTACGGGAGCTTTCCAGGGTCCTGGAGCCACTTGTAGCGCTGGTGTTTGTGACCGAACAATGTTCATGCCTTTGTTTTAAGTCGTGGGCGTCAGCCCCAGAGCAGGGAGTGGACGTTAGTGACCCTTCTCTGCAGGAAGAAGGACGTACAAGCCCCTGGCAGGGGTAGGAAGGGTTTATTTCGAGTAGACTCGAGTAATTCAGGCCCGCGGCAGTTTCGTCCGAGGTGGTGGAAGAAGCTGCCAGAGCAGTCACTCACGGCTTCGCCGCCCTTAGGCGTGTGCGGGATCTGGGCAGCTGGCTGAGGGGTCACCGACGTGCAGGACTCAGCTGTCACATTACAAGTGACCCATGTCGTCCTCCCTATTCAGACATCTGACGGCTTCCCTGGCAGAGGCCTCGGACCTGTCATTTAAGGCCCTTCGCAGAATGGCTCCCACCTTCCTTTTCACTACATTCCAGTTCCACCTTTCCTTTCCCAGTACCTCCTGTCAAATGTGAGGAGGCATATCTGCTGGAAGGGTTTTGCTTTTATTCCTTCCCCTTCTTTTTAGTGGGGAGTGCTAGGGGAGGGAAGGAAAATAGATATTTGTTAATGGAAAAAATTAAATTAAATAAAAAACCCCATAAAATCAATTTTTGTTCTTATTCATTCTTCATTCTAGTCAAACTGGCCAGCTAGCTGTTCCTTGAACCTGACATTTCTTTTCCTGCCTTTACACAGGTTGCCCCCTCCCCAGCCCTCTTCGCCTTCCCTCCTCCCTCTTCCTCCTTTCCCTCCCTTCTTCCTATCTCTCTTCTCTCTCCCTCCTTCCTCTCCCTTTTCCCTTTCCTTTTTCATCCTTCTTTCTCTCCCTCCTCCCCCTCTTTCTTTCTCTCCCCCTTTCCCCCTCTGTTTCTACTCTCTCTCCTTCCTTTGTCTCCCTCTTCTCTTTCAAAGTACTGCTTATATGCACCCCGCCCCAGATTGGGGTCATTCCTGATCACCTCTTCCATTGTCAGTGTTCTTTAGCTCTTGAAACTACCTTGTATATGCTATAATAATAATAATTTTTGTCATTGTTTAGTCGTATCTAACTTCATGACTCGATTTGGGGTTTTCTTGGCAAAGTTACTAGAATGGTTTGCCATTCCCTTCCCTAGCTCATTTTACAGATGAAGAAACTGAGACAAACATGGTGAAATGACTTGCCCAGGGTCTAGTAAGTGTCTGAGACCACATTTGAACTCACAAAGATGATTCTTCCTGATTTCAGTTAGCTGTCCATAATAATAAAGATCACTAGCATTTATAGAATGCTACAAGTTTGTAAAGTACTTTATAAACAGCATCTTATTTTATCCCTAGAACAACCCTGTGTAATGGAAATGCAAATTTGGAAGATCTTCCCTGCCCCTAGGCTAATGTGCACCTGAAGCCTGGGGAGGGAGGCTTGTTTTTCAGTAGATACTTCTTGATTGGCCAGTGAGTCAATAAGGTTGTTACATTCTCTGAGCCAGGAGAAGGCTATATAAGCCCTGATGTGTAGCTTTGTTTTGGGGGCTCACTTTGAGAAGTGTTCTGTGATTTGATCTGAATTCTGGGAAGCCGTTGTTGAGAGTCCCCCGGCTTTGAAAAACCCAGAATGTGGAAACCCAGATGTTGACTGGGTATGGATGTAATGGTTGGACAGTTTGGAAATCTGTCTACTTGATCTGTTTCTGTCTTGATAATTATGCCTGTATACTTTGAGGTTCAGGGTGCTGACCTTTTCTCCTGAACAAGGTAAACGATATATGTCTGACTGATTAAAGTAAGCTTGTTAACCCATTTTGAGTTGCTTTCCTTTAACAAAGCCGATCCAAGAACCTGTGTGAGCAGGCACCCTGGGGACACTGGGGTGCTTGCTGCTACACCCTGGGAAGAAGGTGCTATTATTATTTACATTTTACAGATGAGGAAACTGAGGCAGACAGAGGTAGTAAATTGCCCAGGGTCACACAGATTTAAATTCATGTCTTCCTCACTCCAGGCCCAGCCCTGTATCTGCTGTGTGCTAGGTATGTTATATCTCTTTCCCCTTCCCCAGTAGAATGTGAGATCCATCAGGACAGGGACTGTTTCCTTTGTGGCTGTTATATTTTTGTCTTTGTATCTCTTATGTCCAGCATAGGGCACTGCACACAATTGGTGCCTCTCTGTCAAAAGGATTTGAGGAAGTTTAATCCTTTTCTGGAAGTGAGAGGCCTTGAGAAGCCTGGAGTGAAAAATCCCAGGAGTGCTCTTGATTGTTTTATTACTGCAGGTGTGTCTAGAAGGTCCTACTAGGAGAGGCAGAAAAGAGGTCTGGGGGAAACTCAAGACCTGAGACCTTCTCTCTGACAACTACAGGATAGCATGATGAAATGTCTGGTACATTGGGGCTTAGGGAGTTATTAATAAATGTTGTCCTCCATGATGGATTGATGTTCTATTTATTTCTAGTTAAAAAACAAAACAAAACAAACCTCCCTCACTAAGTAAGGTGTTAAGGTCCTTACTAAGGAGGATGCTGATTGACCTCACTCATTTTGGGAAGAATAGTTTTATTAATGAGAGCTTCAGGTGCTAGGTGATGCCATAGTGCACAGAACACCTGGTTTGGAGTCAGGAAGACTCATCTCCCTGAGTTCAAATCTGGTCTCAGATACTAGCTGTGTGACCCTGAGCAAGTCACTTCACCCTGTTTGCCCTGGCTGCCTCATCTGTAGAATGAGCTGGAGAAGGAAATGGCAAACCCCTCCAGTGTTTTTGCCAAGAAAACTCCAAATGGGGTCACAGAGAGTCAGACACAACTGAAATGACTGAACAATGGTGGCTAGATGATGTAACAGATGAAGTGGCAGGCTTGGTGTCGGGAAGATGATGTCAAGTCCAGCTTCGGTCACTTGCTAGCTGTGTGATTCTGAGCCAGTCTCTTAACCATGGTTTGTCTCAATTTCTTCATCTGTAAAGTGAAAATAACAATAGCACCCATTTCCCAGAGTTTTTGTGAGGATCAAATGCAATAATATTTGTGCTTTGTTAACCTTAAAGTGCTAGACAAACTTTGGT
>NW_027185798.1:25669164-25671736 GCF_028583685.1 Petaurus breviceps papuanus
TAGAAATTCATTAGTTTCTCACATAATCCTCTTTCTTGCTCTTTGCATATTGAAATGTTTATGTTCCTTGTGGTTAAGTTCACAACTAAAAAGAAAAATTTAAAAATCTCGGAGAATTATATAAATGTGAATTATGATTCCTTTGACTTCCATTTAGACAGAGGTGGGGGGCAGGGCAGTCTGGCTGCAGCTTTGTCTTTGCTCTCCACCCTAAAGCAGTCACTGTGCCTTTCCAGGATGTCAGTGAACACTGTCATGCTTCAAAGTGATTTCTGAGCAATGTGGAGCTTTTATTATGAATTCCAGGAAGCCAGAGACTCTTGCATAAGGTGTGAATCATAACCTAATACTTATATAGTTCTTCAGGAAAGGGGAAAAAGGATTCCAAGCATTTAGATACATGTCTTATTTGAGGAGGTTGAATCTTGGAGATGTCAAATGACTTTTTGTAGTCATGAAGGATAGGAGGGAATGAGGAAGGAAAGTAGGAAGAGGAGAAGGAAAGATGGGAGAGAGGGAGGAAAGAAGAAAGAGGGAGGGAAAAAGGAAAAATGGGATGGAGGGAAGAAGGAAAGAAAGGAAAGAGGGAGGAAGAATGGAAGGATGGGAGGAATGGAGGAAGGAAGGGAAAAGGAGAAGAGAGAGAGGGAGGGGGAAGAAAGAAGGGAGGGAGAGAAAGGAGAGCAAGAAGGAAGGAAAGAAGGAAAAATGGGGAAGAAAAGAGGGGGAAGGAAGGGAAGGAAGAAGGGGTTGAGGGAGTGAGTAAGGAATAAGAGAAAATAATATTAAAATATTTTATAGTATTAATTAATTAAAAACAATTTAGGCAATAATACCTAAAATACTCACCAAAGAGTTGTTGTGAAGTTCAAATGAATTAATGTATCAAAATATTTTAGAAAGCTTCAAGTGTTATACAAATGTTATTTTAATTTAATATTAAGTTTGCAGTCCACTAAAATCCCCATATCTTTTGTTTTTAGACAAGCTATCTAATCATGCTTTCTCCATCTAGTATGTGTGAAAACATTGATTTTTTTGAACCCAAATGTAAGATTTCAATTTATCCCTGTTACATTTGTTTTTATTGAATTTGTTGCAGTGTTCAACCTTGTCAAGACCTTTTTGCATTCTTGGTAACCAGTGTCTTGGTTAAACCTTCCAAATCAGCACCTGCATATTTGATAAGCACACCATCTATACCTTTATTTGAATCATTGATAAAAATGTTAAAAAGTATTAGGCCAAGCAGAAAGTCCTGGACCGATCTACTGGCTTCCTGCCAGGTTAATCAAGAGCCCCTAGCAACTACTCTTTGAATCTTACCATTGAAAAGATTATTATTATTATTTTTTGGTCTTTTTGGAGGGGGGGGGGGAAAGGCAGGGCAATTGGGATTAAGTGACTTGCACAAGGTCACACAGCTAGTAAATGTTAAGTGCCTGAGGCTGAATTTGAACTCAGGTCCTCCTGACTCCAGGGCCAGTATTCTATTCACTTTGCCACCTAGCTGCCCCCATCGAGTGGATTCTTAATCCATATAATTATGCAATCATCCAGTCCACATCTCATAGTCATTTTCCAGTGTATAGTTGAAGACGTTTTGACAAGTATTGCACCAATTTAGGTAAATTATTTCTGCCGCTTGCCTGATCTATTCACTAAGTAATCCTGTCCAGAAGGAAATGAGGCTAGTCTCTCTCTAGCAGGACTTGTTCCTGATGAAGCTGGGCTGACTTTTCATGAGCAATGAGAACTTTTCCGAATATTCACTTCCTGCATTGGGGTCTCAGCTTTAATATTTTGCATTTGCTGCATTGAAAAAAACCCTATTGGATTTGGATTCAGAGACCTTGGATCTACTCTGACCTGCACCACTTGCTGGTGCATGCCCTTAGGCAAATCACCTGACAGCTATGTGCATCCCTTTCCCCATCTATAAAATGAGGATAATAACAAAGGACCCCCTCCCACCCCCCTTCATTCTGGTCATTTTCTGCCCCAACACTTGCTCCTTCCTTCAAACAGGAACCACCAGAGGTCATGGCTGAGAGGAGCTAAGTTTCCTGGTCTGGACACTGCATGGGACTATGAGGGCCTGAACTAATATGGTGGTATAGAGGGAAGAATGTAGATTCAAGAGATATAAACATAGAATTGACAAGACTGGGCAATTGTCAATAGTCATTTAACGTTTATTATGAATGTACTATGTGTCAGGCGCTGTGCTCAGTGCTGGGGATACAAATATAAAAAAAGAAAGACAGTTCCTGTCCTCAAGGAGCTTGCAATTTAATGGGGGAAGATAATGCACAAAAAAAGTTAGAAAGCAGGGAGTGGGGGAGCTAAGGAACCTGATTCAGGCAAGGTGGAGAAGCCAAAAAAAAAAAAAAAGTCCAAAAGGAGGGGAGCTTTGGGATGGTAGGGACTATCTTTCTTCTTGCCTGTATGTATTTCACCAGGGCTTAGCACAATGTTTGGCACAGAGTAAATGTTTAATAAATGCTTGATTTCTTCATTTCTCCTTCTTTCTTTCTTTCTTTCTTTCTTTCTTTCTTTCTTTCTTTCTTTC
>NW_027185798.1:25671746-25674637 GCF_028583685.1 Petaurus breviceps papuanus
CTCTCTCACTCCCTCCCTTCCTTCCTCTTTCTTTCTTCCTTCATCAAAATTTCTTTCATAATAATACTAAGATGTTATTTACCTGCTAAAATACTCCTCCCTTACCCAACTACACATCTGTCTGAAGACAGATTTTCTTCATATAGTTCAACCAAAGCAACATATCTGGACAGATTGAATGCAGAAGGAGATATGAGAATCCAGCTGTCTTCTATTAAGGCAGAAATTAAAGTTATTTACAGAAATATGTAGGACAATGCCCCTCTTCTCACTTAATTTTTTGTTTTGGGAAATAGTTTTTTTTCATAAAATGTTATTTGTGTTACCATGTAATGTGTTTATTATTGTTATTTTAATTGAGTTAATAAATATTTTAAAATGTTTCAGTTTTAATTTCTAATATGGTAAATATCAATGAATATAACCCATTAAACAAAAGCTCTTTGGGGTACTCAATATTTTTTTTTGCTTTTTTTGGGGGGGGAAGACAGAGCAATTGGGGTTAAGTGACTTGCCCGAGGTAACACAGCTGGTAAGTGTTGAGTACCTGAGACTGGATTTGAACTCAGGTCTCCTGACTCCAGGGCCAGTGTTCTATTCACTGTGCCACCTAGCCACCCCAATCCTCAATATTTTTTAAGAGTGGAAGTGGGGGGGGCAGCTAGGTGGTGCAGTGAGTAGAGCACCGGCCCTGAAGTCAGGAGAACCTGAATTCAAATGCGGCCTCAGATACTTAACACAAAAATCTAGCCATGTGGCCTTGGGCAAGTCACTTAACCCCAAATTGCCTCCAAAAAGCAAAAACAACAAGAACAACAACAAAAAACAAGAGTGGAAGGGGGTTCTGAGCCCCAAAAGTTCGAGAACCATTGCATTATACCATGGGACTTATCATTAGAGGGCTTTAAGGAGTGGAATGATTCTCTTTCTCATTTTCTATCCCTTCTCCAACTCTGACCATGTCTCCCTCAAACCAGGGGACCAAGTCAGAATGGGAAAGGAGATGAGGTAAGGAAGAAAGATGGAGAGAGTATTCATTCAATATCCATTCACTTATTTATTCAATAAATAAATATCTATTTAGATTTATGTGTGCCAGGCACTGGGTGAAATTAAAAGTTGACACAGTCTATCTTTGGGGATCTTCTAGTCTTATTGGTATAAGCAGGAGAGAGTCCTAGGCAGCACATTGGATAGAATGCTGAGCCTTGAGTAAGAAAGATGTGAGTTCAAATCCTGCCTCAGATACTTAGTAGTTGTGTGACTCTGGGCAAGTCACTTCAACCCCCTCAGTTTCCTCAACTGTAAAAATGAGAATAATAGCCCTACTTCCCAGAGTTATTGTGAAGATCAAATGATACAATGACTGTAAAGCACTTTGTGCAATATCTGGTGCATAGTGAGTGCTATATAAATGTTTGCTGTTGTCATCGTTATAAACACTTAAAGGGGGCATTTGCCCATTCCAGAAAGGGAAGTAGAACTTAAATTTCATTTCTGAACTTTCAAACAAAATGTACCAAAGGCTTTGCCTTCCTACTTTGGCACCTGGAAAATTAATTTTGGGGGGTCCTGCCATTATTGAGTGGAATGAATACCTGCCAGAATCCCAGAATTCCAGGGCTTAGAGGGACCATAAAGATTATTGATGATTTATAGAGGGAGATACTGAAGCCTTTACTGTTGTCATTTGTCTTTGTGACCCCATTTGAGGTTTTCTTGGCAAAGATACTGAAGTGGTTTGCCATTTCCTACTCCATCTAATTTTATAGATGAAGAAACTGAGGCAAACAGGGGCAAGTTACTCACCCAGGGTCACACAGCTAGTAACTGTCTGAGACCAGATTTGAACTCAAGAAAAAGAGTCTTCTTGACTTCAGATGCAGTACTGTGCTACCTAGTTGCCTACATTAGGTCATGCCAGAGTCACCAAAATGGTCCTAGGCACACAATTCCTCGGGAATGGGGAAACCCTAGGGGTGCAGCAGGCCAAGGTTCTAGAATAGTGAAATCACACAGGTGTGGAGTTCTAGAAAGGCTACTTTCCAGGGCCTCTAAGAGTCTCTTCCTTGCTCTATGCTCTTCAGGAAGCAGGACAGTTGGGGTCCACAGGGATTTATCTGGAGCTGGAGCTGAAATAGCTCTTATTGCTGCTGTCACACCTACCTTTTCAGCCCTGGAGGGAGGGGCTGCCAGGTGGTCATTCCTACTCTTCCCATCCTTTCCCTGGACCATCTGGATTTCAGCAAGGGTCAGGAAAAGAAAGGCAAGGGAGGCAACCAGCGAGGTAGGGCAGGATTCAACAAGGCAGGTTTAGCAGGATGGCTCAAATATTCCAACAATCAAATGAATACAAGATCTCATGGTTTGGGGGGCTCCTCCAACTATCTTAGTGCCTTCCCTAGGAGACTAGCAGCACTTTATCCCATCTCAAACTTGTTTGTACTTTGTTGTTTGTGTGTTGTCTTCTCTTTTAAACTCTAAGTTCCTTGAGGGCAGGGACTAATTTTTTTTGCCTTTATTTGTATCCTCAGTGCTTAGCACAGTGCCCACAGGGCACATAGTAGGTTCTTAATACAATTTGTTGACTGACAGACAATGCAGTTAGCTGTTCATCCAGGCCTTGCCAAACCATGAAATTTTTTCCACATATGTTCATATGTCCACTGTGGGTCCACCCAACATGCTGGAAGCCCCTGGATTCCAGTAAAACACACTGGTTGTTGACCTGTCATGCCTAACCCTTACCATGTGACCAGCTTGCCTTCTCTTCCTCTATATATTTCTAATATACTCATGAAGAAGCTTTATAATGTTGTTCTCCTGATTGCACATCAGTCAGTCAATCAACAAGCATTTACTAAACACTTATGTGCCAGGCACTGGGGATG
>NW_027185798.1:25679637-25689322 GCF_028583685.1 Petaurus breviceps papuanus
AGCCATGGAAAGTAAGAGGCAAAGGTGAGTTATAATCTAGACAATGAACATTCTTCATTTACTTGGTCTTTCCTCTGTGGGTGGTTCTCCTCCTGTAGGCTCTTCAGTGTTTATGGATTAGGGAGATTAACTTTTGCAATTTGTAAAATCCTTTTGGACGCAGTTTTGATTTGATCCTAACACCAGCCCTGTGGAGTAGAAATATTACCACTTGAAGAGGATTTTCCCTAGACCAGATTCTATCTTATTTCATTGGATTTGTAGTTGGAATGGACAATTTTGTCCAGTTTATTAAATTTGTACATGGGGAAACCAAGGCTTAGGAAGTGGGTCACATAGTAAGTATAGCAGAGTTTGAATTTGAATCATGGTCTTCTGACTCAAACTCCAATGCTCTTTCTATGGTAGCACCTTTGTATACCTGGAATCTAAATGATATCTTATGCTCAGTAGGCACTCTGTAAATGTTTCTCAAATTGTATTGAGTTGAATAGTGTAAACCTTAGTGATCTCTAAAAGCAACCTTGACCTTCTTGACCACTGAGTCAGCATTTATTGAGTGCCTGCACACTGCTAGACACTGGAAATACAAGGACGAAAACCATCCCCCTTTTCTGAAGAAGCTACTTGAGGGGTGGTGGTAGTGGAGGAGGTCTTTGTGGTACAGTGAGTACTGACTGCAGTAGGAGAATCTGATTTTCACTTCTGATCCTCACAACCCACACAGTGGGCTATGCTGTAAGGTGTTAGAAGTCTACAGTGAAGGACAGACTGGCCAGTAATGACTCTGTCTCAAGGCCAGTGATAACTGCATTCTTGATAGCACACTAGTCCTTTTCTGTTCTCTTTGGTGTCTCAAGTGACCTGGAGAATGTCACTTAACTTTTCTTGGCCTTGATTTGCTTATCTGTAAAATGATGAAGTTAGACCAGGTGGCTGCTAAGGTTTGTGAGCTAACTCTAGGTCTCTGATCCTTTGAGACTATTCAATTGTATATAAACTATAGTGTAATTATAAAGTAATTGGGGTGTGTGTGTAGGGGGGAGATAAATGACTGGGGATATCAAGAGAGCACTCCTATAGGAGACAGCAGTGGAGTTGGGTTTAAAAGAAGCTAAGGATTCCAAGAGCGAGAAGTGAGTTTGGGTATTCACACATAGGGGGTACAGTCTGTGTAAAGAGGCAGAGATTGGATGCCAAGTCATCAGGCCAGTTTGGCTAGAACAGAGAGTACATGAGGGGGAATGACATGAGAATGCCCTGGAAGAACAAGTCAGCACCAGATTGGGGAAGACTTTAAATGACAGGCTAAAGAATGCTTCTTTATTCTAGAGCAGAGGAGTCTGTGTATAGATTTCAGAAGTCTGTGAATTTGGATAGGGAAAAAATACATCTCCATTTTCACTAACCTTTCAGTGAAATTGAGCATTTCCTTGCATTATGAATGCAGGCAATGCACATAATTCTGAGAAGGGGTCACTGGGCTTCACTGGATTGCCAAAGGGGTCCATTTCACACAAAAAGGTTAAGAACCACTATCTTGGAGGCGAAAGGATAAAAGTCATTCATTCAACATTCAAGAAACATTGTTTCTGCCACTTAGGCTTATCTGTGCTAAGCACTGAGGACACAGATATTTTAAAGTGACAATTCTGCCTCCAAGGAATTTATAATTTACTAGGGCAGACAGACTTTTTTGGCCTCAGAATCCCTTTATGTGCTTAAAAATTATTGAGGACCTCCCAAAAGCTTTTTTTTGGTGTGGGTTATATTTGTTGACATTTACCATAATAAATATTAAAAAATATTAGTATTATTTTGAATAATTTTGACCTTGAGGATCCTGGAAGTGTCTTGGGGACTCCAGGGGTCCTTGGACTATACTTCAAGAACCACTGGATCCACAAATCTGGGTTTTCTGCTGTAGGGACTGATGCCTGCATTAAGAAAGATGACAAAGGGGTGGCCAGGTAGCACAGTGAGTAAAAGCACCGGCCCCAGAGTCGGAATGACCTGGGGATTGAATCAGGGTTCAGACACTTAGCACCACACCCAGAAATAGCTGGCTGTGTAACCTTGAGCAAGTTACTTAACCTCAATTGCTTAGGGGCGGCCAGGTGGCTAAGCCAGTAAGAGCACTGGCCCCAGTGTCAGGATGATCTGGGGATCGAATCAGGGTTCAGACACTTAGCACCACACCCAGAAATAACTGGCTGTGTAACCTTGAGCAAGTTACTTAACCTCAATTGCTTTAAAAAAAAAAAGAAAGATGACAAGCTGGATTTCTTTCCAGAGTCCTGAGCATACACAGACTGTTGTTGCTTCAGCAGAAGGGGTCCATGAAAAGCAGGCAGGGTCAATGAAACCAGAAAAGTCAGATTGCCCTCTCATCTTTACCCCTTCCTTTAACACCCACCTCTCCCCTGATGCTCTGGAGGGCTGCACTTAGATCACTTTATTTTTCCTTCCTTCCAGGAAATTAACAAGAGCAAATTTGGGACAGGTCAAAGAGAGTCCTCTCATTTCAAATTATGGCCCTAAGCCCAGAGCTACCCCAGGGCCTCCAGGGGCCCATCTGAATGGAGACCAGGACCTGGATGTACCTGACAAGGAACAGCGTCCTTGTAGTTTTCTCTCTGATCAGCTGCTCTCTTGCCTCCAGTGAAGCTGAAATCTACAGTTGGTGTGAAATTGCCCATCTGTTTCAACAAAATGGACTTGATGGCTATTGGGGATATCAGCTAGCTGACTGTAAGCTCCCTCTCTTCCTTTCCCCACTCCTTCCAACACCAGACATTAGGATTCATTTACACCCCCTCCCCCCTTTTCTTCTCACTGACTTTTCTTAAGAACCTTTCTGATTGGGGTATGAGAGATCCCAGAGCATGTAATATGGTGCTACATGTCAGCTGAATGTGTAACCAGCTTGGCCTTGAAGTCAGCATCTTAGAGGTATCTTAGAGATCAGCAAGTCCAACTTTCTCATTTATATAGAAGGGGAAACAGAGTCAGAGAGAAGGGAAGTAGGATCATAGGATTGTAGATGCAGAGCTGGAAGGGACTTTAGAGATCATCTAGTCTTAAACCTTCATTTTATAAGTAAGGAAACTGAAGATTAGAGATATTAAGTGACTTGACCAAGGGTTTATAGCTAATAAGCCTCTGAACTGGGAATTGTGTTTAGTTCTTCTGACTCTAAACATAGGATTTTTTACTCTGTGCATTCCTTTCCCAAGCTGGGCACCCTGGAGTCACACAATTGCTTTGGTCTCTGTCCATGGTTCTTGCATAACTTTCAGTCCCAGATCCAAAGTGACCTTCCCTAATTCCCCCAGCTACAGAAAGAATGTACCTTCCTCCTTGATCTTCTCAGGCTATCCTGTTTGAACCCTTTCATACATTTTCTAATTTTCTTTATGGCCATTTTCCCCTATATTCCCTCCAGTTTTCTTTTTCCATAAGAGACTTCTTTTGAAAAGGATCCTATAATTCAGAGCTTGAAGGCACTTTGTATATCATCTAATTTGGAGGTCACAAACTCATTTTAAAAAATATATTTTATAGTCCCATTTCAAAATAATTAGTTTTTTTGTAATCCTATGTATTTTATTTTATGTATTTAAAAACCTAATTCTGAGGTTTCACTCAGCTGACTGCCCAAGTGCTCCATGACACAAAAAACATGTAAGAAAGAAGAAAACAATCATTTACTGAGCACTAATTATGTGCCAAGCACTGGAGATACAAATATTAAGAAGAAAAATAAAGAAAAGACAAGGAGCTTACATTCTAATGGAAGAAGAAAAAGCACAAAAGGGGAGGTGAAAAGGAGTTGGGGGGAAGTGGGGAGCAGGAAATGATTAAGGTCCTGGTATTGGGGAATGATTTTGAAGTCAGGAAGTCAGGAAGAGATCCAGGAGGGAAATGAAAGCTGACCTGGGGCCCACCACCAAGTGGATGCCCCAGGAGGAACTCACCAGTGGGAGAAGGGGGCAAGTCTTACAGAGGGGTATTCTACCAGGCTGAGAAGGCCACATTACTAGTTGGATATTCTCCCCTCTCCCAATCAATAAAAAACTTTTACCAAGCTCTTTTTTAATTTTTTTTTTTAAAGCAATCGGGGGGTTAAGTAACTTGCTCAAGGTTACATGGTCAGTTATTTCTGGGTGTGGTGCTAAGTATCTGAGCCTGGATTTGATCCCAGGTCATCCCAACTCTGAGGCCAGTGCTCTTACTTGCTGTGCTACCTGGCTGCTCCTTACCAAGCTCTTACTCTGTGCCATGCACCATGGTAAGTGATTGGAACAGAAAGCTAAAAACAAAGCGGTCTCCTCTCTCAAGAAGTTTACATTCAGTCAAGGTAGACAATATACATTCATATATACATACACACATATGGTGGACCAGGCTATTTAAGCTTAAAACTACACTGAGACTATTGGAATACTCTGTATAAGAATGCACAGGATACATACATACACAATACATATATATTACAAGGTAATTTTGGGGAGTGGCATTAATAGTTTAGGGGATTGGGAAAGTTTTCATGCAGGGGTTTTATTTGACTGAGTTTTGAAGAAAATAAGGTATTCTAAGAGGTGGAGTTTGTGAAGTTCTGAAAAAAATCAAAGCCATGGGTTGAGGAATAAAACATCTTTAATTGAAATAACAGGGTAGCAAATCCGCCACCCCAGAGGATGTCCACTGGAGGTCCCAATTCCAAGATCCATGCAAAAGCTTCTTATACCTTTAGGAGGAAAAGGGGAGGAGGCAGGATGAGGTAGTAGGGCCTGGTCATGAGACTCTAGTGGCCCTTGGCAGTTTGGGAAAGTAATTTCATTCTTGCTGTTTTCCCCTTCATGTCATTAATCTCTATGGAAGAGGGCAAACACACTAGAAGCTGAGATCCAGCTTGAACTGGGCTCCCCCACAAGGCAAAATCCCTAGGTGGAAGGACCTAGTCTGTGGTTCAGTTCAACCTAATCAAGAGTATATATTTTAAGAATAGCAATGCAAGGATATTACTGAAATTCTGACATTACAAGAATCATTTAAGGCAGTGGCAGTCTATATTATGTTTGATATTAACAATTTCTGTCACTATATTAACAATTTCCCATCAAATTAATGAGGGAGTGAACCCCATATTTTTTGGGGGACAGTCGCCCTAGAGATGGGAAGTGGAGTGGTGTTTTGTAACAGAGTCCATTTGACTGGACCGCTTTTCATCTCCTACAGGCTGGTCAGGCTAGCATCATCTTTTGTTTCCCAGCACAGGGATGGGTTTCTTTTCTCTACCTCGTCCCTCAAGACCTGTAGCTTTGTCTTTTCTTACTCTCAGGGGTCTGCTTGGCTTACTATGCCAGTGGTTTCAATACAGCAGCCTCAGACTATGAAGCTGATAGGAACAGCAACAATGGCATCTTTCACATCAACATTCGTTGTTGGTGTAACGACTGCCACACTCCCCTAATCAACAAATGCAAAATTCACTGCAATGATACAAACCCTGACAGTGCCCACTGGCCTTCTTTCAGAATCTCTCCCTTCCTTGGTCTTAGCCTTTGTCCCAGTTTCAATTTCATTTGATTTCCTTGGTTCTAACCAAAACTATGCCAAAGCCTCCACCCTTATTCTTTTATTATGTGCCAACCACTGGAGGTGATCCCTGCCCTCAAGGAGTTTACATTCTAATAGAAGAAGATAAAGCACCGGAGTGGGGTAGTAGAGCAGGAAATGAGGAAGGGACCTGATACTGGTGCCTATATCCCATATTCCTTTTCTTTTTGACCAGACCCATTATTCTACCTGTTTGGGGAGTTCCCAATGGGGAAACTTCCTCTACCAATGCAGAAATCCTCCTTTCTCTGCTACTTACAATCTAAGAGAGTTGCTTGGGGGAATATTTAAATGACTTGTCCAGGGTCACCCAGCCAATATAGATTAGAAGTGAGACTTGAACCCAGATTTTTTGACTCCAAGATCTGTTCTCTATACACTATACCATGCTGCCTCTCCTGTCTCTTTAATCTCTCTGCCCCTACCTCTATAGGATGGAAAAGAAGAAATGTTGATGAAATGTTTAGTAGGGGTGGAAGAGTAAGGAGGCAAAAAGAGGGGAAGGTTTTTTCAAATTTAAGTTGAGAGTTTCATATCAACATCTGGCATCTCTGGGAGGGACTTGGCCCCTGCTAGCACAGTGGTGGATTAGGAGAAGAGAAGGGCACAAGGTAGAGTAGAAAGAGTTCCAAATTTTGAGGCAGAAGATCTGGGTTTGGAATCAGTTCTGCCCCTTCCTGCTCAAGTCACTTTCCCTCTCTGAGATGCATTTCCTCCTGTACAAAATGAGAGGGCTGGATTAGATGATCTCAGAGCTTCCTTGCAGTCTTGACTTGGCTTGATGAGATATCATGAGGCTCTCTTGGGACTTCATTTAGACTTAGTGATACTCCCCTATCCTCTCATGCTTCCCCTTCAATAAATCAACACTAGTTTCTTTTTTTCTTTTCTTTTTTTATTTTTGGAGGGGGGAAGGCAGGGCAATTGGGGTTAAGTGACTTGCCCAACATCACACAGCTATTAAGTGTTAAGTGTCTGAGGTTGGATTTGAACTCAGGTCCTCCTGACTCCAGGACTGGTGCTCTATTCACTGTGCCATCTAGCCTCCCTGACACCAGTTTCTAAAATGACCTAAGTGGCACATGGAGATAGGCTGAAGGAGAAATCATAGAAACATAAAATGTTAGACCTGGAAGAAACCTCAGAGATCACCTAACTCAACCCCACCTCCCTTTGCAGAGGAGGAAATTAGGCCAAACCAGGGCTAGAACCCAGATATTCTGACTTTTCATCCAGTGTTATTGCTTATCCTCTCACTACCTCCCCACCCTTCCACCATACTGACTCATCATTGGCCAGTGATTTGGATTTAAAGTCCAAGGGTGTGTGTGTGCATGTGTGCGTGTGTGTGTGTGTGTGTGTGTGTGTGTGTGTGTGTGTGTGTGTAGAATGAGAGAGAGATTCAGAGAGACACATAGAGAAAGAACCATCAATGAGAAGCTGGTCTCCCAGTTCTCATCTGGATCCTCATTGCCTTTGTTTTGCCTTTCTGCCCCCCACCCACCAGACTTGCTGAACACTGACTTAAAGGATGATATTGCCTGTGCCATGAGGATTGTGAGGCAGCCCCAGGGTCTAGCAAGCTGGTAAGTGTCCCTTGGGAAGAGGAACATCTGACACCTTAGGGTGGTGGGTTGGTGCTCTGCTCCCCAAACCACCAGTCACTTAGGCAATGGAAGTCAAATTTTAAAGAGCTCTTTGTAAAAAGAAAAAGACCCAGGACAACTGGAAGAGAGGGCAAATGAACTGGGGCTACAGAGAAGACTTTCTTTTATGCAGACATCCCAGGTGGAACTAAGGGGATGAATGGGAGATGGGAGCCCTAGTGGTCAGTACTGGTATGGCAGTTTCCATTGTGTGTTCCTGTGTATGTGAGAATAAGCCACTTACAAGCAACATGACAATTTATAGAGGGCTAGACTTGGAGTAAGGAAGATCTGAGTTCAAATACTGACTTACTAGCTATATAATTCTAGGAAAGTTACATCATCATCATCGTTGTAATCAAGCTTAACATTTATAGAGTACATTAAGGTTTGCAAAGCACTTTATAAAGAGCATCTTATTTTATCCTCACATCAACTGTGTGATGTTGCAGATCAGGAAACCGTGGAGGGTAGAGGGTAAGGGACTTGCCCAGGGTCATACATCTAGTAAGTGTTTAAGGTCAGACTTGAATTCAGCACTCTATTCACTCATAGACCTAACTGGCTCTCTGGGTCTCAGTTTTCTCAACTGTAAAAGGAGAGGATTTGGACTCAATCACTTATAAGATCCCTTCTAGCTCTAAATGTGTGTGTGTTTGTGTGTATGTGTGTGTGTTTGTGTGTGTGTGTGTGTGAGAGAGAGAGAGAGAGAGAAAGAGAAGGAAGAAGAGAAGAAGAAAACAGAAGAGAGGAGGAGAGAAGAGAGAGAGCCTAAAATATCAGGGGCAACATGGTCTTAGGATCCCTGAAGACCAGGGATTAAATCCTGACTCTGATGTATATGGGCTGTGTGACTATGGTCAAGTTACTTGACCCCTCAGTGCCCTGGGCAACACCATAATACTACAAGTTGCAGAGGAATCACTGGTCTGTATTGGCAGAGTGAATTTCCATGTCAGGAATTCCCCATGCTGATGAAATTACTGATCTGCACCAGTGGTGTCAAAATAAAATAGAAATGGTGGTCACTAAACTGTACATAAAGATCCCTGTGGGAAGTATTTTGACTTAGAGAACCATACATGTTTATCTCTCTTTAAAATAAAAAAAAACATCAACATAATAAAACCAGATAGAAACTACATTGAAATCTGGTTCAGGCTCCATGCAAGAGTGTGGTGGGCCACATGTGTCCCACCTGTTATCCAGGACAAACAACAACAATGAACCAAGGATACAGGAAATGCTTCTTGGAGACTGTTGCTTGAATAAATGGCCACCTGGGTCTACCTTCTAACTCTGCCACCACTTAATTGTGTGACTGATCTCTTTGAGATTCATTTTTCCCATCTGTGAGATAATTATGTCTAAACCCCTTCTGGCTCTAAGGCTCATGGGAATATGGATCATAAATCTAGAAACAGAAGAGAACTTTGGGGTCATCAGTTCCAAGTTATCCCATACATTGACCATGCCTATGGAGTCCAAAGAGTTCAACACTTGCATGAATGTTTGAAGCCAAATTTAGCTTCTGTGTAATCACACAGGGTTTAGAATAAGCCCGATGAGCCCATTCCAAAGCTCTTGTCGCCTAGTTGAGTGGTGATGATTCTTTACCTGCTAAATTGGAGGTCCGCCTTTGAGACCCAGGACAAATAGTACTCTTGGCCCTTCCTTAGAATTGGCCCTGGACCCATTCACCAATCAAAGAACCCTAGGGCTAAGGGGTTCCCTTCCAAGCTTGAAAGAGACAGTTTTAAGGATAATCAAAGGGGAAAAAAATACAGCATTATTTTACACAGCAGGTGGCAAATGTAGCCAGCTCATTACTAGCAAGTGGTGGTTGAGCCAGAAAATATTCATCGGTTCAAAAAGGGATTTAAATCTATAGCTTCACAAATTCTATTTCAAGCAACCCAAACACATTTATTAAACTTCTGCTGCAAGGTATACAATGTACTCATGCCCGATTTGTAAAAATCCAGCTAAGGAAACAATGTCATTTTAACAGCTATACTTAGTTGTGGTGGTTCATAGTGAAGAAGCAGCATGTTAGAGTGGCTAGGGAGCTGGCCTCAAGGCTGGAAAAACCTGGGTTTGAGTCCTGCCTCTGACACAGAGTGGCTATAAGCGACAGTCTCTCAGTGCTGTAGGCAACTTCCTAAAACTCTTAAACAGACCAGGTACTGATCTGTATTAGTAGATATAATACAGCTCCAGTCTCCACTTTTCCCCACCTAGTTGCTACTTAATACATTAATATTATTGTATAAATAATAAATATTTGTAGAATGTTAAATAGATGGATTAAAGTTGAAGAGGCAAATTTAGGTTTGATGTAAGCCTAGGGTATGTATTGTTCATGTAGTCGTGTGTGTGTGTGTGTGTGTGTGTGTGTGTGTGTGTGTGTGTGTGTG
>NW_027185798.1:25689332-25692018 GCF_028583685.1 Petaurus breviceps papuanus
GTGTGTGTGTGTGTGTGTGTGTGTGTGTGTGTGTGTGTGTGTGTGTGTGTAGTCTTCTCCACCCACCCTTCTCAATGGGAGGCTTTGATTTCTGTATTAAATAAGGGAAAAAACTGACAATGAACCCCATCCACTGAAGGAATAGACTGTCCTAGGACTGTGAGTTCCCCCATCATCAGCAGTCTTGAAGCCAAGGCTGAATGACCCCATGTTAATTATGTGGTAGAAAGTATTCTTGTCCAGGTTCAAGTTAGATTAGATGGTCCCTGAGGGTCCCTTCTGATACTGAGATTCTTTAATTCCATGAATCTGGAAGTGATCATGTATTGCATCTGATGTCAGAGGGGAATGATCATGCCTTTCCATCACATGTGGCTTCTTGTCCTTGTCAGGGACAAAGTCCTGGGATGGATGGAACATAGATCCAACTACATGTGGCCTTTCTTAGATTTTTGACAGAAGTTAGCTGTGTTCAACTTGGTTCAATCTATAAGCCTTCTTAGTTGGAGATGAGGGAAACCCCTCTCCTTGCTTTTCACTTGGATTCTCCTCTTTAGCCAGGTTCACTCTTAGCCCTGGGTGGTGGTGGTGGAGGAAAGGAGAATGCCCTGGCTTCTGCTTAGTGCTTGGAGATCTGCTGGAGAATCTAGGGGGCCAGGTTGGGGTCAGGACCAAGTGCAGGTCTTCTTAACTTTGGCTCTGTAAATTTGTCTAAATATTTTTGGTAACTATTGCAACATAATTGATTTCTTATGTAATTCTGGCTTCCCCAGTTTTCTTAAGCTCCTGACTAAAATTCTACCTTCTACAGGAAGCCTTTCCAAACCCCTGTTAATTCTAGGACCTTCCCTCTCTTCATTATTTCCTATTTATCCCGAATGAAGCTAGCTTGATGTATGTATTTGTTTGTTTGTTTCTCCCATTAGACTGTGAGCTCCTTGAGGGTTTGCTTCTTTTTGTATAACCAGCATAATGCCTGGTGAGTAGTAGGTGCTTCATAAATGCTTATTGACTGACTGATTTGATGTATTTTATGCATTGAAAAAAACCTCATTCTGAGAAGGGGTTTGTAAGTTTCACCAGACTGCTGAAGGAGACCATGAAACAGAGCAGGTTAATGATCCCCTGGACTAGAGGATCCCTTTACAACCGCCTGTGCTGGCCCTTCAACTGAAAAGCCCTGCGCATTCCCTAGGTCGTTACTGTTTTGTGGATGATCCCACTAAGTGTGTGGGGAGATGCCTTTATGACAGGTTCCTCTGTGAAATATCTCCTTTGCTACAGTTTCCTTTACCCCGACACAGTAGTAGCCTTTCACTGTAGCTCAGCTTCCCAGTTAAGACACATCAGTGTATCAATCAACTAATACTTTGAGCATTTACTATATGGCAGGCACTGTGCTACATGTTAGGGATATGAAGAAAAATGATAGTCCCTCCTTCAAATAGCTTACTTCTATATGCATTGAATTTAGAGCTGGAAGGAACTTGAGAGGCTATTGATTCCAAGTCCTTTAATTTGCAGGTGAGGACACTGAGGCCCAGAAGGTTTAAAGTGACTTGCCGAGGGTCCGACAACTAGTAAGTACATGAGGCAGTATTTGAAGCCACATTTTTCTTATTCCAACTAAGTCCAATGCCATCAGACAGGTTGGATTGGATACTCTTACTACAGCTTTCCCCGCACTGACTGTCCTGCCTTATGGGAGCTTCTCTCTGGGACTTCTCTCTCTTTAGAGCCCCCTTACCTCAGTTTGCTTCCTGAGAGCTCTCCCTACTCGTAGATCCCTTTCTGGGGCTCCCCCACCCTTACAGCTCTTCTCTCAATGCAGTCCCTTCTTTTAGGGCAAGCCCCACTCTCAAAAAACCCCTTCACTGAAGCTTCCTTCAATGCAAGTCTCTCTTCACTGTAGCCCCCTTTCCTTTATGTCTCCTTCCCCAAGCTATGGTCCTCTGACTGCAGTAAGAAAAGCAAAAAGTAAGGAGTAAGAACAGCAACAATAAGTGTTGGTATTTATAGATTCCTTCATATTTTACTAAACACTTTCCACGCATGGAGGAATCCTGTTAGAGAGGTACTTCTCCTGTTGGGGCCAGTGAGGCATTTTTGTTTGTTTTAGTTTGGAATAGGGAATGCCTCAAGGAGGAAAACTCCTACCAAAGGAACTGCTCTGCAGCTTTTAGTCTTAGGGAATTACTTGAGGTACTTAGAGGTTAGGTGACTTGTTCAGAATCACATAGCTAGCAGCATAGTACAGAGGCTAGGGGTCTGGGTTTAGAATTAGATGCTTACTAGAGCTAGTCAATTGCCTTCTCTGGACCTTAGATTAAAAAAAAAGGGGGGGGGGACTGGAATCACTTGACCTTAGTTTGTCTCAGTTTCCTCATTTGAAAAGTGGGGATAAAAACAGCCCCTACGTCTCAAGGTTGTTGTGAGGATCAAGTGAGATGGTAATTATGAAGTGCTTTGCTTAATGCTTAGCACATAGTAGGTACCTAATGTGTTTCCTTCCTTCCTTCCTTCCTTCTTTCCTTCCTTCCTTCCTTCCTTCCTTCCTTCCTTCCTTCCTTCCTTCCTTCCTTCCTTCCTTCCTTCCTTCCTTCCTTCCTTCCTTCCTTCTTTCCTTCCTTCCTTCCTTCCTTCCTTCCTTCCTTCCTTCCTTCCTTCCTTCCTTCCCTCCTTCCAT
>NW_027185798.1:25692118-25719755 GCF_028583685.1 Petaurus breviceps papuanus
TTCCTTCCTTCCTTCCTTCCTTCCTTCCTCCTTCCTTCCTTCCTTCCTTCCTTCCTTCCTTCCTTCCTTCCTTCCTTCCTTCCTTCCTTCCTTCCTTCCTTCCCTCCTTCCCTCCTTCCCTCTCTCCTTCCCTCTATCTTTCCTTCCTTCCTTCCATCATTATGATCATAGGATTTTAAATTTAGAACTAGAAGGAACCTTCAAGGCCATCAAACTCAATCCTGTCATTTTGCGGATGAGGAAACAGAGTCTCAGAGAAGCTCAAGCTGGCTTTCAGGGATGATATCTACAAATGAAAGAATCACAAGGTTCTAGCCCTGGGAAGAACCTCTGAGGATTTCCAGTCCAGCTCCCTCCCTTATTCAAGAAACAACATTTTCCATGTGGCTGTTCTCCTGCCTCTGTCTGAATACCTCCAGTCTCAATACATAAAGCTCTCCCTCTCTATGCAGCCTGGGACAGAGAGGGAACTAAGGAGGATAATGGTTGAAAACACTTGATGGAAGGAAAGGCAGTGTGATACCATGAATGGGACTCAGAATCACAAAGAATGGGGTTAAAATCTTGCCTCAGATACTTAACTGGGGACTCTGGGAAAATTCTTAGCCTTTCTATGACTCAGTTTCCTCATCTGTAAAATGAGATTGGACTCAACGAGATATGATGTCCCTTCCAACTCGAGATCTATGATGACTCTGTGGACTCACAATGCAACCTAAAATTAGATAGAAAGCTTGTAATGGCAGGATAGGGGAAAGCCGGGGCTGGCAACTCTCCTTTGTGGGCCTTAGGTATTTCCGGTCCCCATGATCTCTTCCTTCTGTTCTCAGGCTGTGTTAACCTGACTGGCCTGGGAAGAAACCCAAAAGGATAAAGAACTGGTGGCAGGGCTGGATTGCAAGGACCCCTCGCCCTGAGCTGCACACCTGGTCTCCTTATGCAGTCCTGAGGTTTTCATCTCCCATGCTTCTCCTTCCCCTTTTTGAAGCATCTGTTAAAGCACACGGAGCTGTCCCTCCCCTTTCTCCGCATGAGCTCTGTCTCCACCCCCTTTGCCCTTCTTTTTCCATCTACAGGGAGACCTGGAGGACCAAATGCCAAGGCAAAGACCTTGGAATCTGAACTGTTTCTCTTAGGAGCATATCCTGATCGACCAGGCAACTCTCTGTGGGCTGGGGCAGGAGGTGTGGTTTCAGACCCAATTGCCAGATCCTTCAACTGCCTAATAAAGTCTATTTAAAGATAATCATAGTCCCAGGACTCAGTGTCCCTATGGTGCCTGGTCATTCTCTGATGAGGAACTCGGGGTGCAAGCTTGGATCTTCAGAGTGCTGATGAAGCTTAGGGAGGACCATGGACAGCTCTGGAGGGGTCACAGAAAAGCATCAAAGAGCATAGAATCATGGCACTGGCTTTGTGGATAGGCAGAATAGATGTGATATGAAGTATTTTTCCATCTTGTCTCTGCTTGCACCTTAAATGACCACGTTGGGGCTTCATATCTTGCTTGGGATTAAGCATTGTTCTCTCTAGAGTTTGCCTTTAAATCCTGCTAAGGGTAAATTATGAAACTCTTGACATTTTAATATGAACTAATGGGTCAGATCCCTTAACCTAGCATGGGAAGGCCCCTTGATGAGAGTGGACAGATTCCTGATCTGTATAAATGACAACAAACTTTGGATACAAATGATAAAACCTTGCTATGCTTCTGTCCATGACTTAGCAGTGGCTGCCGTACTTGGGAACATGGAGAAACTTTGGATAAGTGCAAAATCTTTGAGCACTTGGGAGAGGAGAATTGAGGGTTGTGGGGCAGACTGGGTGGCATAATGGATACAGTGCTGGGCCTGGAGTAAGGAAGATTCATCCTCCTGAGTTCAAATCTAACCTCAGACACTATTTGTGTGGCCCTGGGTGAGTCATTTAACCCAGTTTGTCCCAATTTCCTCATCTGTGGAATGACCTGGAGGAGGAAATGGGCAAACCACTCTGGTATCTCTGCCAAAAACAACAACACTGAAGTGACTGAAAAAATGACTCAGCAGCAACAACAACAATGGGGGTGTGGGAGGAAACTAATGAAAGGAAAAAAATGAGAGTTCAGAGAGGGATAGGGAGGAGACACCAAAAATAAATGTTGATTATTTCATAATATTATCTGTAGTTGTCACTGTAGAGGGAAGCAGGGCAACATGGTGGTATGAAATGAGCAAAGCATTATGGGGTGGAGGAAAAGGCATTGGATTTTAGTCAAAGGGCCTGGGTTCAAATCCCTGCACTTTCCAAATCTATGTGATCTTAAATATCACTTATGCTATCTGGGCCTCACCTACTTCATTTGTAAAAAAAAAATGAGGTTGGAACAGATGGCCCCTTAGATCCCTTCCAACCATATATAAATATTCCTATAAACACTTCAACTCTTTAAACACAACTGGATCTACACTTGGAAGAACTTGGTTTGAATCCTGCTTTTATCACCATCTAAAAAGTCCCTATATGTAGAGAAGATAAGGGGGAGTGAGGGAGGCATCTCCTGCTGTAGGGCTTTCCTGGCGGATAAGTACATTGGTAGCAGATTTAATAAGAAGACACTCATAAGTAAGCATTGGTAAAGGATCTTGTTTTATAGATTAATGCTTGGCTGTGGTTTATTGTGCTTTGAGAAGTTATTCAAACCAACTCTGAGTCATTTCCAAATAGATCTTTCTAAAAGACAAAGATTAAAGCTCTGTTACAAATATTTAAAGAGTTATCACCATCCCAGACAGTTTCAGCAGAATTTAAATGGGTGACCTCTTTCCCATGTCAAGTGCAGCTAAATGTGACTTTTCTTGGTGTCCTCCACCCCACCTTCCCTTTGTGATTATCTCTAACTTTCCTTGTATATAGCTTGTATTTACCTAATTGTTTATATGTTGTCTCCTCCATCAAATGTGAGTTCTTTGAGATCAGGAATGATTTTTGCCTTCCTTTATATCCCCAGTTTTCGGTAAATAAATCCTCAATTGCTTGTTGACTTGACTTACACAATTGACACACAAAAACATGGTTTGGTCACCCAGCAGACCTGCCTTTGCCTATATGAAAAAAAGGCTCTAGAACCCCGTGGGAAATAGCACATTCAATACCTCTCAGTTTGAGGTTATGGGCCCATGGTGATTGCTTCTTTTCTTCCATCATGGGAAGGTCCATCTTAGGTAGTCCAAGGCTGCTGAGTTCTCTGTGATTCTGTTGGCCTGTACCTGACTCAACTGCATTGGTGACAGCTTCTGACTGCTTCTATAGGACTGGACAATGAAGCCGCCTAAGTTGGATTCCAGAGGGTTCTTGGTCCAAAAAGGCTCTTTTTTTCAGATTCTATTTAGTCTTCATTCCCATTCCCAGACTCCACACTGCAAATGTGTGGATGAGATTAGGAAGAAGAGTAACTGTAAATCAGCCCGAGTTTTGATTTGGGAGAAGAATGCAGTGTGCTAGTTGGAGTGCCCTGGGCTGAAGCAGTCTATCCATCTTCTTTGGTTTTCTCTCCATTTTGACAGATCGTTTCTATCACAGCATAGTGCTTGATCTTTTTCTGCCTTTGCTCAGAAGTTGGATGCTCCTGTTGTGTCTGTTCTGGGATTAGAGGATTCATAATGATATGGTCTTCACCACTGGGACATTGTTCACATGGTCACCAGAATCTGAGCAAGTTATGGTAGGAGAGTGCAAAGTATTTTCTCCTTCTTCTGGACCTGCATGGGGAGAGGGAAAACAGGGAAAGAGACTTTCAGCAGCCCAAGGCTCCTGTATGGACACAGAAACCGAGACCAATGTGGATTCAGGAGAGCCTAGCCTCTTGGGTACTGAGCTGGGGGGTTGACTGAAACCGTGGAGCAGATAGCACCAATATCCAACTTGAAAGCTGACAAGAGGGGTAGAATGAAGTCTAGTTTATACCTTTAACTGAATCAGTCAAACAAAGTATGGGATTTCTGTATTTACGTTAATTGAACTGGGGAATACAAACCCCCACTGTTGCAACAGGATCAAAGACTTAAAGATAGAAGGGACCTGAAAGGCAATTTAGTTTCACTCTCTTATTTTACAGGTGAAGAAACAGGTTCAGAGAGGGTGACTTGCCAATGGCTACACAGTATTAGAGGCAGAATTTCAAACCAGGTAATTTTGGCACTGGTGCTTGAACTCTCTGGTCACATAGGTAGTAAGCATCAGAGTCAGGATTTGAACTCAGTTCATCTGATTTCAGAGCCAGTGTTTTCCCCTCCTCTACCACGTGGTTTATACATGTCAGAGGTGGGTAACTTTTGTGTTCTCTGAGATCTCAATTGGGGAGGGGAGGTGGACACCTGGTGGCAAGCCTTACTGGGCAGTCCACCTGTTTCCTCACATCTCTATTTCCCCAATGGGAAGTGAAGCTGTGCATGGCCTTTGTGACAACGTATCATGTTAATGTTGAGTGTGCTTTGGCTTAGACATAATTTCTCATGAATATGAGCTATAAAAGTGTGAATTACATGAAAAAGAATGAACTATAAAAGTGATAAGTTTGCTAAATGAGGTACTAAACTAAATTCAGAGGGCCCAGTATGGGAAGGGCAACATGAAGAAGCCCAGGACTGGGAGTAGTGGGTACCAGTACATCATAGTGAATCATTGTCATGGGGCTGGTATGTGTGTGTGTGTTTTTTAAACAAGAAGAGCCCTGTTCAGAAGCTAATGAAATGTCAAAGGAAGCACATGCTGGGGGATGTATAACAACTACATAGCATTTGTCATTTTCCCAGATGAGGGCTATGCATTACTTACATTGTAGCCCCTCTGTCCCCTGGCACCAAATTGGGATGCAAACCCATGGCTGTGGATTCTGCCACAGCTGGTCATCAAATTCTGGAGCTTCTAGCTGGCATGTGCCCAAGGGTGTGTTGGAGCCAGCTTGAGCTGATTGTTAAATTTTCAGTTTGAGTATTTACACCTTGGAAATTGATGAATGCTGTGCATTGGGGCTTGATTTATTGCTTTGTTGATTGTCTTGACTTAAGAAAGTAAGCAAGAAAATGTTAATAATGTAGCTTAAACTTAAAAGTGTGTTGGTGTACATTTCCAGAGAACCAGTTGTTAAACAATTCTCAGGACACCCCTGCATATGCCTCATCTTTCAGGAAGGGATGAGGTAGTCGGAGTGGTTTTGGTAAACAATTGATGTCATCACTCTCTTTCTGCCTGTCTCCTCATCTCCAGGTCTTTCTGAGGATTTTCTGATTCTGATAACTTGAGTTTGTAGGTTTACAGTGATTTTCCTTGTAGTGGGCCATGAGGTAGAAAAGGCAAATAAATACTATCCACCTTTTTCAGGTGAGGAAACTAAAGTTCTGAAAGGTTAATAATTGTAAGGAGATAAAACTTAAAATTTGTTTTTAATTCACTTTGAACTTAAATACAAAAAGACAAAAAAGGAGAACATTTCCATGTTCACAGAGGATTCAATATAAAACCATGAATTTCTATTTCAAACTGTTTACTTAAAAAAACCCTATGTATTAAATATTACACATTGTTTTCTAAGTTACCCTGCTTTCCTGTGCTTCTTTCTAAGTTTTCTTTTGATTTCTGCTGTGCATTTTTGATTTTTCTCTCCCTCCCCACCCCACACTAGAAAAGGCCACCATTAGACACAAATATGTGCATATATGTAAAACCATACTAGACATATTTCTATTTATCTGTTTTTTCTCTGGATGTGAATAACATCTTCCTTCATGGGTCCTTTGTAGTTGATCTGAGTATTTGTAATATCCAAAATGACTTAGTTGTTCAAAGTTGTTTGTAGAACAATATTGCTGCTACTGTATACAATGCTCTCTTGGTTCTGCCCATTTCACTCTGTTATTTCATGCAAGTCTTTCCTTATTTTTCTAAAACCAACCAGCTCATTATCTCTTATAACACAGTAGTATTCCATCACATTAAGTGCTTACTATGTGAAAGTACTGGGCTAAATGCTGGACATACAAATTCAAGCAAACAAGATGGTGTCTATGCTTAAGAAGTTTACATTCTAAGGGAAAGATCAAACACGAAGGAGAGCTGGGGGGAGGGAAGCATACACTTGATGGAAATCAACTGGAGAAGAGGTGGGCAGGCTGAAGAATGAGTTGAGCTGGGAGTGAAGTGCATGGCATGGATGGGGTCCTCCAACAAATGGTGACCTTGGGCAGAAACTCACAATTCAGTGACCATGCTTCATGGCAGAGTTATCTCTGGGTGGGCAAGGCAGCTAGTGGGAAGATGGAGTCCTCCATAGATTGAATTGAGCTGGGTATGAAGTGTTTACATAGCTAATGACTATTTGCAAATCACCTTTAATTATCTGGGTCTCAATTTCTTTCTTCCCTTTTAAAAGAAAGGGACTGGGTTAGATCCTGGGAGAGTAATCTAATTTTTTTTTCTTTTTGGAGAGGGAGAGGTGGGGCAATTGGGGCTAAGTGACTTGCCCAAGGTCACATGGCTAGTAAGTGTTAAATGTCTGAGGCTGGATTTGAACTCAGGTCCTCCTGACTCCAGGGCTGGTGCTCTATTCACTGCGCCACCTAGCCACCCTGAGATTAATCTATTAGGTGTCGGAGTAGACAAAGCTGACCAAATTGAGGATAAGTACCCAGTACATGCCTTCTTTCTCCATAATTTTCCCAGACCTAAGGCTCCCCTGATTCTGTACTTTGACTGTCAGACATGTACTCCCCCGATATTCTCTCCATCACTTTCTCAGGCATTAACAAATCAACCAACGTTATTCCTGTGAAGGTCATGACCATCTGTTGCCCTGATACCACTAAGACTGCTGTGTAGGCAAACGGTTGTTTGCCTGTTGTTTTTCCCATTGGAATGTGAGTTTTTTGAGGGCAGAAACCATATTTTTGCCTTTCTTTGTGTCTCCAGTGCTTAACACAATGCCTGGCGCGTATAAGTATTCAATTAATGCTCATTGACTAACCACCACTCCCTTATATCTATCCATATCAACCTCATCCCTCTGGTATCCCTATTATGCTCTTCCCTGCATTCCACAGTGCCCTCTGTAATCCATGTTCTATTGTTAACAAATTAACCTTTCTATTTGGCATGTGCCGAATTTTACATTACATGTCTCCAGTGCCAAGTAGAATGTAAACTGCTGGCATTTTTTCTTTTTATCTATAGCACTTAGTAGCTGGTAGGTTCTCAATAGATGATTTTTGTGCTGGACATATTATCTGAGGTTCCATTCTATCCTAAATCATATGATCCCATAGGTGTTGGAACTGGTTTTTGGCTTCCCATTTTCTAACTCCAAGTCCAGTGTTTTTCTGCATCACCTCTTCCCTCACCTTCAAAGAAACAGTTTGCTGACTATCATTGCAGCCCCCTTCTACCTGCTGTGCTACTACCAGCAGTCTTGTGTCTTCAGTTCTCAATAAGCACTGGTACCTATTGTTCACAGTTAACTTCCATTAGGTAGAGCAAATTGGAAAATTTCCCTTGGTTGATACCTTGGTTTTCAGCTCAAGAGCTGATTTCTTGAAGCACGTGAATACATTTATTTTGTTCATAGTTCCAAGTTCTCACTCTCTCTTACCTACTTCCACTCTGTTCTAGTCCCCATTTGTCTTGTCTTATTATCCCCAAGGATCTTACATATCCCAATAAATTCAATAGTTAGTCTTAGGAACAAAAGAACAAGCAGATGCACAGATATATCACATCACTTGTTAGGCTCAACAAAGGTCATTGAGAGCTAAAAAGAGAGGAACCCGAAAGGAGCCATTTATTACATATACTAACTCTTTGTCACAGAAGCACCGATCTAAGGACAAAAAAAATGGAGAAATTAGGTTATTCAGGACACTACCCCCTTGAAAAACCTTAGCTGTAATATGCTTTTCTCTTTCCTCTCCCCTTTCTTCTTCCTTCCCTATCTTGTCTAGAATTCCATTTAGAACATGCTTTCTTTTCTTCTCACTTCCACCCACTGATTCCTGTTTGCTGAGCTTGGGGTGGGACCAAAGTGGTAATTCAATGGAGATATGAGAACAACCCACTGTATGCAGAACCCTGGTGGTCATGAGGACTCAGTGACCATAATGTGGGAATTCTTTGGAGGGACACTCAGAAATACTAATGAAGCCTTGCAACTGGCTAAATGCCTACAAGGTTATGCCTGCTTTTCACTTGGTTCAGTTTTAGGTGGCCAATGGTTCATCTTGATTTCTGAATCTATTTCTAAGTCAACATTTCTGTGTCCCTTATTATATCTGCCTAATGAATACCCTTTCATCTCTAATATTTCTAACCCACTGAGAGCATGGGACAATTAATTTTTAAACCTGTGCTAACTTGGGATCATAAAATACCTAATCTTTGAGTCATCCTCTGAGTCATCTGTGAAAATGAACAATATGCCAGAGGCTGGGACTAAACTCTTGAAAAAAATTATTTACTTTTAATTTTCAACATTCACTTCCATAAGTTTTAAATTTTGTCCACCTCCCTCCCTTCCCCTCTCCCCAAGATGGCATGCAATCTGATATAGGCTCTACATATACATTCTTATTAAACATATTTTCACACTAGTCATGATGTATGGAAGAATTAGAATGAATGAGAAGGAACCATGAGAAAGAAAAAAAGCAAAACAAAAAAAGAAAGCAAATAGTATACTTCTATCTGCATTCAGACTCCATGTTTCTTCCTCTGGATGTGGATGGCATTTTCCATCATGAGTATTTTGGAGTTGTTTTGGGTCCTTGGCATTGCTGAGAAGAGCTAAGTCTATCAAAGTCAGTCATCGCACAATGTGGCTATTACTATGTACAATTGTTCTCCTGGTTCTGCTTACTTCAGTCAGCATCAGTTAATATAAGTCTTTCCAGGTTTTTCTGAAGTCTGCCTGCTCATCATTTCCTATAGCACAATAGTATTCCATTACATTCATATACTACAACTTGTTTAGCCATTTGCTAATTAAAGTGCATCCCCTCAGTTTCCAGTTTTTGGTCACCACAAAAAGAGCTGCTATAAATATTTTTGTAGCTGTGGGTCCTTTCTCCATTTTTATGATCTCTTTAGGCTAGCCCCCTAGAAGTGGTATTGCTGGGTCAAAGGATGTGCATATTTTTCTAGCCCTTTGGAGCTAGAAAAATGTTCCAAATTGCTCTCCAGAATTGTTGAATCATTTCACAACTTCACCAGTAATGAATTAGTGTTCCAATTTTCCCACATCTTCTCCAGCATTGACTAAAATCTTTAGAACCCTGGCCCTAATCCCATGGTTCCTTATTCCCTGGGTTTCTCTTAGGTTGTGTCTGCACTCACATACTGGTTAGAAAAATGGCACAGACTTCATTGGAATCCAGTCCATTTGAGTGTTTTGAAAACAATTATATAGTGACTGGTCAGGTACTGTTCCCTAACTGGTTGTTTGACTGAAATCCACAATTCCTCCCCCTACCACTTTAAACCAGTTTCAATGTCCTGAACCAAACCAAACCAAACTCTCAGCCTTTAGGTATAAAATACAGCATAAGTGGAGTACAAATGTGATTATTCTTTTTAATTCACAAATTGAGCCAGGACTTTTATTTGGGGAAAGCACAACAATTTTTTTGGGAGGTATTTTTATCTATGGATGAATTCTCAGTTTGGAAACTCCTTCCTCTGATACAGATTGGTAACTCATTTAACTCAGTATAGCCTTAGGAAGTTGCCTGGGAGTACGTACAGAGATGGATGGTCACACTTCTCTTGTAGGCTAGAGGAAGAAATTTAATTCTGGTTTTCCTCTGGCTAAGGCCACCTCTCTATTCTCTATGACATTCTGCCTCTCATACAGAACTTATAGATTTACAAGTTTTTTAAAAAATATTTTTATTTTATTTTGCTTTTTGGAGGGCAATTAGGGCTAAGTGACTTACCCAAGGTCACAGGCTAGTTTTTGTGTTTAAGTGTCTGAGACTGGATTTGAACTCAGGTTCTCCTGATTCCAGGACTGGTACTCTATTCACTGAGCCACCTAGCCACCCCAATTTATAAGTTTTTAAACCCATTTTTTCCCTAAAAATGGAGCCATAAATATGTTCTATAGACTGGGACTAGACCTAACTACTTTTTCATTCCCTTTAGGGTCCCAGTGTGGGCACATCTGCAAGATGACAGCACAAAGAGAGGTTCTCTCCTGACGATCAAGGGGTCTATGCCACATTTTCCAAGCTGTCTCTGGATCTAACAGGAGACTTTCTCAAGGGACTGATCTCTAAGGCTCTGGCAAAGAGAATGAATCCCTCTTCCTCTTCTTCTTTGCCTTGGCAGATGGAACTCATCCCAGCAGGACTTGTTTTTCACTGTGGCACATTGAGCACCCTGCTTACAAATGGTTTTCTGTGTGTATTTTTGAGAAAACAAAATAGTGTAGTGGAAAGACCACAGAAATAGGAAAAAGGAGATCTGGGAACTAGTCCCATCTTGGCCACTTGAGTAATCACCAGTAAAATGTAAATTGCAATGGTAATTGATGTAGGTCCTTCCACACCCCACTCTGCTGTGGGGTAGATATGGCCACTCACACTATTTTAGTGAACAGGAAGTCACCAAATACAATATTTCTAGTAATATGATAGGTTCCATTTGTCCTCTTGCTGAGTCCTAAGGACCTCTGTGCCTTACCAACTGCTAAGGATCCCTAGGTCTTGCCATTAACACTGTTGATGAGCCCTAAGGACCACTAGGCCTTTTCATTAGCCCTGAAGCTGAACTCTCCTGTATGTATGTCTTTCCACAACTAGAATTTGAGTTTCTTGAGAGTGGGGTCTGTTTCAATTTTCTATTTGTACCTCCAATTCTTAGCACAGTGTATGGCACACAGGCACACAGCAAACTCTTAATCAATGGTTTTTAATTAATTAATTTAATTAATTAAGGGAGAAGACTTTTCATTATTTTCTTTGTATCTCCAGGACCTAGCATGGCACATTACAATTAGCAGGCTGTTGGATGCTTATTGAATGAATGACTTGTATAATTTTGGGTATTCATTTCACATCCCTGGACTACAGTTTCCTCCCCTGTAAAATAAAGAGGTTGGAATAGAGTACTAAGGACCCTTTTAGACCTAATGCTAATAATAACAGCTGCCATTTATATGACAGTTTTTGTTGGTTATCTCATTTGGTCCTCACAACAATCCTGTGAAGTAGACATTCCACATAATATTGTTGTAATGGGGACTTTTGCAATAATGTTTCATCTCTATGGGAACTTGAGAGGCCAGGAAGTTTAAAGAGAAGGAAATAGAATTCACAATATATGAAAAATTAAGGTTGTCCCAGTTTTTAGTAGGATTGAATATATAGGGAAACTGGGATATCCCAAGCATGCTCTAGGGAAGGAAGATGTGATATGGTGTAAGGGAAGGGATGGGACATGTATGGTGGTATACAGGGTTAACTTTCCCTCTTCCTTCTGCTGCTATTGAGATTCTAATTTTTTAATTACCGTGTTGGGTGACTGAACCTCCCAGAGACAAAAAAAAAATAAAGAAGGTCTAAAAAAGAGAAGTGTGCTTTGATCTGCATTCAGACTACATTGGTTCTTTTTTTTTTGGAGGTGAATAGCATTTTTTTTTTGTCTTAGGGCCTTCAGAATTGTCTTAGATAATTCTATTTCTGAGAATAGTTAAGACACCCACAGTTGATCATCATACAATATTGCTGTTACTGTGTACAATGTTCTCCTGGTTCTGCTCACTTCACTTTGCATCAGTTTACAACTCCACTAACAGCACATTAGTGTCCCAATTTTCCCATATCCATTCCAACATGTATCATTTTCTTTTCCTGTCATATTAGCCAATCTAATAGGTATGAGGTGGTACCTCACAGTTATTTTAATTTGCATTTGTCTAATCAATAGTGATTTAGGGCATTTTTCATATGACTAAAAACTTCCTGTTTGTTTCCTTTGACCATTTATCAATTGGGGAATGCTTTGTATTCTTATAAATTTGATTCAGTTCTCTATGTATTTGGGAAAAGAGGCCTTTATCAGAGAAACTTGCTGTAAAAATTTCCTTCCAATCTTGGCTGCATTGATTTTGTTTATGCAAAACTTTTTTTTTTTAATTTAGTGTAGTCAAATGTAACCAAAATTATCCTGTAACGCTTTCTGTGTCTTGTTTAGTCACAAATTCTTCCCTTATTTACAGATCTGACAGGTAAAGTATTTGGTGCTCTCCTAATTTGCTTGAGATATTACCCTTTATGTCTAAATTGTGTACCCATTTTGACCTTGTCTTGGTAAACAGTGTGAGATCTTGGTCTATACCTAGTTTTTGCCAAACTGTTTCCTGGTTTTCCCTGAACTTTTTGTTATATAAGGAGGTCTTGCCCCCAAAGTTTGGATCTTTAAATTTCTCAAATGCTACATTACTATGATCATTTACTACTGTGTATTGTGTATTATCTATTTTAATTAATTAATAATTAATTTAATTAATTAATAATCTATTTCAATGATCTGTCACTCTATTTCTTAACCAGTATCAGCTTGTTTTGATGAATACCACTTTGTAATGCTGTTTGAGCATCCTATCTCTTGCTGCTGGTACTGTTAGACCAACTTCCTTCACACATTTTTTTTCATTGATCCCCTTGATGTTCTTGACATTGTGTTCTTCCAGATGAATTTATTTATTTTTTTCTAGCTCTTTAGAATAATTTTTTGGTAGTTTTATTGGTATGGCCCTGAATAAGTAAATTAATTTACTTAGAATTGTCATTTAAATTCATTGGCTCAACCTACTCACAAGCAATTAATATTTCTCAATTGTTTAGATCTGACTTTATTTGTGTGAAATGTGTTTTGTAATTGTGCACATATAGTTCCTGGGTTTATCTTGGCAGGTAGACTCGTATTTTATATCATCTGCAGTTATTGTAAGTGGAATTTCTCTTCCTATCTCTTGCTGCTGGACTCTGTTAGTAATATATAGAAATGTTGATAATTTATGTGAATTTGTTTTATGCCTTGCAACTTTGCTGAAGTTAATTATTTCAACTAGTTTTTTAGTTGATTCTTTAGGATTCTCTAAGCATACTATTATATTGTCTGCAAAGAGTTGTAGTTTTGTTTCTCATTGTCTATTTTTATTCCTTCAATTTCTTTTTCTTCTCTTATCACAATAACTAACACTTCTAGTATAATATTGCATAGTGGTGATAATGGGAATCCTTGCTTCACCTTGATCTCATTGGGAAGGCTTCTAGCTTATCTCCATTACAGATAATGCTTGATAATGGGTTTAGATAGATATTACTTATTTAATTTATTACTATTATTGTTATTATTATTATTATGAGGCAATTGGGTTAAGTAACTTGCCCAGTGTCCCACAGCTAGTAAGTGTCAAGTGTTTGAGGTTGAATTTGAACTCAGATCCCTCCAACTCCAGAGTCAGTGCTCTATCCACTGTGCCACCTAGCTGCCCCTACTTATTTAAGGAAAGCTCCATGTATTCCTATGCTTTCTAGTGTTTTTAATAGAAATTAGTTGCATTTTGTCAGAAATTTCTGCACTTATTGAGATAATCATATGATTTTTGTTGTTTCTGTTATTGGTATGGTCAATTATGATGATAGTTTTTCTAATATTGAACCAGCCCTATATTCCTGGTATAAATTCCATATGGTATATATATGTATATATATATATATATATATATATATATATATGTGTGTGTGTGTGTGTGTGTGTGTGTTTTGCTTTTTGGAGGAGGTAAGGTAGGGCAATTGGAGTTAAGTGACTTGCCCAATTTCACATGGCTAGTTTTGAGTTAAGTGTCTCAGGTCGGATTTGAACTTAGGTCCTTCTGACTCCAGAGCTGGTGCTCTGTTCACTGTGCCACCTAGTTGCCCCTTGGTATATATATGTGTGTATATATATGTGGTATATATATATATATATATGTGGGTGTATATATATATATATTTACATTACTGATGCCTTAAAAAGATCACTGGCACTTTCCTTTTTTCTTTCTTCCCACTTAATAGTGTTTTATTGTTTCCAAGTACATGTGAAGATAATTTTCAACATTCATTTCTACAAAATTTTGATTTCCAAATTTTTCTCCCTTCCCTTCCTTTCCTTTCTCCTCCCCAAGACAGCAAGCAATCTGATATAGGTTATACATGTACAATCATATTAAACATATTTCCACATTAGTCATATTGTCAAAGAAGAATCAGAACAAAAGAGAAAAACCATGAGAAAGAAAAAAACAAAAAAACAAGTGAAAATAATAATGCTTTGATCTGCATGCAGACTCCATAATTCTTTTTCTGGATGTGAACAGCGTTTTCCATCATGAATCTTTTGGAATTGTCTTGGATCGCTGTATTGCTGAGAAAAGCTAAGTATATCACAGTTGATCATTGTACATTGTTGCTGTTACTGTGTACAATGTTCTCCTGGTTCTGCTCACTTCAATCAGCATTAGCTCATGTAAGTCTTTTTAGGTTTTTCTGAAATCTGCCTGCACATAATTTCTTATAGCACAATAGTATCTCATTACATTCATATACTACAACTTTTTCAGTCATTCCCCAACTGATGGGCATCCCCTCAATTTCCAATTCTTGGCCACCATAAAAAGAACTGCTATAAATATATTTTTTTGTGCATGTGGGTCCTTTTCTCTTTTTAATTATTTCTCTGGGACACAGACCTAGTAGGGGTATTGTTGGATCACAGGGTTTGCACATTTTTATAGCCCTTTGGGCATAGTTCCAAATTGCTTTCCAGAATGGTCGGATCAGTTCACAACTCAACCAACAAAGCACTAATGTTCTATTTTTCCCTCATCTTCTTCAGCATTTATCATTTTCCTTTTCTGTCATATTGGTCAATCTGATAGGTGTCAAGTGGTATTACTGGCACTTTTTAATGATCCCTTCTTCCCTCAAACTGTAGAACCTTCTTTTGCAACAAAGTGTATCTGTGTAAAATAAGTAAACACATTGGTCATATATGACAATATATGTCTCATTCTGCACTTGTAGTCCACCATCTCTTCACTTCAGCAACAGTTTATTGAAGTCATGATTAGGCCCTGCATGAATCAGTGTTTGAACATCTTTTATGGTATAATTTCTGGCACTATTTTCATTACATAAGACTGGCAAAGTGAAGTTTCTTTCAAAGCAGTTTGTGAAGGCATGCTGGCTTTTTTTTTTATTGTTCCTTGTAGTGAATTCATGATATTAGAATGGTAGACATAGCCCTTTGATATCCCCCCTTCCACCCTGCCTTTCTCTCTCTCTTCTCAATCTATCACCCTCCCCTTTTCCACCATCTTCCTCCATGTTATTTTCCCTAGGAAGGCAGTCAGACTAGAGCAGCTAACTTAGACCCACTGGCTTTTTCAGCTTGGTGTTAATTTGCCTCATGGTGCCTTATTGTTGAATGCATGAATGTTGATAAGATACTTGGAGGCTTCTCACAGACATTGTTTTTAGAACTACTGATTTAGAATGCGAGTCTCACATCAGTTGAAAAAACAACCTTATGACTTTCTTTTCTGAGTTGGATCCACATTTGTAGATAGCCTGTATCCCTCTGCATGTTATAATAGTTGTTCTTGCATCATGGGCAGGTGCAAGGAACACCTTCTTTAGAATAAGGTGCTCATGCATATTAGTCTGGAATGAGGTACATCATGCCATAGCATGAAATCTGGTCTGACACTTCTCAGATAGCCTATGGTTTGTGTACTCAGACAAGCCTGGGTTTGGCTTTCCAAGATTTAAGCAATCTTGTTTCAGGGCCAGTGAATAGACCTTCTAGTGAAATGTCAGCCCACAAACTCCTCAGGAGGCGATCTCATAAAAAAGAGAGTTCTGCATCTGTGTCCATCTCTAATAAGACAGGCAGACATTGTGCTTTGGGTGACTTTGGGAGGTTGATTGTATTTCTGTCAAGCTGTATATAGGTCATGAGCAGGACCAAAGAACAGAGTTCCCTTTTCACAATGGGAGTGGCAATGGTTGTCTTGCTGACCAGATGAGAGTCCATAGGGGTCAAGGCTTTCAAAACATTTCGAACGCCCAGTGTCAGAGGGGATGCTGAGAGGACACAGAGCTACCAGAAGGGCTGAGGCTTGGTGCAGCTGGAACAAGAGGATGCAGCCTGGGGCAGCTCTTGGCTTGCCAGCACTGGGCATACTCCTCTGGGTTGCAATGCCAGAGGCCACAGCCAACAGTGCAGGACATCAGAATATCTGGAAAACAGATTACATGGAGAGATTGCTCTGGAGGCTAAGGGAGAAGGAGTATGAAACTGGATCCAGCTGGTGAGGAAATGGTCAACCTAGCATGAGATTCATTGCCAGAGAGGCAAAGAACTTGAAATGTAGTTTGGCATTTCTTGGAAAGCATTTGCTCTACATGTTTACACAGAGGTGTGACGAATGACTTTAGGCAGGCCATGAAGATTCATTCTCAACAGAGTTTCCTTTTAACAAAATCAGAGAACATTCAACGATGTCATTTTTGAATATTATGAAAAAAGAATGATTTCCTTTCCTTGATTTCTTTATATTTACTTATCAGTTTATATATTACATCCTCAACAAATTGCATGTTTCACCTTAAATAGGATTTCAGCTTCTTAAGGGCAGGGGCTGTTTCATTTTTTATTTTGTGTCCCTAGAACCTAACACAGGGCTTGGTACGTTGCACCTGCTTAATAAATGCTTGGTGAGTGGATTCTTCTCCATTACCCCATTATTGCCTACTCGCTCCCCTCAAATAGAAAAAGAAACAAACACCCCCCAACCCCAACCACCTGAAAGATCCAGCACAAGGAAAACAGTAGGAGTGATGGGGAGGAAAAGAGATATTTGCTAAGAGAATATTTTGTAGGAACATTAAGATAGTCTCTCCCCAAATATACAATAGTAATCCATCATATTGGCATAAAGCTGAGCAGTGTTTTAAGACACTTCGACACCTATTCCCTCATTTGATTCTCACAATGACCCTGCAATAGGCGGAGCTCATGACTCCTATTTAGAGATGGGAAAATGGAGGTTCGGAATGGTGAAATGATTTTCCCAAGACCACATTGCAAGAAGACCAGGGACTGGGCATCCTGACTGTCAGTCCAGTGTTCTCTCCATTGCGCTGAGCTATCTCTGAAACACATTTGATAACAAAACTCTCTGACTCAACACCACCAATTTCATGAGCCTGGCTAGCATTTACAGCAGCCCGTGGGATGTAGTTAAGGCTTTTATTTTCTGTGGCACCACTGTATATTTCCAAGTTAGAATGTATGATCCTTGAGGATAAAAATGGTTTCCTTCTTATTGTTCATTCTTTAGGACTTAGCATAGCATCTGGTACATAGTAGGTGCTTAATAAATGTTTGTTTATTAATAAAGAGACATGGTTGTTGAATATGTGTTGGAATATAGGCCTGTGGATGTGGCAGTGGTGCAGGGCATCAAAATGTAGCAAAACTTATACTCCTTTAGCAGCTAGAAACAATTGAGCTTAGCACCTGTTCAGCAAGACTAATCAAAATAGGAAGCTAGCAGAAGTTTCCTTCCCTTGACTTCCCTTCCCCAGGTAAACTCCTGCCCTGCTTCCCCCTTCTCCCAGCCTTGCTGTGTCCTGAAGTCTCTGTTTTTCCTGCTTCAAATGAATTTTTTAAAAATAAGTTGAGGTAAGGCCATTCTCCATGTCACTTCTCGGTGGCCTGCTTTGTGAAGCTTTTCCTGGACACATACATGATGATGAAGATGACCGTTAAGGCTCTGTTCATAAGTCAAGGTCATGCTGTATCAAAATATTAGCTAAGGATAAAGGTTAGTACACAGGTTGCATATTACAGTCGTTACTCTGTGGCATGTCCCAAAAGTCTTAGGGCAGTTGAAAACTTTCATAGCTTTAAACTTTAATTACTTAAGGTTTTTGAGACACCCTATATAGCTCTTCATGGGGAAAGCCCCAAATAGCACTCTCAGTTCTGGTGCCTGAAACTGATGAGGGAAAGCCTTGGGTGACCTTAGGATTATAGCTATAAAGCCAGAAGAGATCTCAGGGGTCAGCTGGTCCAGTTCCCTTATTTTCCACATTAGGAAACAGATCCAGAGGAGTGGAATGACTTGTCCAAGGTCACACAGGCATTAAATAACAGAACTAGGATTTTGAACTCTCACACCATACCATGTCACCTCTTGATAACTGATCCATGCCTGGAGCAGAGGGATGGTCATTGTGGGGTTATCAGCATTGCTTGTCTCATAAGTAAAATACCCAAGGTCCCTATTGTGGGCCGTACTTTGAGAACTGCCACTTTGGGGTTAGTGCCCAACATCAGTAAAAGATTTCTTATCCTGATCCAGGTTACCCCAACCCATGCTCCATGTTATAATGTGGGCTCAGGTACTGAGAGCCTAGGCTAATATGTAAATGTTGCTAAGGAGGTGTTATCCCTATTATGAGCTATTAATCTGATTTTGTTTATCCAATTAATTAGTTAATAGTGGGATCCTCAGTTAATAAGACACAGGTGAAATAAGTTTTGATAAGCAAAACTCCCAGGGTCCCCGAGAGAGTGCTAGAAGAGATTTTTGTAGTCATTGAGGTCAATATCTTCATTTTACAGATGCGAGCTACAGCTCAGAGGGGTGAATCATATTTCCCAAGGTCACACAGCTGAGAAGGAGCAGAGCCAGGATTCAAACCCAGGTATCACTCCATCATACTAGGTTGAAGTTTCAAAGCACATGGCTCTTGTTAGACATCATAGAATCACAGATTGAGAGCTAAAAGAGGCCTCAGAAGGCCATCAAATCCATCCCTTAATTTTACAAATGAGGAAACTGAGGCTGAGAGGTGACTTTCCCACATAGCTAGTTAGTATCTGAGGCTGGATTCGAACCTAGGTCTTCTTGATTCCAAGTCCAATGTTCTATCTACTATTCCATACTGCCTCCAAAGATAGAACAAGACCAGTAAAGAATCATGAGTAATATGAGAGCATAGGTGCCTTTTAGGACTGGGAATGCTTTGAGGTCCATGGAAAATGCAAAGCAGGGGAATTGACAAATTTTGCCTTTTGAGTACAATTGTTGCTGAAATCTCATTTACTTTGAAATAGGCCATGAGAGCCCTCATCAACAAGCCTGCCAAGTAGGCTGGTTTAAATTCTGGATTCCTGAAACAAATGTTAGTTTAAAATCTCTTTGGTCAGCTTCCAGTCTACCAGCCCCCTTGACAGGATAACCACAGAATGATTGTGCCGGTTGCAGACAGTTGGCCCCAGTCTGGCCCCTCTGAGAAAGCCATTAGGGTTTGGAGACAAGGCAGAAAGAACACAGACTGGCCATTTCCACAAGACCAGCTTTAATATGATTGTGGTTGGAGCACAGAATAAATTAATGGTAAAGAAAATTCCAAACAAACAAAATCCCATGAAAGCTTTAAAGAAAAATGAACAGAAAAAAAACAAAAACCAACCAACCTTTTCCTCCCCCATTTCAAGGAAAAAGGACCAGGGTGTACAAGCTACATGACAGGAGAAACACAACAGAGTAGTCATGAATAGATCTTCCAGGTCACTGAGTCCGTCCCCAGGCTCCCCGGGCAGCTGGGAGCTAAGGACCCGGTGGGGCCAGCTGGGGTCGAGGGAGGAGGGCGTGGCCATCACAATGCCTGGCCCTTTCTTGGAAGAACCAGTGAAAACTACACAAGGACAAAAATGCACTCGAGGGTCTGTCAGAGTCACACTGGGTGGCGGGGTTTTTATTCTCATTCAGGCCAGCAGAGTTAGTAAAGGTGGTTTTTGTCATCGGGGAGAGAGGTCAGGGCTGTGATCTCGCCCCGCCAGCACTCGGGCCTCGGAGTGAAAACCAGAAACCGCAAAGAGAGGAAATGTGGCTTAGAAAGACAGAGATGGACACGGCGCAGTAAAAAGGGCAGGCATGCAAGTGTCTTCTACATTTGGCAGTAAAGTAGGAGAAATGGCCGGCTTTGTTGACGCACAGTTCCAGAATTGGAATTCTCTTCCGGAGAAGAGTCACACCCCATGGGGAACGAGGACGGAATCAAGTCAAAGGTGGCTCTTGCTAGGTTTGGGCAGATTGTTTTGCTTTGTTGTGTTGTGTTGTGTGTATGTGTGGTGTATATAGAGATATTTTGAAATGCATAGCGATTGACTCTTTTCATTGGGTTCAGCCCTGAGCTTGCCGTCCCCTTTCCTGGGTCTCAGGGTCTCAAGAGTTCTGGTTTGTTTCATCGGGGTGGGGGACGGGACCGTCCTCGGGGCGGGGGGTGTCAGCAGGCAATCTCCTCCAGGGTCCCCAGAGTCGTCTGCAGGGGCACGTTCACAGTGTGGCTGATGGTTTCAGAGTGGTTTGGCATCGTGTCGCAGGTACTCTGCGGAGGAAGAACAGAGGGGCAGACTTATTGCGCGGCTGCACGACCCTTTGATGGTTTTCCCCGAGTCCTCCTTTGCTTGGGAGGCACTGGGCAATATGGGCCTGATTCTGTGACTGGGGAAGTCAGCCTGGGGAAGGTCTTGGAGAGGTCTAGTCTAACTCTAGAGCCAACTCTAGTTCAACTTCTTCATTTTTCATCCGAGGAAATGGAGGCACTTAGAGGTTCACTTCCTGGCCCAGGACCATGCAGGGAGTGAGGGTGTGAAGCAGAACTTGAGCTCAGGCCACAGGATCAGAGAACTAGAGCTAGAAAGGGCCTCAGAGGCCATCTGATCCAATCAACCCATTTTTCAGATGATGAAACTGAGATTGTGTCTTGCCCAAGGTCACATAAAGAGTAAATCACGGAAGTGGATTTGAACCCAAGTTCTCTGACTATAGATCCGGAGCTCTGCCTCCCTCTATGTTGGTGGACAGTACTACTAAGCCTCTCGGTGGGGCCATAGTGCACAGAATGCTGGGTCTGGAGTCGGGAAGACTTTTTCTGAGTTCAAATCCAATCAAAGGCACTTATTAGTTGTGTGACCCTGGGCAAGTCACTTGACCCTATTTGCCTCAGTTTCTTTTTCTGTAAAACAAGCTGGAAAAGTAAATGGTAAACCAGTTCAGGATGTTTGCCAAGAAAACTCCAAATGGGGTCACATAGAGTTGGACATGGCTGCAACGACTGGATAAGAACAAAGCAGAGGGAGGAAGGAGGACTCTGGGTGGGGAGAGAGGGCATCATAAACACTTTGGGGAATGCCTGGCACATAGTAAATGCTTCAAGAAAGCTTGCTGACTTGATGTCACTGGTTGAATTAGAGGCCAATAGAGGCTAATCTTGTCATTTTACAGACAAGCTACATAGAAGAATTAGGACTAGAGAGTGAAAAAGATCATTGTTTTAGAGCTGGAAGGACCTCAGAGGCCATCAGGTCTGGCCCCTTTATTTTTTGTTATTGTTCAGTAGTATCTGATGCTTTGTGATCCCATCTGGGGTTTTCTTGGCAAAGATCCTGTAGTGCTAAGATTAGGATTTGAACCTACTATCTTCTAACTCCAAATACAGCATTGTCACTCCCCCCCAATGTTTGTACTACTGAGGGGAAACAGAAACCCATGCAGGTTGGAAGTAGCTAAGCCAGGATTTAAACTCTGATTTCAAATTCAGCCCTTATTTTTTTTTTTTGTCCAGAACTCTGTATGTCTAAAATGAAGACTATGCCAGCAGAAAAGAGAGAATCATGAAGAGAAAAGAAGGGAGGAGGAAATAAGGGAAGGTTGAGACCATTCATAGATCTGGAAGATTGTCTTTAGTTTCCACCACTGACTAATGAGGAGTCCAGGTCAGTAGGAATCAGAGGGGGAAGGGAAGACCATTGACTCTCTCCATGATTTCAACCAAAGATCACTCTGAAGAGAATGTATTATCAAACAATTGCAATCTGGTGACCTGAGTGAATGTTCTCGTCAAAGGGATGAACTGGAGGAAGGGCCCTCTGGGAGAGCTCTCCAGAAGCTCAGGGACCAGATGAGAAGCATCTGAATTAGAGTAACCTGAGCTGGCAACGGGGAAGAGGTTTTAGGCAGACGTCAAGGTAACGAATGGCAAAGCCTTTCCTGGTATGCCCGGGTGGTAGAGCCAATATAGAGTGCTGGGCTGGGCTACACTCTACTTGGTTTCAGATAAAAAAGTACCCTATCATTTTATAACCCTTATTAGGTCAACTCTGGATAGAGTGGGGCAGGAGAGAAGGGAGCATGAGAAGGTGGGCAGAAATCTGACTGGCCCTGTTCCTCTGCACGCCCTGAGAAAACACTGAATGCTTTGGGCAAGTGTACTGCTAACAATAAAGCCTGAGGAAAGGCTGGAGCATAGAAGGGAACCAAATGAGGTGCTTCAGGCAAGGAGAGTTGGGACCAGGTGACGCAGTGCAGTGGCAGACCAATTCAGCCAGCACTGAGGGGCCCGGCGACTGAGGGACAGTGAATGGCACCAATGGCAGAACAGATCAGGGCAAGAGGAAGCAGGGAAGAAGAGAATGAAAAGGAGGAGAGGAAAGAGGAGGAAGATGGCAGGAGGAGAAAGGAAAAAAAAAGAAAACTGGCCAATCAACCCGTTCGTTGAATGCCTACTTTGTATATGGTACTCTGTTAGGCTCTGTGGGGAGTCCAAAGATGCCTTCATAAAGTCTTCAGTCCAGGAGGGGACACAGGATGAATATATATGTAGCAGATCAATCAGGGCTTAAACTAGGTGACAATAAATGCACTAGGAGTTCAGAAAAAGGAATGTGTGTGCGTGTGTGCGTGTGTGTGTGTATGTGTGTGTGAATGTGTGTGTATGTGTGAGTGTGTGTGTGTGAATCATGGAAAGCTTCCTCTAAGAGATAAGACTTGACTGAAGGAACTGGGGATATTTAGAATGGCAAAGAGAAGAGTTAGGGATGGGGCAGTGAGGGGGTGTGTGGCTACCATAGCTTTCTTCAAGTATATGAAGGGTTTGGGCAGGTGGTGTAGTCGCTAGAGCACTGGTCCTGGAGTCAGGAGGACTAGAGTTCAAATCTCGCCTCTGGCACTTACTAGCTTTGTGACTAGCAAGTCACTTCACTCCAAATGCCTCCAAAACAAAAGTGTATGAAGGGTTGTTATGTATGTAGTTAGATTAATTTTTTCCTGTTAGGCCCAGGGGGGCAGGATCAGGAGGAACAGATATGAGCTTAAAGAGGAAATTTGAGGCTTGAAATCTAACCACAGATGAGTGCTGTCCAAACATGGAAGAAAAGGCTACCTCAGGAGGTGGGAGGCTCTCCGCCATTAGGATCTTGGTGTGTAGGCTAGGTGACTGCTCACCAGATATGTTGTGGTTGGGGGCTCCTTTAGGGCATGAATCAGACAAAACAAACACTGAGGTCCTTCCTGACTTTCAGATTCTCTGATTCAACTTCTGAGTGGGTCTTGGATGGATGGGATATGGATAGTTGGAGGGGAGGAGGGAGGGCATTCCAGGTTACAAAAACAGCTTGAGCAAAGGTATGATCAAGGTGAAATGTATGGCCATAAGGAGATCGACTTGAGTGGAGCAGAGAGTGGATGCTGGGGAGAGGTAAGAAATATGGTTGGACAGAAAGTGTGGGGGCACTTTAGGGAGAGCTTTGGAAGTTAGGCTGAAGGAGAAGGCAAATTTGGAGTCAGGGAAGCTGGGTTTGAATTGTTGCTCTATATTATAACATTATAATTATTATATAATTTATAATGATATATAAACATAATATTTTATAAATATTCTAAGTACTATAGTTAGAGCTAGAAGGGACCACATGAACTTTTGGAAGCATTTATATTTTAGAGAAAAAAAGGCTCAAAGAAGTGACTTATCCGAGGTCACACAGTCTGGATTTGATTTGGTAGGTGATAAAAGGAATCATTGTGGGTTCCTGAGTAGGGGAATGACAGGATCATAAATTGAACTTTGGAGGCCATATAGTGCAACTCCATTTTACAGATGGGGAAACTGAGGCCCAGATTGGCTCAATATCACAGAGTTAAGTGACAGAATTAAGGTTCATATCCCAGTTATTTCCAAATCCAGTGCTCTAATCCAAACTCATTTTCCAGAGGAAGAAACTAAGGTCCACAGAGGTTACATAGGTATTAAGTCATAGGAAAAAGATCTGAACCTAGTTTCTCTGATTACAAATGGAGTCTTTCCATTTTTCTATGCTATACATATATGTAGTTTGTTAGGAAGATTAGTTTGGCATTAATGTATAGGATTGCAAGGGATGGATTGCCAGGAATGGGAAGAGATATGAGTCCAAGAGACTAGCCGTGAGACTATTGCAGTAATCCAGGCATGAAATGAGGAAAGTTTGGACTACAATGGTGGTAGGAGGAATGGAGAGAAAGGGATGAATCTGGAAGATATCCCAAAAGAAGAATCACAGCAATTAGCAGCATTGTCTGCAAGGGACAGAGAAAGAAGAGTCCAAGTTGATTCTTAGGTTTCTAGATCAGGATTCTGGGTAACACCACTAGCAACAATATAATTCATAAAATGAGTCAGTGGAGAAGAGGAAGTAAATGATGATAAATTCAGTTTGGACATTTTGAGATTGAGGAAATCATAGTCTAACAGGATAACAGGTATATATCTGGAAAGGACATTAGAGGTCATTAGGTTGAGTGCACCTTCAATTTACTGATGAGAAAACCAAGGTCTAGAGAATTTGTCCAGGGTCACAAAGCTAGTGTGGGTCTGAGAAGAGCTTTGCATCCAATTATGTCTGAATTCAAGTCCAGTGCCCAATGCATTATGCCATGATGAGACATCTAAGGCTATAATTTAGCTATAACTAGGGCAGGGTGACTGGGCCTTTGTCACAGGCTCCTGAATTTTTAAAGTTCTTTTTAGCACATGCAGTCATTTAGCAGCCTAGAAATAAGAGAGATAACAATCCATTTAGCAAGAATAATTAGGTAATATAGAAAACTATCAGATGGTACAGCTTCCTACTTCAGAGCAACTCCTTTCAGCTGTCCCTTTCACACTCACTGCCTCTAGAAAATATCTTTGATACTGCTTGTCATGGGTGTGGTTTATGCTACTTGCCCTAGGTTAAAAAATTTCTAGCTACTGCTCTGGTGATGGTTGAAGTCCTGAGAAGAGATTAACTTTCACGGGAGAGAGTATTGAACATCAGATTAGAGGACTGTGGACTGAATCTCAGGTAAGAGAGAGACAGAGAGATTAGGGAGCATTCCTAGGTAGGTAGGAGGATTAAGGTAGTAGAAAAGTAGTCATATAAGTCATGACTTTCTTTCTTTCTTTCTTTCTTTCTTTCTTTCTTTCTTTCTTTCTTTCTTTCTTTCTTTCTTTCTTTCTTTCTTTCTTTCTTTCTTTCTTTCTCTCTCTCTCTCTCTCTCTCTCTCTCTCTCTCTCTCTCTCTCTCTTTCTTTCTTTCTTTCTTTCTATCAAGAGAGATCAGAACTTGTTTGAAAGTCTAAAGGAAGAAGGATTAGAGGGGACACATTCACCAGGGGACAGAAGTCAGGCCCTAGATTGTCTTCTCTGGTTCTGTAAAGAACCCCACCCTATTAACATATTAGAATGGAGGTTCCTTGAGAGTGAGAATAGTTTTATTCTTCATATTTCTCTCCCAAGTACCCAGGACAGTGCCTGGCATACACTAAGTGCCCAATATGGATTGCTCAAATGAAAGCCTCAGAAGAAGAAGACATTCTTAGTTGTTCGAGGTATATGAAAAGCAATGGCTCTTAGTGAAAAGCACTGTCTAGGGTTGAGGTACTCATATATTAAGCAGTGGATGGTTAACGTTCAATATGCCCCCTCGGTACTCCACCCTAAGCCCGGGGCACTTGTGGTCCACTGATCGGTGGTTTCCCAAATTTCGAACTGGAGTGGAATTTGGACACATCTAGGGCACCCGTCTACTAGGAAGATGGTGGCAGGGGTCATAGGATCATTGCTTTAAAGCTGGAAGGGACCCTGGAGGTCACTGAGTCCTAATCTCTCATTTTACAGATGAAGAAACTGAGTCTGGGAGAGCATAAGTGACTTGGCAAGAGTTGTACAGTATATGGGCAGAATTTGAACTCAGGTCTTCCTGACCCCAAGTTTTGCTGTCTCTGTACCATGTCACTTAGCTGCCTACAAGCTCCCCATATTGCTCTTTCCTCCCAGATAGGAAGAAGGGGGTCTAGGAAGCACCCCCCTGTAGCACAAGCTGTAAGGGAGAAGTCAGCTTACTCAGAATCTGCAGGGTTTTCTGTCTCCCACTGTGGCTCCCTTGGGTCCCCTTCCAGTGTGGGTGGGGAACTCCATTGATCTCTTCACTCCTATGTGGCCTAAGTCTCAGATTTCCTTGAATCCCAAGAATTTGGTAGTGGGGGAAGTCAACATTTAGGGAAACTTTGATTTCTATTTGTTTTTCCTGTAAGGCACATCATTCCTCTGGGCGAATGAGCGCTTTCCCTTGTCCCAGCTCACACCTGACTAGCATTAGCTTGTAATGGAAGGCAGCTTGTGAACTGCTCCCTTGGATCTGTTAATTTAGCTGCAATCAATGCAGTTGAGGTGTGCGTGCTGTGCTCCTCTACCCGCAAGGACGCTCATTCAGCTAATCCGCACACTGCCTTTCTGCTTGTCCTACTTTGGGAATGAAATACAGAGGCTCCAAATGGGGACAGACAGGCCTTCCACTTCGGAATGAAGAAGGGAATGTCTACTAAAGCCTCCTGAGGCCCGAGCAACCAGGAGAGGGCTATGTCTGGACAGCTGGCAGACCTGCTCCAGTGTGGCACAAAATCCTACAGTGTGCCCAGAGATGCCAGCCCATCCTGGGTAGAGAACTGTTCACTGGGCAGGGAATATGTGAGGACAGGAAGCCTCTGCTGGGATCTCTGGGCAGGTCTGAACCCACAGGAGGAAATTTGAAGGGCTTATGAAAACAAAAACCTCCCATCAAACCTTAAACCCACAATCCCCTCTTACCACATTTTCATCGTGACTCCCTTCCTCCTCCTCTTTCCCAAGCAGATCTAACAACTTCTCTTTTATCAGCTGAAAAAGAAACAGACTTGGATGGCCTCAAGTATCAGAACCACACAAAATCACCATACCATACACAGCAGCACTAGCAGCTTTAGACTCAGGCAGAATAAATCAAAAAAGCAATGCACATGAGAAATGGGATATACACGTATATTACATACAGAAACAATGCACACATGTATGTGTGTATGTATAAGTGCACACACATATACATATATGTATACATATGGGATAAAATAAAATAAAACTCCATTAGTACAAGGTGGTGATGAATGGGCTTAACACAGCTGATCTATATATACTATATATATACACACATACATACAAACAATATATAATATACACATATACTATATATAAATATAAATGTGTATGTATAGACTATATACATATACATCTATCTATCTATCCATCTATCTACCCGTCTATCTATCTATCATCCATGCCGTCCGTCCATCCATCCATCCATCCATCCATCCATCCATCCATCCATCCATCCATCCATCCATCCATCCATCCATCCATCCATCCATCCATCCATC
>NW_027185798.1:25719765-25806856 GCF_028583685.1 Petaurus breviceps papuanus
ATCTATCTATCTATCTATCTATCTATCTATCTATCTATCTATCTATCCATCCATCCATCTATGCCAGAAGCTGGGGCTTTTGTTTCTAGAGAGGTTGAAACTAGAAACAGAGCTAGGCAGGTCTGAGTGGGAAACATTGTGGGAGAAAGGAAGGGAATGGGAGTATAGGAAGGAAGAGAGGATGTGAAAAGGGAAATGGGGAGAGAAAATAAGAGAAGAGAGGAGAGGGAAGAAGCTAAATGGGAAGGACGAAAAGGGGGAGTATAGAGGAAGGAAAGTGAGGGGAAAGAAGAGAAGAGGAAAAAGAGGAAAGGAGAGGTAAAGAAGAAGGGATGGAGGGGTGTTTCATCCTGTGTCTTTGGAATGGCCTTGACCTCTAGCTTGTGTCACTCAGTATCCACATGCTAATACCCTTGATAACTATTTAATATCAGAGACCATATTTCTTCTCTCCCCATTGTGCCTAGTGTAGAGCTCTGCTCACAGAGAGACTTCAGTAACTCTTATTGCTGATGGGCTCAAGGTCTGGACATTTGTCTGTAATCAGTCTTTGGGGGTGGACATGACCGACAGAGGTAGGGATCTGTGGGGACAATTTGTCACAGTGTCCTAGATCAAGAAGTAGAAGGGACCTCAGAGGCTGCCTAGTTCAGCGTACACACTTTATAGATGAAGAAGCTGCTTCACAAGCTTACCCACGTGGTGAGAACTAAAAGTGGGATCTGAACTCAGGGCCTCTGATCTTGAGTCAGTGCTTTGTCCACAGAACCACAGTCACTTTCCTGTGGTTTGTGGAACAGTAGATCTTAGAGCGTCATTCTGTAAATTTGGGCACTGGAGGGTACAGAGAGGGCTTTAGGGTCGGGGTCTGGAGAGCAACATGTTTCCTAGGAATTTAGAAACAACTATGAATGTTACCTCGTAAATGTAATCAAAGAGCTCTAGGATTGTAAGGATACTAGCACCGATAAACAATCCCATCTGACCACCGATGTCCCCTGTGGAGAGAAGAGAAAAGTCCATTTTTATTTTCCCCAGGAAGGTAGCTTCTGTAGTGTATATATCCATGCTCCTCTGAGAGGATGTGATCATGTACCCTGTCTTATAATACTTTGGTAAGAATCCCCAAAGTTCTCTCTGGAGATGAAGAAACCATAATACAGAATGAGAAAGAAGACTTGGGTTATCTCCCAGGCCAGGATGAAAGTCAGGATTCATACTCGTGACTTACATGCAGTTATCATTAAAGAATCTACATTGCCTCTGTTGTTCTCTCATTGAATGAGGTCTAGATGCTCCTTCCTTTGGAGCTGACTAAGAACATATGGCAGAAACAAAAAAGGCAAACTAGGTCATCCTTTCCCCCATCCCTTACTTAGCCTTAATCACTGAATGGGTGTTGCCTCAGACAAACTGAGATCTGGGAAAGGTTTCCCAACTGAGGCCATCTCTGGTCGTCCTGATCTATGTCTGGCCACAGGACCCAGATGGCTCCAGAGGAGAAAGTGAGGCTGATGACTTTGCACAGCCCTGCCTCACTTAAATCCAATTCACTTTGCAAGTCAAGACATCACCTTCCTGGTTCGAGAATGAAGGACAAATAACAAACGTGTAATTTCCGAGTGGCCTGAGACGAATCCATAGGGGGCGGAGATGGTCTTCCAGAGGCTGGTGTCCAGTGGTCACAACGACCCTTCCTCCATGGTGAAGTTCCCTTTGGGAGTATTTATATGTATCTCTGTATACATGTGTTCCCTATAGATGGTAATATGTGTGGTGTGTGTGTATGGTTTGTGTGTAGGTGTGTGTGAGTATGTGCCTGTGTGTGTGGTGCACGTATACTATGTGTGTATATGTGTGATTGTGGTATGTGTATGTATGTGTGTGATATATACACGTGGGGTGTGTGTATCTGTGTGTGTGGTATGTGTGTATCTGTGTGTGTGGTAGGTGTGTATCTGTGTGTGGTATGTGTGTATCTGTGTGGGAGCATGTGAAGGGGAGGCGGAAGGCTCTGAGGGGCAGCACCTTCCCCTGCTGAATGATGGGCAGATGGCAGTATTGTTTGCTATTGAGGGGAGAAGGAAGAGGATGCTGCGAATGAGCCCCTCTTCCCATCGGAGCTAGCACAAACATCTTTGGCAAGCTGGATCTCAAGCTTCCTTTTCCCTTCTGTCTTTTTTAATGTAGGTGGCATGAGAACACATCATGAATTCAGCTCAGGAAATAAAGGTCAGACCCAGTGAGAGGCTTGGCAGGCGTTTCCATCTCTTGCTGGGGATGACATCTCATGAGGACAAGGGATGACGCTGGTCTCCCAGGGTGAGGAGGTCGCCTCGCCCAGAGCCGTTCCATGTCAATGCCATAGCAACCTATGTGGCTTGGCTACGAACCCCATTTACTGTTGGGAAAACTGTGCCTGGGCTGTGTTCCAGGCCTCAGCATTGGGGAGGCAAAGGGAGGAAAGAGAAGCCATCCACCTTGGAACTCAGCGGCAGGCATCTGGAGTCTCAGGCTGAGTACTGCTCAGAGCCGGTTGTAGGCATGGGGTGGGGGGGTCATCTCACATGGTGAGAGGTGGGGTGGAGGGGCCATGAAGGGCCTGGCTGTGCCCCCAACACTTCCCCTGCTCATCTCAGCGTGTGCCCCAGTTCCAGTTCCCAGCCTCAGAGCCTCGTCCTGTTGGTTTAGGCCAAACATAGATGATATCTAAGGTCAATAACATCAATGGTCTGAGAGCCTTACCCATAGCAGGCCCTTGATAAATACTTGTTGGGATCATAGGATCCTAGGGCTAGGGCCAAAAGGGACCTCAGAAGCCATCTAGTCCAGCTCCCTCATTTTACAGTTGAAGAAACTGAGGCTCAGAGTGGTTTAATGACTTGTTCAGGGTCACAAAGGTAGTAAGTGTCAGGTTTTGAATCCAGCACCCTTTACATTGGACCAAACTGCCTCCCCTCCTGGCTGGGAATCTCAGACTCTCAGAGTGGGAAGGGACCTTAGAGGCATCCCAGTTTAGCCTGTGCCTGAAAAATATCCACTGTCCCTGAGACAAGTGGCAATCCAGCCTCTGCTTGAAGACCTCAAGGGATGGGGAACTCACGACCTCCTGAAACAGCTAGGTGGGGCAATGGATAAAGCACTAAGCCTAGAGTTAGGAAGACCCGACTTCAAATCCTGTCTCATGCACTTAGTAGAGTGTGAGCCTGACCAAGTCACTTAACTTCTGCCTCACCCAAGTCCCCATCTGTTAAATTCTGTTTTCTCTGCCACAGAGAACACACTTGACTTCTCAGTCATTTTATCTTTCGTTTGGCTTACTTTCTCAGTTTTTTTTTCCTGAAGAGCAGATTTTAGGGGAAATAATAATACTGGGGACAGCTAGGTGGTACAGTAGAAAGAGTGCTAGGCCTGGAGTCTGGAAGACTCCTCTTCCTGAGTTCAAATGCAGTCTCAGAAACGTACTGGCTGTGTGACCCTGGGCAAGTCACTTCACCCTGTTTGCCTCAGTTTCCTCATGTATAAAATTAGTTTGGAGAAGGAAATGGCAAACCACTCCAGTATCTTTGCCAAGAAAATCCCAGATGGGGTCACGAAGAGTTGGACACTAAAAAAGGACTGAGTAATAACAACAAAGAATACTATTATTTCTATAGTACCTTGAGGTTTGCAAAGCATTTCACATGTTATTTCAGTCCATAACAACCTTGTGAAGTAGGTCTTATTATTGTCCCCATTTTATAGAGGAAGAAACTGAGACTGAGAGATATTAATTGATTTTCCCAGGGACATATTGCTAGTAAGTGTCTGAGGCAGGATTTGAACTCAGGTCTTCCTGATTCTAAGTCTGGTGCTCTATTCCTTGTGCCACCCAGAACACAAGGTGGGAGATGCTCATCTTCTCATGACCCCACTACAATGGAGGAAAGATTTCAGTCTGCTATTTCCCCCAGATTTCAGTGTCTAGGTCTAGGCCAGGATAAAGTGGTAGATGCAAAAACATTGGATTAAGATGCTGACCCTACAGTCAACTGGCTATGTAGGTCAAGTCTTCTCCCTCCATGTCTTCTTATGTTTCCGTTTCTCCCTCTTGAAAAGAAGTCGGACCAGGTGATCTTGGAGGCCCTTCCAAGCTCTGATAGTCCACTATGCTCTGTTCCAAAGACTGAAAGAGCCTTCACCCTTAAACATAGCAAATAGGCTCTCAAATACTTGTTAAATTGAATTGACTGGAATTCACACTGGGAGATGCTTATACAGTAAAGCCTCACTAATGTGAGGTCCACTGATTCAGAATTTGGAGTAATTTAATCTCAGTTCATCCAACACACCTTTTAAGTGCCTAGTAGATGCACTGTGTTCAGTGAGATGCACAGATAAATAAACAAGGCAATTTTGTATGAGTAAGACACATAAAATGCTTTCATCCGCTGAATTTCTAGGGTCTCAATCATATTAGGGAGTTTCAGTCTAGAATCAACAGCTGTTTTTACATGGCTTCTTTTTTCTGCTATGAATTCCAAGCCATTTATACAATAATACTTATGGTGGAAAGAGCTAGTCTGGAAATCACTGGACCTCAGCTCTAGTCCAACTAACTGTGTGGTTTTAGACAAGTCAGTGCTCCTCTCTGGGGCTCAGCTTCTTCCTCTGTGAAGGTTAGAGGTTTGATCAGATGATCTCCAAGGTCCCTCCTAGAACCAACATTCTCCACTCTAAAATTCAATGTTCTACGGTGTCTTCTAGTGCTAACATTCTATGTTCTAACATTTTATGTTGTAAGACCTCTTCTGGTGCTAACACTCTCTGTTCTAAGGCCAGCATTTCTATGTTCTAACATTCTGTGTTCTAAAGCCTCTTCTAGTGCCAACATTCTATGTTCTAACATTTCATGTTCTAAGACCTTCTCTGGTGCTAACATTCTATGTCCTAAGGTCTCTTCTAGTGTTGAACTTCTCTGTTCTAAGGCCTCTTCTAGTGCTAACATTCTGTGCCCTAACATTCTATGTTCTAAGGCCAAAATGCTAGGTTCTAGTATTCTGTGTTCTAATATTCTATATTCTAAGGCTTTTTCTTGTATTAACATTCTGTGCTCTAATATTCTATGTTCTAAGACTTCTTCTAGTGCTAGCATTCGATGTTTCAAGGCCTTCTCTAGTGCTATCATTCCATGTTCTCTCATTCTATGTTCTATTCCAGGGCTAACATTCTATGTTCTAATAGTCTATGTTCTAAGGGTGCTAACATTCTATGTTATAATATTCTGTGTCCTAGCATTCTTTGTTCTAAGGCCTCTTCTAGGGTCAACATTCTGTGTTCTGTTTCAGGACTAACATCCTATATTCTAAGACATCTTCTGTTGCTAACATTTCATGTTCTAAGGCATCTTCTAGGGCTAACATTCTATGTTCTATTCCAAGGCTAATATTATTCATTCTAACATTCTGTGTTCTAACATTCTATGTTCCAAGGCCTCTTCTAGGTCTAACATGGTACAATTTCAGCTCTCCAAAAACTGGAACAGGCTGCTCTAGATGTAGTGAGCCCCTCTTCAATGGAGGTATGTTAGCAATAGTTACTTGGCCACTTGTCCGACGTATTGCGGAAGGGGATTCTTTTTCAGGTTCAGATTAATCTAGAAAGCTGTTTGTGGGAAGGGAGGGTCTATCCAGCCTTGACATTCTTTGACTCTGTGAAAACCTTCCCTAAGTCTTCCACATTACATTGCAAACTTTTTGAGCACAGAGATAATCTTTTATCTTTATATTTTTAGTTCTTAACACAGTGCCTGGCACATAAATTCTTAAGGTGTTAAACATGTGGCCTTTGGGTTGAAATGTAATTGGGAAATATTTAGCAACATACATAAAAATGCAATCAACCATAGATAATGTTAGAAAGTGGTCTTCGAGGTCAATATGTGACCCCCAGGGATGCTTAGGTAGGCTTTGGTGACCACTTTTCTATTTGAGTTTGACACCACTGCTGTATCATACATCTGCCTTATTCCCAATAGTATTCATCTAAGTTTGAATACTTTCAGTGATGGGGAGCTTACTTCCTGTCAAAACACTTCATTTTACTTTGGGATACCTCTATTAGGAGTATTCTTTTCATATTTAACTGGAGCCCTTTTGCAAAGACCAGCATCCTGCCCAAATTCTCCTGAAATCACAGGATTCTCTAATTTATCATGTTTTTAATTCTGGATGTTTTGACATTGAGGATGGGTCCCTGTCTTTGTTATCACACACTTTCTAGGGGCCTGTGACAGGCCCTTCAAACCTGTGGTTTGAGTCTCTAAGGGAAACTGGTGTCAAATGGCCCTTTCTTCTGGACCCATGAAAACCCCAGAAACTTATGTATTTTATAGGTGCCGCTATCAAACCATGTAGCTTCTGGTGAAAGGTCAGAGCAGGATAGGGGGATGAGGGCCCTTATTTTGCCTTTTTCTGGGGGGCCCTTGCCACACAGAACTAACTCTGGGGCTTTCTGGATGTAGAAGGTCTTCATAGGTGGGAGCCTAACAGTCTGCTCTTACTTGCCCACTCTTACCTTCTCCTCCCGGGCTCCTGCCTCCTCGGGGCCCTTCTCTGGGGGCCACTATTCTTTCCCTTCAACTTCCAGAACATTAATTTGGGAGTGAAGGGTCATAGAATCAGGAAGAACTGAGTTCAAATCCTATCTCAGACATCTACTAGCTGTGTGATCCTGGGCAAGTCACAACCTGTCAGCCTCAGTTTTTTCAACTAATATAATCAATAAATAATAATAACACCCATCTCTCATGGTTGTTGTGAGCATCAAATGAAATAATACAAAAAATTCTTTGTCAACCTACATCACTATATAAATGTTAGCTTCATTATTACAGAAGGAGGAACAGGTCGCTAAAAGAAAAGTGATTTATTCACCCAAGGTCATGTAATGAGGGGGCTTGGGCAGAGGTGGGATGAGATAGCTGAGGTATCCTCAATCCCAGCTCATGCTATTCCCACCACATTACTAGTCCTTCTTTTTTGCTTTTGTTGGAGTCAATCATGGTTAAGTGACTTGCCCAAGGTCACACAACTTGTAAGTGTCTGATGCTGGATTTGAACTCAGGTCCTCCTGACTTTGAGACTGGTACTCTATCCATTGTGTCACCTAGCTCTTCCTATAACCATTCTTAAGAGGTCCAAGTGCTTAGTACATAGCTTGGCAAAAAGCAGGCATTTAATAAATGCTTGTTGACTAGCTGACTTAGAGACAAACACAAGGGTTCTCCATTTCTGGAGCTGGAAAAGGATAGTATGATAAAAATAATGATAAAATAATTCATTCATAGAGCTGTCTAAGGCTTATAGTTTTTTTCTCTTAAGTGAGGTGTGCCAATGTCAATCACTCCCATTTTATAGACTATGAAACTGAGGTTCACAAAGGTTAAGTGACTTATCCAGGGTCACACAGCTGGGAAATGTTAGATCTAGGTTTGGAACCTACATCTTCTGACTCTGGGTCCAGCAGTTTGAGTGGTACCACCTGGCAAGACATCAAAGAGATCCCTGCCTGCCCACACCGTCACCACCCACCCACCTACATCTTTGGTGAGGTTTTTAAAAAGACATGAATAGCATCTCTGACTTACCAAGTAAGGCTGCGACTTCATATGCTTTCTTCTGTTCAATTGTCTCATAATTGAGTGCTTCAAAAAATATATCCAGAACGAGAATGTTCTCTCTGTTGAAGGAATATTTAGAAGCTTATAAGCCAGCTACCCAACTCCCTTTTCTACTTTATCTCTCCCTCCCCTATTTCTGCCTGATCTGACTTGCAGGTCCCTGAGACTCTGTGGAATTGTGTCCCTAGGGGCAAGGTGGGCATCTTCCAGAGTGAGGGTAGCAAGAGAGACACTTTGGCAAGTTATTTTTTTTTGTAAGTACACATATCTTCAATACCAGAAAATCCCACTCTCTGCTTTCTGTGCCACATGGGAATTTACTCTGTGAGAAGTCAAGACTCTTTAAGTGGGACAGTAAGGGTTGAAAGCTCTTTGTGAGTGCAAACATACAGAGGGGCACTAATGCTCTGACCCAGTCTGTTCTGGAGACACAGGAGCTCCATCTTGCTTAGACTGGACAGAGATAAGGTGTTTGATACAAGCCCTATTTTGTTATTTTTTCAGTTGTTTCAGTCATGTCTGACTCTTTATGATCCCATCTGGGTTTTTTTTGGCAAACATACTGGAATGGTTTGCCATTTCCTTCTCCAGCCTGTTTGATGGATGAGGAAACTAAGGCAAGTGGGGGTTAAGTGACTTGTCCAGGGTCACAAAGCTAGTAAGTGTCTGAGACTGGATTTGAACTCACAAAGATGAGTCTTCCTGACTCCAGCACTCTATGTACTGAGCCACTAGCTGTCTACAAGTCCTATTCCCCGACCTTCCCATCCTCTCTCTCTGCTGGGAGCGAAATGGAATAAAAATGATAGTAACAACTCGCATTTATACAGTGTTTTAAGGTTTACAAAGTGCTTTCTAAATATTAGCTCATTTTATCCTTATAAAAACCTTGGGAAGTAAATGTCATTATTATTTTATAGCTGAGGAAACTGAGGTAGAGAGAAGTTACATGTCTATGGAAACAGCTCTAAATATCTTAGGCAGGATTTGAACTCAGGTCATCCTGACTCAAAGTCTAGAGTTCTAACCACTGCACCACCTGGTTGCATTCAGATGCTGGAACTTGGAACTTCATTCCCCTCTTCCCCCCAAGCATCAGGCAGGCAGTGCCTGGGCTTTTCCAGGGAGGTTTCTCATGCCAGGGGCTGTATTTAAGGAACACAAGCAACCCTGGCATGGGGGGAGGGTGCTGGGAAAGGAAGGTGTGAGTTTGGAAGGGAGCTTCTGGCAGAAATTAATCCGTCCTGTTTTGTACTAGGAAGCAGACAAGGCACCAACACACATCTCAGCAGTCAAAGTAATTGTGTTCCTGGAGAATATCTACAAAGCAGCAGGGCTTGGCAAGTCCTGCTGTTTCTTCTCTCAATAGAGTCTGCTTGCAGGGAGATTCAAAGCCCACATCTCCCAGTGAGGCTACAGCCTTGGGAGAGCAAAAAAGATTCCAGGTGGGAGGGGGGAATGGATCACCATTTCAGAGCTCCCTGGCTACTGATTGATGATATGATGCCCTAACAGCCCTTGGGGAGCATCACAGCTGAAGCCAGGACACCTTTCTCAGTTACTAGCTAGGCAACTTTAGCTTCTGAATCTGCAGAATGGGAATAATAATGTTTATACTATATACTCACAGAGAATACTTCATAAGCCTTGGGAAGACAAGAAGGGGTTGTGGTTTCTTCAGCATGGGGGAGCTCCTAATGTGGGAGCCCTTTATACCAATGGAGATTTTAGCTGATCTGGGACTTAGTGGAAGGTTAAGTGACTTGTCCAGGGCCATACTATCATATTATAAACCTTAAAGGACTGAATATATATGAATGATATGTCTTATCTTTTTTGAGAATAAGGGCACCATATTTCTTGATCTAACTTTTCCCACTTTGAAGGAAGATTTGTTTTCAGTGTCTTCTTCCAGGAGTACCCCTTTATGTCTCTTACCCATTTCCTATCTGTTTCCACCTGTCCTCTCCCTATCCCTTGCACTTTCTTTATCCATTTTACTCACGAGATATACTTTTCTGACTTGTTAAATTTCTTCTCAAGATACTTGGCCGAAGTCTTGCTGGGAATCTTCACCATGGAGAGCTCCTTATTATAGCGGGTCAGGTTACAGGGCGTCCTGCAGAGACAGTAATTACTGTCTTTTTCAGCAAGTAGACCTGGTAAGGAGATAGAGGTAGCACTCAGTTCAAATGGTGGTCACCTAGTTTTAATAGGGAACTCACTATCTTGCAGAGTGGGAAGTGGCCTTACTAGGACACTTGTTTGTGAAGACTTCTCGTCCCTGAGGGATGCTTTTATCATGCATGCATGCTCACTTATGAGATGCCATGACCTGTAATTTTCACTCTGTCCTTGGCTCCTTGAGGAGCCCTCCACAGACTCTATTTTCCCATCTCCAAAATGGGCCCTCCTGTTCTACAGGGAAACAACAGATTCCAATATGGCAGGACTGATATTGAGTACCACTGCACAGTGAATCTCCCCAGGAATCTCAAAGCCAATAAGTTTTGGGTTTTGTTTCCTCCCAACTCTTTAGCTTCTTGCAGGGGGAATGGAAGAGTTCAAGTTAGATTTACCCACCTGGAGCCTTTGCTTTGTGGCATTTGGTGCCCATGAACCAAGTGATAGATGCATTACCCATTACTCTCATCTTTGATTTTTTCTTTCTTTCCCTCTCTAATCTCCTCTGTATAGTTTTTAAAGAGGATAATAAGAGCCAGTGGGAAATCATAGGCTGTGTAGTCCAAACCCCTCATTTTACAGATATGGAAAATAAGGCCCAGAGAGGGTTTAGTGACTTGCCCAAGGGCATGAAGAGGCAGAATTTGATCTCGGTCCCTTTCATTCCAAATCCAACACTTTTTTCTCGGCATCACACTGCCTCATCCTTTGGGCAGTGTGAATTCTATCAGACTCTTAATTCAGAAAAGTTTCCAGATATTTGCCAATTGTTGTTTCCTCTCCCTTCACTCCCCAGCCCCAGCAGGCTCTCCACTGCTCTGGGGGGATCAAAACATGATTCCAGAACTATCTCCCTCTGGCTCCTAGCCACTCAGAAGTCTCCTCTGAAGCTGCTGAAAAGAGTTAGACATTGCTTAAAAATTCTCTCTGTTCATGTGTTTGCAAACTGCTTTGTGAAGTGCCGGGTGAGGCTGCTCTGGAGAGGAGAGAAATTCAGGGCCTTAGTTGGACTGCTCGTTATATCTCCCGGCAGGTTCCCCAGGTACTATCATCATTATTCCTGCCTTTCCTGGGGCCTGGACATGTGCCAGGAAGGACAAGGCTTGGGCCCTGGGACCTTATCTCATGTAAGATAACTGGGATGGAGTCCTCTTTGTGTTAAATCAATCATGTAAAAAGCTGATTCTACTTCTTCATAATGTGCCATCTTTTATGTCTGAAGGTGACCCTACTACCATCAGTACAGCTTGTGACTCAAAATGGCTTTTTTCCAGATCTTTCTCAGTTTCTCATTTCCCCCTCTACTTCCCCATCCTCTGTTTCTTAGTCTTCTCTCCTCCGATGGGTCCTCTCTCCATCCCCTTTCTTCCCATCTCTTAACCTTCTTTTGATTCCCCAAATCTGTAGTTCTCTTCTTTTAATTTCCCTAGATCTCTCCACTCCTATTCTCACATTAGTCCTTAGACATTACTCTTCACCATCACCTCTTTTTCCTCCTCATCTTCTCTCCTTCCCCAAGTTCTAACTTCATTTTCCATCTTCTCTTCATCTCTTGGTTCTCTCCCCATCTTTTTGTCCTCACTTTAATCTCCATTTTTTCCATATTATAGCCCTTCCTCTTTCTATTTACCATTTATTAACTAACTAATTAACCAACCAACCAACTAACTAAGTTTCTCACTGGATCCTTAGTTCACTATCTTCTATCTCCTGGTCATCATTTCTTTCTATCTTTCCATCTTCTAATTCTTCCTATTTCTATTTGCTACCCTCTCTCCATCATCTGGCCCTCTCTCCACCCTCAGTTTATGCTCTAGTTCATGGACTTCTCCCCATCCAATGAGTTTTCTCCACTCCCCATTATCTCTCCATCATCCGGCTCCTGGCCTTCTCTCCACTTGCCATCATCTGGACCTCACTTCACTATTTAGCTCATGGCCATTTCATCATCTGATGAGTTTTTCTACTGTTCAGTCTCTCTCCAACACCTGGACCTCTCTCCTCTTTCCACCTCTTTCCACTCCCCATCACCTCTCTCTATCCCTTGGCTCTCTCTCTATTAATTCTCTCCTCATTCTTCATCCTTTCCCCATCTCCTGGCCTTTTCCCATTCCTCCCCCCTTCCCCTTTCTCATTTCTATAAGATTTGTCCCATGGAAAGCCCAGTTGCTCAGAACCCTCATTCCTGGCCTTGTTCCACTGTTCAAAAAGAAGGGAAGTCTCTTTCTCCTTCCTCTGAGAGAAATACATAGCATAGAGTACTGACCTAAGGCTGGCTCCGCACATTCCTTGTGCTGCTCTGGGGTACAGAAAGGGGCATCCCCTGCATGGACAGAAAACAATGGTAAAACAACTCAGAAACTTGCATGTGATTCTGTCTCTGCCACAGGACCATTCAGAGAAGAGAAGAGACCTTTCTTAGATTGCACAGCCAATAAGTAGGTGAGGAAGCATGAAAATATGCTTTCTAATAATAATGACAAATCACACCATGCTTGAAGGCAGGGTTCTTTATGTTTCATGTCCCCTGGACACCTTTGGAAGTCAGAGAAGCCTATGGATCCCTTCTCAGAAGAATGTTTTTAAATGCATAGGATTACAAAGGAAACCAATTATAATGAAATGAGATTATTAAAATATTAAAAAAAGGTCACAGACTCCAAGAACCTCTGCTTTTGGGTCTACAGGGGGGAAGAAAACAGGAATTTATATAGTACCTACTATGTGCCAGCAGAGTGCTAAGCACTTTACAAATATTATTTCATTTGGTCCTCACCACAACCCTGTAAATTAGGTGCTGTTATCACCCCCATTTTAAAGCTGGGGACACTGAGGCAGACAGAGGTGATGTTACCTGACCTGGGTCATGCAGCTAGCATCTGAGGCTGGATTCAAATCCAGATCTTCATGACTCCAGCTTAGCTCTCTATCCATTGCATTGCCCCGCTGCCTCTACAGAGTGCTCCCCCCTTCCCCACTGCCCTGAAAGCACAAGTTTTTGTAGAGTTCTTTTATAAATGAATCCATTTTTGACTTTTGGGCCTAGCACAGTGCTAGGCACGAGTGGGCATTTATTAAGTGCGTGTGGATGAGGTGATGCTCTCAGCTAAGAGCCTCTATGGATGGCATCAGTCCAGCCATGTGCATTAGCTGTTAATAGACTGCATCTTGGTTAAAAAAAGGAAAGCAATCCAGAGAGTAGGATGTTTCTAAGCTACTGGCATGTTCAGTCTGTGCCCTACGATGATGGACTCTATTTTCCAATTTGTCTGATGTTCTGGTCTTATGTACCCAGAGCCTCTGATTGGCAACAACTTGGGGAAAATGAATTCAGGGTGCCAGGGTCCAGGAGTTCATGGAGGGATGAGGTGCCAACAGGAAGCAGAAAGCCCCTCCCTGTCCCACCCTGACCCCTGGAGGTCACTGACCTGGCATGTGAACCATCCGGCAGTTACAGTTCTCCACAATGTAACGGGTTTCACAGTCAATCCTACAAGCCGTGATACTGTAAACAGGAAAAAAGTCGAGTCCCATCTCTGAAGATCGGCATTCTCCCCAAGGAGGCGGCAGGTATGTGAGCTGGAAGAGAGGAAGGAAGTGGACACTGGTTAGTGCTGAAGGGCACAGGTGTTCTCAGGACCTGAGGTTATCAGGGTATTATGAAGAAAAATGAGAGTTCTGATTCCATCTCTAGTAACTCCTGGGATGATCAGAGATGAGTTGTCTAACCTCTCTCAGCCTCAGTTTCCTCATCTGTGAAATGAAGAGTAAAATATGTGTAGGACGGCTTCATGAGGCTGTAATGAGGTAATGTATGTCCAGCGTTTTGCAATCAGGATGGAATTAGAATTGACTGTTTCATTCTTTGTACTCCTTTGTCTAGCACCTAGCTCAGAACCCGGCACGTCGTGAGACTATAATCAATTCTTGTTGGTTGATTAACTGATAGATATGTAAGTACTATAGAAATGTCAGTTATGGGGTGGCTAGGTGGCACAGTGAATAGAGCACCAGCCCTGGAGTCAGGAGGACCTGAGTTCAAACTGGCCTCAGACACTTAACACTTACTAGCTGTATGACCTTGGGCAAGTCACTTAACCCCAATTGCCCTGCCTCCCCCCCCCAAAAAAAAAAACAAAAGAAAAGAAATGTCAGTTATTACTATTAGTACTGAGACTCAGTGACTTTCCCAGGTCACCCAGGCAGTAATAGCTAGAACTAGAACACAGATTTTCTGATTCTAAGTCCATTGGCATATTCAGAAGACAACTAAGGAATGACTTCAGGCTGCTTAGCAGAATTTCATCAGACATGTTGACTTCCCACTGCCTGATTTGAACAAAGTCCAAATTCCTTACTGTGGCATTTAAGGCTTTTCATAATCTACTTTCATTCTACCTTGCCACTATTCCCCTTTCTTTTATGTTTTGCTTTAGCCAACTAACTCATTTTCTTTTTGGTCCCAGGACTCTTTGACACACTAAGAATTATAAGGACCCCCCAATAACTTTGTTTATGTAGGTTATATACATATATATATATATATATATACACTGATATTTACCATAGTAAAATTAAAATGTTTTGCTATTATTATGAAAATAGTTTTGTCCTCAGGCACACCCTGAGTTTTAGAGACCCCCAGTGGTCTCCAGCCCCGAGCACTTTGAGAACTGTAAGTACTCCACCTTGCCCACACCCACTTTTGTGCCAGGGGACCGGGGCTGCTGAACTCTTGCACTGCCTATTCACAGACAAAAGCAGTGACACACACACATATATGTATGCATATATAATATATAGTATATATACAAACTGTATATGTTCAACCATATATACATATGTATATATGCAAATGTATATATGGTCGTATATACAATATATAAATAAAATGTATATAAATTATGTATCACATATATGATATACATTTTATATAAATTTATATATACAAATGTATATTTAATATATAAATAAACATATATAAATACATATATAAATACAATTTTATTGTATTTCATTTTTTGTCAGTCAACAAGCATTTAATAATAGCTAGCATTTATGTAATATTTTTAAGTTTGTGATTTGATACTCATAACGACTTGAGTGGTAGATGCTATGATTGGCCCCATATGACAGATGAGGAAATTGAGGCTGAGAGAGCTTGAGTAATTTGTCTAGGCTAGAGTGCTGAACTTGGAATTAAGAAAATCTTGGTTGAAATCACTCCTCAAATACTTATTAGCTTTGTGATACTGCACAAATTACTTAATCTCTTGAGACTCATTGTCCTCATCTGCAAAATGGGAATGGTAAAAATTGCACCTACTTCTCAGGGTCAATGTGAGAAATGAATGAGATAATTTTATATGAAGGGCTTTGAAACATAAAACTCTGGGCTCTAGTAGGCAAGTTTTACCTGGAATGTTGATATATTTTTGGTTCCAGCTACTTTTTACTCTCCCAACCCCCTCCTCCTATAAAGCTTGATTGGGACAACCAAGGAAGCCATCTGTCATCCTCTGGCCACAGGAACCACATTTTCTAGGTTGGAACTGATACATCTGAAATTTTAGGTGCACACCAATCACATCGTGAACTCCAAAGCTGCAGACAGCTGGGTCTCAGTACATGGCCCAGGGTTTGGCACATAGTAGGCACTTAATAAATGTTTATTGACTGACCATGAACAAGCTACTTAATTTCTTCAAGGATCTGTCTTTTCCTCTAATGCTATATGTCTTATTATGTCAACCACCCAACCAACCACCCACCCACCCAAGCAACCACCCACCCACCCACCCAACCAACCACCCAACCACCCACCCACCCAACCAACCAACCAACCAGCATTTACTAAGTGCCTACCATTTACCAGGCACTGTGCAAGGCACTGGGGATACAAATACAGTGAATGAAAGAATCCTTCTTCTCAAGGAGCATACATTCTCATGGGGAAGCCCACAAGGACATGTACAAGCATATACACAATAAACACAAATAAATTCAAAGTAGTTAAATACAAGGCAGTGATGTGGCCCTTGCTGGATAGAGCACCAGCCAGGGAATCAGGAAGACTCATCTTCATGCGGTCAAATCTGGCCTCAGATACTTACTAGTTGCGTGACCCTGAACAAGTCACTTGACCCTGTTTGCCTCAGTTTCCTCATCTGTAAAATGAGCCGGAGAAGGAAATGACAAACAACTCTAGTATCTTGACCAAGAAAACCTTAAGTGGGGTTATGAGGAGTTGGACACAACTTAAAAATGACTGAACGACAAGGGTTAAATACAAAGTAGTTTGGAAGGACAGTACTAGTTGGGGAGGGGAATCAGGAGAGGCTTCATTTAGAAGGTTGTGCTTGAGTTCTCCTTTGAAGCAATGGAGGGATCCTATAAGGGGGAGACGAAGAGGGAGGGCATTCTAGGTGTGGGGGATGGCCTGAGTAAAGACATGGGGATGGAAGATATCTATCATGTGTGAGGACCAGGGAGAAAACCAGTTTGGCCAGACTGCAGGTTTCTAAGGGTTGTCCCCCCTTTAGCCATCTGGTTCTTCGTTACAGTCTCTCTGTAGGGGCCTTCCACACCTTTCTGTTCTCCCTGACAAGCCACTGCAGCTCTTTTCATTTGTTTCCTTGAGTGATCCAAGTGAAAACTTTCAATCTGGCTCACCCAGATGGAGGGGTTGCTATCGGAGACTGAGTTTATGGGGCTGGTTTTTATTCTGATGTTTTTATTGCAAACGTGTGGGTTGATTTAAGCAAGTCTACAAAGGATGGTATTGTGTTTGCTTCCGGAGGCTCCTTTCTGACATCCTGCTCAATTAGGACAAAACCCAAATCCATCAGTGAATAATGGAGGCATCAATGGCAAACCAGTTAGGACTGGCACCTTGGGAGCACCTGCCTCATGTCAAGATTTATTTCCTCAGGAGAAGCCACAGACCAGCCCATACTCTGCCCTGTTGGAGCATTTAATTTTTGAAGTAAAAAGAGTGGAGACTGACCCAGCACCAGAAACTATGATTGAACATGAATCTTTTTACACTGACTGGGTCTCAAGGAACTGCTGACCCTGCAAGTCTCGGTAAATCAGAAAAAGCTTAAAGAAACACCAAGCCAGTCACTGCTCCCCTGTGATGTGCCCTGGGTACCTGAAACAGCAAAAAGAGAGAAAGCCAACAAATGGAAGGAACCCATTCACATTACAGAAAGAGTTTTCATTTCACAAATGGATTCTAGGTTCCTTTAAGTAGCAACTTATCAACGGGCAGTTTCATATTTGAATGATTTGAACCATGACCCACTAATCAATCAGAAATTAAAATTAAATATCTCTGGCGATAGTAAATGGGAAAATAGCATTTGTTTATAGAAATTTCATTTACATAAAACTTGGCAAGAAATCACCTTGTGGTTTCTTGTCTATTTTGTATAGGAGGTTTCATGGTATAGTAGAAAGGACACTGGCTTTGGAGTCAGAAGACCGGAGTTCAAATCTCACTACTGGTGATTACTATTTGTGTGACTTTGAACAAGTCATGTAGACTAGTTGGGTGTCAGTTTCCTCATTAGTAAAATGGCAGAGGCGGACTAGATAAACTCGAAGTTTCTTTTCAGCTCACTTAGTGGGGAAAGTTTAGTAGTCTTGAAGACTGTTACAGAAATGTAAATTTTTAAGATCTTCCCTGCCCCTAAGCCCTTTGATAGCCTTAAGTGCACCTGGAGCTTGTGGTGGGAGGCTTGTTTTTCAGGAGATACTTTGTGATTGGGGTGGGTCAAGACTGAGCAAGAAGAAGGCTATATAATCCCTGATGTGAGGCGTTGTTTTGGGGCTCACTTTGAGAAGTGTTGTGTGATTTGATCAGACAAGACTCTGGGCAGCCGTTGAGCCCCTGGTTTTGAAAACCCAGATGTTGATGCTTCCCTCTCTGGTAACTGACTAGGTATAGATGTAATGGTTGGACAGGTGGAGACCTGTCTTCTTGAAATGTTTCTGTCTTGTAATTTCTGCTTTTAACCTCTGTATACTCTGAAGTTCAGGGTGCAGACTTTTCCCCCTGAACTAGGTAAATGATACGTTTGATTGATTAAAGCAAGATTGTTACCCCATTTTGAGTTGCTCTCCTTTAGAAAAGCAGATCTAAGAACCTGTGTTGGCAGCCACCCTGGGGATGCTGGGGTGGGTTGCTGCTACAAAGAGAGAAAGACTGTGTGTGACCCTGGACAACTCGCTTCCACCTTATAATGCCTAAAACAACTCTTTAAGATCATAAGTTGCAGAAAAAGTGCTGATCTGAATGGGCAAAAGAAATTTCTTCATCCAGGAATTTCTTATACTAATGAAATCTGAGGTCCAGTGCCTACTCCAGGGGTGGGGGAAACCTGTGGCTTCAAGGCCACATGTGGCCCTCTAGGTCCTCAAGTGCAGCCCTTTGACTGAATCCAAATTTCACAGAACAAATCCCCTTAATAAAAGGATTTGTTCTATAAAGCTTGGACTCAGTCAAAAGGCCACACCTGAGGACCTAGAGGACCACATGTGGCCTTGAGGCCACAGGTTCCCCATCCTGGGACCTTGTCTATGGGTATATGTATTATTTCTCCCCTAGATGTAAGCTCCTTGAGGGCAGGGAATATTTCATGTTTGTATTTGCAGTCCTAGAACATGTCACATGAATGAATGAAGCATGTGGCTTTAAAAATGCTTGTGAAGAATAAATCCATCATGTAAGTTGACAGTGTCTGATATTATGCTGGATGTGCACAATATTTCACTTATTTGGAATAATCTATTTTCATAGTTGACTGCTTTATTGTTATGATTATTATTGGATTAACTCTATCATTTTATTGGTGTGTGGAGCTCCATCTGGCAACACAGCTTAAAGACACTCTTTTGGGCAATGAGAAGTTAAGTGATTTGCTTGGGTGAAACAGTATTTGTCAGAGGGAGGATTTGAACTCAGGGCTCCCAGATTCTGAAGCCAGCTCTCTATCCAAGTCAGGCCACCTCTCTTGGATGCATTTTCGTTTGTTTAGATTTTTCTTTTTGGTCTTTTTGGAGGGGGGGAAGGCAGGGCAATTGTAGTTAAGTGACTTATCCAAGGTCACACAGGGATGTATTTTTGAATATCTTGATTACTAGGGCCTAGCCAAGTAGAGTCCATTGAAGGCCTAGAGGGTGTTGGGGCCAAATGCCTCTGTCTACTCTACATCCCAGACCCTTCTCTATCCTACTCTGTTCTTTCTTTGGGTCTGTGAACCCGATTTCCTCAGCTTTGTTGTCTTAGACTAACCCCTTTCTCATTTCTCAGGCTTTGAGCTCCTGGTTTCTCAGAACAGCTGCGACTCCCAGACACTTTATCCCCATCAGCCACTGTTTGATCACTGCTTCCCAGTGCCAAGCACCTGAACTGAGTTGGGTCATGTTGAGTGTCTCCCACAGCTGACATGTGCTGGCCCCAGCCGGGCCCTGGCTGCTCTAGATTATGCAGCCAAAGTACTTATGGCACCAGGCACTGGCTGGCATCCCTGGCTCCCTAGGTTTATGGAGATAACTCTGATTGTTATTACATCTTGGGCCCCGGACTTACTGTCCAGGGCAGTGCAATTACAGGAAAATCAGTGGGAAAGAGCATTTCATTTTTGCAAAGCAAAATCCTTCCCTCCCTCCTCCCATCTTTCTTTTTCCACCACTAAAGGTTAAAGTCATTTGAACTGCACATAGAAAATGCCTGTAATTGATGCTGCCCTGAAAGTTAGGGAGACCACTGTCAACCTGTGTCATTCCTATCTACCCTGTTAGAACTCACCAGGGTAAGGAAGGCACAGGAGCCAAATATCATAACAATAACTTTCATTTACATGGCAGTTTGAAAGCACTTTACACTTCTCATTTGATCCTTAAAATTACTCTGTGAGGTAGGTGCTGTTATTACCATCCCTACTTTGCAAAAGTGGAAACTGAGGCTGAAAGAGGTTAAAAAGATTACACAGCTAGTAAGAGTCTAAAGCTAGATTTGAACTGAGGTCTTCCTGATTCTATTCATTCTACCACCTAGTCTCCTGATACTTCCTTCTGGGTGTGTGGCTTTGCAGAAGAGCCCAGAATGTTCAGGGATCATCTTGGTGCCCCTGAAAAGGAAAACCCCAAACAGAACTAAGAGAGCCCTCTGGTCACTTAACTCTCTGGTTTGTCCACTGGGCTGGGGGGAGCAATGGCATTTCAACTCTTTTCTCTCCATGGTCCCATGTCAGGTGCTAAGTAGCCATCTGGAATCAGCCTTTCCTACTAGAGCCAACCTCACATGAATCAAGCTAATGAGGAAGCATTCCCATTCCTGAAATCAGAAAGAAGACCTGGGTTCCAATGTCACCTCCTTTGACGTTGTGTGACTTTGGCAAGGTCAGTTTCCACATTTCTAAGGGCAGCTAGGTGGCGCCATAGTGCACTGAGCTTAGGGTCTAGAATCAGGAAGACTCATCTTCCTGAGTTCAAATCCAGCCTCAGACACTAACTAGCTGTGTGACCCTGGGCAAGTCACTTCACCCTGTTTGCCTCTGTTTTCTCATATGTAAAATGAGCTAGAGAATGGTATTTTTTGCCAAAAAAAAATCCCAAATGGGGTCATGAAGAGTTGGACATGACTGAAAAATGACTGAAAAAAAAACCACACCAAATCAGTTCTGATACCTCAGATTCTGTATCTGTAAAATAGTAGTATATACTGAATGCTGGACGAGATGATTTCCAAGGCTCCTTCCTGCCCTAGGTCTAAAATCAAAACCATTTCTAGCACCCATTAATTCAGATGGCTTTGCAAATGAAGATGTAGGTAGTGTACTCTAAGCTAGCCTACTGCAGTGGAAAAAAGCACCGGCTTTGGAGTCACAGGACCTGCATTCCACGCCTCTGAGGCTTATCGACTGTGTGACCTTGGCCAAGTCATCTCACTCCCCGAGCCTCAGTTTCTCCATCTGTAAGACAAGGACATTGTACTAGCTGTTCTTTGAAGTCTTTTCCAGTGTTGAATCAATCCAGCGTTTGATTCAACCTTGTGCCTCAGTGAAGAATAAGGCCTAATCTTTGCCTTTAAGGAATTTATCGTCCAGAAGAGGGAGACATCTCTGTCCCAAGTGTTTTTAATGGAGTATTTGTGACTGACCTGGGATTAAGCCTTCAAAACTTGTGCTGCTCTGCCATAGTTGGATACACTGTGCCTTGACCTCAACGTGGTGATGCCCTTTTGGTCCTCTTTGACTAGCAACCAACCAGTCTGTGACTTGGTGGTCCTAAAGCAGGCACGTGTGTTCTTGGTATCCTCCCCAGGCTGCCTAGTCTAGGGCTTTGTACACGGGGGTGTTTTATATACACGGCCGAATGAGCAACTGATGCACAGTGTCCTGGTCATTGGATCGATGAACAGACACTTATTAAGTACTTATGGTGGTGCCAGGCGCTGTACTGAATTGGGGAAATAAAGACAAAAGCGAAACAGTCCCTGCCCTCAGGGAGCTTACTTTCTAATGTGGCATGCACAGTGTGCATGCATGCGCACACACTTTTCCCTGTATCTTATCTATCTGTCTGTCCGTCTGTCTGTCCATCTTTCTGTCTGTCTGTCCGTCTGTCTATCTGTCTGTCTATCTGTCTATATGTCTGTCTGTCTGTCCATCTAATCTTTATAATATCTGTTCATCTGTTGTTCAGTCATATCTGACTCTCTGTGGTCTCTTGTGGGATTTTCTTGGCAAAGATCTTAGAGTGATTTGCCGTTTTCTTCTCCAGCTCATTTTACAAATGAGGAAACTGAGGCAAACTGGGTGAAGTCACTTGCCCAGGGTCACACAGCTAGCAAGTGTCTGAGGCTGGATTTGAACTCAGGAAGATGAGTCTTCCTGACTCCAGGTCTGGTACTCTATGCACTATGGTGCCACCTAGCAGCCCATCTAAAAATACAGAAATAGGGCAGCTAGGTGGTGCAGTGAGTAGAGCACCGGCCCTGGAGTCAGGAGGACCTGAGTTCAAATCCAGCCTCAGACACTTAACACAAAAACTAGCCATGTGACCTTGGGCAAGTCACTTAACCCCAAGTCTCTCCAAAAAGCAAAAAAACAAGCAAACCCCCAAACAACAAAAAAATAAAAATACAGAAATGTTTATAAATCTGTATCTCAGATAGGGATAAGATGCATAAATAGTAGATGGAAGGTAATGTCAGAAGGCATTAGTAGTTGGGGGCCTAGGAAAGGCCTCCTGAAGAAGACGGTCTTTGAGAAGAGCCTTGAAGAAAAGCCAGAGTGCGTAAGAGCCAAAGGGAGAGCATTTCAGGCATGAGAGACTATCAATGCAAAGGCAGAGAGAAGGGAGGTGGCAAGTCCTGTGAGGAGCAGTAAGTGGGCAGTAAGGCTGACCCATACTATGCATGTAGAAGAATAACATGGAAGACATCAGGACGTGAAGAGCTTTCAATGAAAACCAAAGAGTTTTATGTTTGATCCAGAATACATCATAGGCTACCACATTCAGTTCAAGGATAAGAATCCCCCAACCCGCCTGCCCTCCCTCTCATACAGCCACATGCACCCATCTGTGTATTGCTAACAGTCCATTATAATCACGTTTTCATCTGGATACAATTTCTGGGACACGTGTTATTGATGCATTCAGCAGCATTGTTAACATTTTCAGAAAACTGCCTCAGCCTGTCATTTGTCTGTGAAATGTTGAGTGGAGAAGTGTTCTTCTGGCAGTACCAGTGAAGGAGTGGGAGCTGCCATTCATGGGGCTCCAGATCATGAATCTGCCTTGGCAGCTTTCTTCTTCCTGGTCAAGGGAAATCTTATCCCACTTGTAGCACAAATGATGTTAAAGGGATCATGGACATCAAGCCCCCGTTTATGTGACAGTGAGTGCTTGCTAGTTCTCAGTACTATGGGGAGAAGCTTACAGCACCCCGATGGAGTGTAAGCTCCTTGAAGGCAGGAACTGCTTCCTTTTTGTCTTTTTCTTGAACCTAGCACAGCTTTTTGTATATAGTAGGCTTGATGGTTGATCAAAAGCGTCCCAACCCACCCTCATTCCAATAGAATATAAAAGTTCTTTGAGGCCAAGGACCATTTCACTCTTGGTCTGTGTATCGTTCAGTCACTTTTCAGTCATGTCCAACTCTTTGTGACCCCATTCGGGGTTTTCCTGGCAAAGAGACCAGAGTGGTTGGCCATTTCCTTCTCCAGCTCATTTTGACAGATGAGGAAACTGAGGCAAACAGGGCTAAGTGACTTGCCCGGGGAGACAAAAGCTAGTAAATGTCTGAGGCCAAATTTGAACTCCAGATCTGGTGCTCTATCCACGGCACTAGCTAGCAGACCATTTAGGGAATCAGAGGAGGCTTTCACTAAGGAATCAGGCAGGCTGGTAATTTGTAAAGCTTTATGCCTTTATTGTAGATTTATTTTAAAACACACAGTCATCCAATACCTAAAATAAATATCTTGGGAAAGAGGCATTAAATAATCAAATAAAGAGGTGGCTCTTTTCTTGGTCAAGGCAAACCCCATGTGTAGGCACAAGTGACCCCATTCCATCCATCTCTAGCACAAAGCCCCCTTTATTTCCCCTTATCTTTCAATAATCTCCAGTCTCTTCCTATCTTCCAGCTCTTTCCCTACTGCTCATAAACATGTCCCTATCTCCCCAATCCTCAAAGTACCCTCATTTGACCCTTCCCTTCCTGCTAATTATCGTTCCACATGTCTCTTCCCTTTTGTGGCCAAAGTCCTCAAGAGTTTACAATCTACAATCTACTGTGGTTTTATCTATAATAGGTGCCCCCATTTCCTTTCCACATGCATTCTTCTTTACTCTTTGTGTTCTGGCTTCTGACCTCATCATTCATCCCAAACTACTCTCTCCAAAGTCACTAAGGGGAATAAGCATTTATAAGGTGCCTACTATGTGCTAGGCATGGTCCCAAGTGCTTTTTACAAACATTATCTTATGTGACCTTCATAATATATAATATATATATATAAATATATATATATAATATATAAATATATAATATATAAATAATGTGACCCTTCAATTGTTTTTCAGTCATGTCTGACTCTCTGTGACCTCATTTTTGTGTTTTCTTGGCAAAAGTACCAGAGTGGTTAGGCATTTCCTCCTCCATCTGATTTTACAGATGAGGAAACTGAGGCACACAGGGTTAAGTAACTTGCCCAAGGTCCCACGGTGTCTGAAGTCAGGTTTGAACTCATGAAGATGAGTCTTCCTGACTCCAGGCCTGGAAATCTATCCATTGTACCACGTAGCTGGCACCCTGAGAGGAAGGGGATATAATATTCTTATATTACAGTTAGGGAAACTGAGGTAAATAGAGGTTGCTTGCTAAGGTCACATAGGTGGCTAATGTCTGAGGCCCAAAGTGAACTCTGGTCTTTTTGCCTCCAAGCCCAATGCTGTATTCATGCTGCCTGGCTGCCTAATCTCTTAATTGCTAAATCTAATAACATTTTCTCAGTTCTCACCCTTTCTGATCTCTGTGAAGACTGACACTATTGATCACCCTCTTCTCCTTGACACTCTTTTATCTCGGTTTAAATGACACTACCTTCTCCTCATTTTTCTCTTGTCTAAGCAGTTCTTCTCTATCTCATTTACTGGGTCTTCATCCATGCCCCTGGCCATGGAGGTTCCCCTGTGGTCTGTCCTGGGTCCTCTTTTCATCTCCTTCTATAATATTTCATTTATGATCTCATCATCTCCTCTGGTTTAAATGATCATTTTTTCTGCAGATGACTGTTGGATCTACTTACACAGCCCTGACATCTCTTGACTTGCAGGCTTGCCTGTCCAACTGCCTATTAGACACCTCCAACTGGATATCCCATAGACATTCAATGGGGAATGATAGTCCCAAAGTGGAATGAGTTCTTTTAAGCGGAACGAGGAAGATCTTGTCCTGGAGGTCTTTAAGCAAAGTGCAGGGGACCACTTTGGGGGTATTTGAAACTTCCTACCTGTCCAGGGAATCTTTCATTCACAAATAGGGATGGGGATGGTCTGCACTATCAGACCAGTTAAGGTATGGCAAGAAGCAAGGATGACAGTGACCTTCCTAACAGGAGTGCATTAAGGGTCATGGATGTAACCTGGAAAGCATCATGTGTAGGTGTGCATGCATGAGTGTGTGTATGTGTCAGGGATGGCTGTTCTGGGTAACAATAAAAAAATGATTTCAAATGATAAGGTCCTTGAGAGGTTACAAAGTACTTTGTACTCTGTGAGATAAGTTGTACAAGTGATAAATTTTATCTTCATTTTCTAAATGAACTTGACATTTACAGAGCTGAAGAAACTTGTTCAAGGTCACACAACTAATGACCAAGCTAGCACAAGAATCTAGGCCTTCTTCTTCCAAGACCATAGCTTCTTGAGGGCACAGGTTATTTCATTTTGTTTTCCATGCCCCTAGAACCTAGAAAAGTATCTGGAACACATTGAGTGCTTAACAAATAATAACTAGGCAGCTAGGTGGCATAGTAAATCTAGCCTCATTCTCTGACTAGCTGTGTGGTCCTAGGCCCTTTCTGCCTCAGTTTCCTCATCTGTAAAATGAGGATAATAATAGCACCTACCTTTCAGTTATTGTAAGGATCAAATGGGACAATATTTATAAGGCACTTTGCAAGCCTCAACATGCTATATAAATGCTGTAGCTGTTAGCTATTAATAAATGCTTATTAATAGATAGCTTGATTTCCATTAGGAATTCTTTCTCATCCTTTTCCTGTGCTGCCCCTCCTCAGGTCCCTATGACTACATTCAGAGACAGTTCCCTTATTATTTTTCTTTTTAAAGAAGAGACCCTTCATTTCCTGATTCACTATCTCCAACTCATGGCTGTCGTTTCATGAAGCTGGAGGTCTGGACCAATGATTAGTGCATGAGCTGAAAAGGACAGAGAAGAAAAAGAAGTCAGAGAATCTTCCCTAAGGGTAGTAGCAATTAAAGTTGAACTTCAAAATGACCTAAGAATAGGTGACCCAATCTATGGAGGCATAGATAAAGTACACGCAAATCACATGCAAATATACTCAGCATTTCCTTAACATTTATAACTGGCTATGCCTCCTGGGAAAATTCTAGAAGGGACCACTGACCTGAATCAAGAAGTCAGCTGGAAAGAGGTAAAACTTTTGCAATATACATATGTATGTGTATGCACACACACATTATATGTATACACACAAATTCTTCTAAGAGACTTAGCCTTTTAGTTGGCAAAATGCAGAATTGATTCTTGCCATCCTGACAAAATGGAATTTGCTGTGTATCTTCTCATGTGTGCTTGTAATATCACAGAGTGCCAGATGCAAACTGTTAGTCATCTTTAGCTAAGAGAGGGCCCCAGGTGCTTCCCACTGCGTTACAGAGGAGAATAAGTAATCACCCTCTGAAATTGTGTTGGCTGGTTCTCTGAGGCTGATCCATGGACTGCTCACCCCTTTGAGATGGAGGTGAATAGCTTTGGCATATGAAGCAACTTCAAGTAACAGTTATACATTTATTTATCTCCTACCCATTTCCAAAAGAATATGATATAGTATGCACATTAAAAATAACACCAAATAGGACAACCACAGATTTTAAAAAAAGCAGTGATGATTTAAAAGAAACGTCATTATCACTGTCATAATAAATAATAAAGGCTGATAAAGGGTAGCTATCATTGGGTTTGTTGAATGTAATTGAAGGTAGTTTACCTCCAGATGGAGCCCACGAAATGGCTAGAATCCAAGAATGGAATTGAAAGACCATCGATGGACAACATCCCCGTGAACTGAGTCAACAATATGTTAACAGAGAAACACTTAGAAAATGGCTGAGTTATGAGGATTTAGAAGTTTGGGTTTTTTTTTTTTTTTTGGAAAAGGAGGGGTTTGTGATGGCAACAAAGGATCAGATCATTGCTACCAGAAATTATGGAAGAGTTATTATCTTTAAGGAATCTGGACTAGTGATCCAAGAAAATTATGCAAAGAATTGAGAGAAACTGCTGTGGGTTTAGCATAATAATAGCCATCATCAGCATTTATATCGTTTTTTAAGGTTTTCAAAATGCTTCCCATATGTTAATCTCATTTGATACCTAAGATGACATGATTGGGTCACTAGAATTTTAGATTGACAGAATCATACAGCACAAATTGGTTCAAGGATAGACAGGTAACAAGACATTACTACAAATACAGACCTCACACTATTTTTGAGAATGCAACTAATTAACTGTATTGGAACTAGTACATGATCACTGACTAAACTGTTACTCACCATCATCCACAGGTACTTAAGAACACTTTTCAGGAAAGGGTTAGGGGAAGGAACAAGCATTTTTTTTTTTAAGCAATCAGGGTTAAGTAACTTGCTCAAGGTTACACAGCCAGTTATTTCTGGGTGTGGTGCTGAGTGTCTGAGCCCAGGATTCGATCTCCAGGTCATCCCAACACTGGAGCCGGTGCTCTTACTTGCTGAGCCACCTGGCCGCCCCTAAGCAATTGGGGTTAAGTAACTTGCTCAAGGTTACACGGCCAGGTGTTTCTGGGTGGGTGCTAAGTGTCTGAGCCCGGGATTCGATCATCAGGTCTTCTCAACACTGGAGCTGGTGCTCTCACTTGCTGTGCTACCTGGCCGCCCCAGGAACAAGCATTTATTAAGCACCTATTGTGTGCCAGATACTTTACAAATATAAGGTCTCATATGATCCTCACAACAACCCTCAGAGATCATGAGCTTATTATTCCCATTTTGAAGTTGAAGAAACTGAGGCAGACAGGGGTTAAGTGATTTGTCTAGAGTCCCATAGCTAGCAAGTTTCTGAGGAGGGATTTGAACTCAGATCTTTCTGACTTCAGGTCCAGTGCTCTCTCTACCATACCTAAACAGCTGCTAAATAGATGTCACCATACCAGATACTCATAATCTGTCAGCAACGTGGGATAGAAAGCTTTCACAATATGAAGATGTAGCAGAGGAGATAAAAATAATGTGGCAATAGGATCAGGAACATGTTAGCCCTGTCATTCTGTTATTGGAGGTATCCAAGGTCCCACAGCTAACCATGTCTGTCACTGGAGGTATACCAAAGATGCTTTCAGTGAGCCTACAGAAGAGGAGCTTACATCCTAACAGGATTACTCAACAACAAAAAAGTAGCTATTTTAACCAGTTGTGGAATATTCCACAGCACATTAAACATACAAGAATAATCTTAGGATAGTGACTTGTCCCAGGAACATCTCTAGCTGAACTCCATAGAAATATGAGAATGAGACAATGATAACAATAATATTTCAAGAAATCCCTATTCTGAAATTCCACTGGGGTGGGGAGGGAACGCTGGGTCTTTGATAATTCTGTCAGTGAAGCTCCTTCAGTTTTTCCTCAATAGTTCTTACTTAAGCTCCTTGAGGGCAGGGGCACTATTTTATTTTTTATCTTTGTATAATGAGTGCTGAGGATAGTGCCTGAAACATGGTAGGTACTTGGTAAATATTCTTTGAATTTGTTAAAATCCTGATATGCTATTTACTGTCTATGTGAACTTGGGAAAGTTCCTTAAAGCTTCTCTAGGCCTTAAATTTCCCAAATGCATAATGAAATGGTCGGACTAGATGTTTTTAAAGAATCTTTCCATCTCTAAATTTATCATCCCATGATCTTAAGAAACGAATTGGAAAGGTTTCAAGGTACAGGTCTTACGACATGTGAGGTTTCCATTGTCCAAGGACCAGTTCATAGTGGCTCATCACCAAGTTAGCTGCAGGGGGTGATTTTTTTCTGCTATAGCAACTGGTAAAGACCATCTGGTGACATGAAAGGGAGAACATTTGGAGCATTTAGTATCCATCCTTCCTTCTAGTTCTAAGATCCTCTCTGTTGCTTTAAATGCTTTCACTGTTACTGAATCTTTTCCCTCTTGAAAGTTTTGATGTTTCAGCTTTTTTTCCCATTATATTCCTCTGTCACTCACTTTCTGACTCCTCCCTATTGTGTGTGTGTGTACTTCTGGGGATAGACTACAAAACTTCCTGAGCATACTCCCACATCGGAGGATTTAGGCAGCAGCCTTGGTCCTTGCCTTGAGTAGCCTCTGAGAGGCCAGAGTGGCAGGCTTGGTCCCAGCTGACTTTCAGTCTCTTTTCCTTTAAGTCTTGGGTAGACATGCATGCTGATCTCCTCCTCCTCCTCTGCTCCACCTCTATCCCTGCATCCTTCTCTGTCTGGGTTTAATTAGCATCTGCCACATTTTTTGCTGGGTCAGAGGAGAGTATAGGCAGGGTATTTCAGACAGAATCTCTACAGCCTTGGGGATCCCTAATATAGGGTTTTTTTTCCAGACAGAAGGTAGCTCACTTGTCCCTCTCCCCTGCCCCACAATGTGGTAGGACAGAATATGTGTCTGCTGCTTGTTGCAGGATGGTGGACATTCAAGAGGTAAGGCATGCCAGGAAAGACTGTAGTAGAAAAAGATCCCAGTGTGGACCCTAAGCATATGCTTACAGGTCAGTTGTATCCCTGCAAGGAGAGGAGGAATCTAGGTGAGTACTTTAAGAATCAGCATTTGCCTTTCCCTCAAGATGGGGTCAAAGGTGAAGAAGGAAGTTGTTGTCCCCCACAAGACAGAAGCCACGTCCAAGGCTTTGAAGGTGATGTTGAAGGGTGTCCATAGCCACAAAAAGAAGATGATCTGAACATTTTTCACCTTCCAATGACCCAAGACACTAAGACTTAGAAGGCAGCCCAAATACCCTTGGAAAAGTGCCCCTTGGAGAAACAAGCTTGATCACTATGCCATCATTAAGTTTCCCTTGACCACTGAGTCTACTATGAAGAAGATTGAGGACAATACCCTGGTCTTCATTGTGAACATCAAGGCCAACAAACATCAGATCAAGCAGGCTGTAAAGAAGCTGTATGACATGGATGTGGCCAAGGTCAACACAATGATCCGGCCTGATGGAGAAAAGAAGGCCCATGTCTGACTTTCTCCAGACTATGATGTTTTATATGTTGCCAGCAAAACTGGAATCATCTAACCTGTGTCCAGCTGTTCCACTCCATCTACAATAAAAAGTTTTCCAGTATATATAATATATATAATATAAATATATGTTTTCCAGTATATATATTTATATAATCAGCATTTGTCATATTAGTTATCAGCAGTGTTAATTCATAAGGATTTTTACCTTGCTTTGGTTTTCTTTTTTCCTTCCTTCCTTCCTTCCTTCCTTCCTTCCTTCCTTCCTTCCTTCCTCCCTTCTATCGATACTTCCTTTCTAATTTTCCTTCTTCCCTTCTCTCCCCTCTATGCCTTCCTTCATTCCCTCTAATTGCTATATATCTGACACAGTTTTTTTTTTTTGAGAGTTGGTAGGGATGGAGGAAAGTGTCTAGTCATCCATCTTGATGGTAAAGAATAGGCTTTTGTTTTAAGGAGAAATTTGGGATTGGCTAAAAAATGTTGGTACATGAATGTAATATAATATTTCTTGCTGTATGAAACAATGAGTATAATGAATACAGAGAAGCATGGAAAATGCATAGGGCACTTGATTTGGAGTCAAGAAAACCTGGGGTCAAATCCCACCTCAGACACTTAATAGCTGTATGGCCCTAGTAAAGTAACTTACCCTCATCAAGCCTCAATATTGATGGGGTTGGCTTTAATGTCCTCTAAAGTCTCTTCTGGCTCTATGCAGATGCAGAATGAAGCCAGCAGAGCCAGGGAAATAGCACAAGACTATAGCAATTTAAGTGGGAAGAACACCACTATCAAAATAATTGAAACTGAGTACAGTAAAATTAATTTAATAACCAAGTCTGGTCCTAAAGAAGAGATATGACAATGCACCTCCCCCACTTCCTTCTTTGTAGAGGTGAGGGAGCATGGATGGAACACTATATAAAGAGTCAGACTTTTCCCATGAGTTGTTAGTTTTATTGAACTTTTTTCTTCCTCTTTTGAAAAATTCTTTATTTGAAGAGATGGCTCACTAGGAGAGGATGGAGGAAAGATGCAGTGGGAAATGCAGGCGATGCTAAAACAAAAGGTATTAGGAAAATGTTTTTAAATTTTTTTATTATAGGGAAAGCTCTTTTTTTCTAAAGCACCTTAAAGTTTTTCTTTTTTTTTGTGATACTTCCTTCCAGTTTAATATATTTTCCCACAATTACATGTTAAAACATTTTTTAACATTTGTGTTTTTTTAAGTTTTGAATTTCAAAGTTCTATCCCTCCCTCCCACCCTTCCTTCCTTTGTTCCTCCCCCTCCCCGACATGGAAAGCAATCAGATACAGGTTATACATACGCAATCATGTAAAACATTTCCATATTAGTCATTTTGTACAAGAGGATTCAAATAAAAGACAATGAACAAAGGAAAGGGAAAAAAAAGCATGGTTCAGCTTGTTTCATATTTTTGATTCTCACATTGAACTTGTGTCTGTACTTTGGATATTATTATTCACATGTCACAGACTGGGAAATTGGAGCTCAGAGACATTAAATGACTTGTCCATGGTTCCAGAGCTCATAAGTATCAAGGGTGAGATTCCAACCCAGGCACTCTTGGCTCCAAGCTTAACACTTGCCACTGACTTACATTAATATGCCAGTTTGTGGATTACAAATCACTTTACTATATTATTTGATTTTGTAAATATTCTGTTAAGATAAAGAACTTACTTTACTAGTCACTTAATTCATGGATTGATGCCAGGCCAGGTAGGGGATGTTCTGCTCTCTGTCCTGTTCTGTTCAACAGTTTTATCACTGACCTGGACAAACTATGGATGGCACATACATAAAAAATGCATATGGATCAAATATGTGAGGAAGAGCTTGCATGCTGGGTGACAGCATCTGCATGGACCACTATCCTGAAAGGCAGAAGTGATAGACTAGTATGAACAAAATGAAACTCAGGAGGGACAAATGAAAAAGTCCCAGGCTTAAGTTCAAAAAATCATTTGCTTTTTCAAGTGAGAAAAAATTATGGGCTTTAGTGAACTATAAGCTCAATAGCAACCAGTAGTGTGCTATATTAGTTAAAAAACCAACCAACCAACCAAGCGCATGCATTAGAAGAAGGGAGTTGATAGTCTCCTATATTCAGTGCTAATCAGGCCACATCTGGAGTATTACATTCAGCCCTGGACAGCTCATCTTTTAAGAAGGACACTGATAATCTATAATGTATCCAGAGGATAAAGAAGAAGACGAAGTCCCCTGAACCCAAGAGCTTTCGGAAGAGTAATGTTTCCAGCCCACTGCCCATGGCCATCCATTGCATCAGTCATAAAGGTCATAAAGGGACTATGGACTATAGACACCATGAAAATCATAAGGTGGTAGATTTTGGCTCAATATAAGGAAGAGCTTTCTAACAGCCAAGTGCCTGACAATGGAATGGACTGTGAGTTACTCATCACTGGAGGTGTTTGAACAAAAGCTGGATGGGTCTAGGGATGCTTTGGAGGAGGTTACTTATGGTGTGGGAAGTCAGAAGAGGTGGCACCCAAGATCCTTTGTGGCTCCAGGTTTCTGAATCTATAAGCCTAACAGTCAAGAGGCATAGTGGAAAGATGACTGGTTCTGGAGTAAGAGAACATGGGTTGAAAGCCTACCTCTAATGTTTCCCAGCTGTGCCACTTTGGACAAGTCAGTTAAACTATTTGGGCCCCCAATTTCTTCATCTAAGAAAAGGGGGTTGGGCTAGATATTCTCTGAGGTGCCTTTCTGTTATAAACTATGGTCCTATGACACGACCATTTGGTATTGAACTTGGCCCCAAATTTCTTGATAGCTAAAATGGAAAAGCAAATGTAATGACTTACATTTTTTTCTTAGCAAAAGCAAACAAATTTATCTAAAGACATAAACTTTTTCCTGACACTAAATTCAAAGAGTAATGTATCACATGGGTTTTTATATAAGAACTACTGAATTATGTAGGGGGTAGTATCTTCAGAAAATCCCTAAGTACGTATCTAGTTCAAGTACTCCATCGCTTTTGAATTTAGGCCCATGTATGATTCCCATCCAGAAATCTTGGCTGCTATTTTAGATGTACTGCTGTAATGGGAATGTAAATTTTAAAGATCTTCCCTGTCCCTAGGCTAAAGTGCACCTGGAGCCTGGGGTGGGAGGCTTGTTTTTCAGTAGATACTTCTTGATTGGCCAGTGAGTCAATAAGGTTGTTACATTCTCTGAGCCAGGAGAAGGCTATATAAGCCCTGATGTGTAGCTTTGTTTTGGGGCTCACTTTGAGAAGTGTTCTGTGATTTGATCTGGATTCTGGGAAGCCATTGTCCAGAGCCCCCCCCGGCTTTGAAAACCCCAGATGTTGAAACCCAGATGTTGATTTGCAGATCCAAGAACCTGTGCTGGCAGCAAACCCTGAGGACGCTTGGGGTGCTTGCTGCTACAACTGGGAATTCCTACAAATCCAGTGACATATATGGATGACCATCCCTGTTTCTGGGCCCTTCCCCTATCTTCTGTTTTTGGCTTTTCTTTTCCCTAGTCATGTCCTGAATAAAGGAACAATCACCTACATATTATATTTAAAATCTTATTTTAATCGATATATTATCTTTACATTATCTTCATTTCCAAAAAATATCTTTTTTTCCTTCCCCTACTCAGTGAACTATACATTATAATAAGGAAGAGGAAAGGGGAAAAAAGCAGTCCCACAAAAGCAACAAGTCACATCAATTGTATATGCAATAGTATCCACTCCATTTCTCCCCATTTGTGCTAAGAGGAGAAGAAAGTGAATTTTCAAAAATTTTTTTTCCTGAGATCAAGTATTCAATGTGTGCACTCTTTCTGTTTATATTATTATAGTCATTATGTATATTATTTTCCTAGTTCTGTTCTGCATCAGTTCATATAAATCTTTCCACGCTTCTCTGAATTTTTCAAATATTCATTTCTTCTTGCAATGCAGTAATGTTCTATTACATTAATGTACCACATTTTGTTTAGTTATTTCCCAATCAATGGACATCTAACTTTGTTCCTAGATTGTTACTGCCACAAAAATTCAGCTATGAATATTTGGGTACATATGGATCCTTTATTTCTGGACTTCTGGGTAAAAGGCATGAGCATTTAGTCCCTTAAAAATCATAATTCTGAACTATTTTTCAGAAAGATGGGATCAAGTCATAGCTTCACCAACAGTGTGCTAGTGTGTTACTCCACAGACTCACCAACGTTGACTATTTCCATCTTTTGTTATCTTTACCAATTTGCTGAATGTGTCATTCAACATCAGTTATTTTGATTTGCATTTCTCTTTTCATTAGTGATTTGAAACAGTCTTTCATTTGACTGATAATAGTTTGGAATTCTTCTTTTGAGAACTACTTACTCATATTCTTTAACCATTTATCCATTGTCAAATGGATCTTGGTCTTACATATTTACATCTTGGCTATCAGGTGCTAATCAGAGATATTTGATGCAAATAATTTTTCTAATCATCACTTTCCATTCATATCCCAGTCACCTTGATTTTGTTCATGGAAAATCTTTTAAATTTCATGTAATTAATGTTATTTTATTTTTTCAATTGCCTCCCACCCTTGTTTGATTAAGTATTTTCCTTCTAGCTATAACTGTGAAAGGTTTCTGCCCTCATTTTCTTATATGGTTTGTTTTGATGGTGTGATTTTTTATTTCAGACAGTGTACTCATTTTTGAGCTTACTGTCAACTTGGAATTGTACCTGTAGATGGATTAGGAGAATGCTACCTTTTTATTGAAACCTTCTCTGATTCCTCTACTTGGATATGATCCCTCTCTAAACACGGCATTATACTACAACTTGTTTGGTTATGTAATAATCAGTGGACAGCTAACTTGGTTCTCAGATGGTTATTACCACAAAAGTTCTGTTATGAATATTTTGGTATATATTGAGCCTTTGTTTCTGCGTTTTTGGATCAGAGGATCTCAGTAACTAAGAGTGCTTTGCTTGTATCTCTCTCACTATCCTTTTCCTCCTCTTATTCTTTTTTTTTTTAAGTAATTGGGGCTAAGTAACTTGCTCAAGGTTACATGGCCAGGTGTTTCTGGGTGGGTGCTAAGTGTCAGAGCCCGGATTTGATCCCCAGGTCATCCCGACTCTGGGGAGGGTGCTCTTACTCACTGAGCCACCTGGCCGCCCCATCCTCCTCTTATTCTTGAGAGGCAGCATGGCATAGGATAGAAGGCAATTGACTCGGAGTTAGGAAAATCCGAATTTGAATCTTGCTTCTGACACCTGTGTTGTGTAATCCTTGGAAATCACTTAGCTTCTGTGGATCTTCATTTCCTCATATGCAAAATGAGTAGGGTGGGCTCAATAAATTCTAAGTCCCCTTATTGTTTTAAATCAATGACCCTATGACCATTATCATGTTCTAGGTTTCTTCAAAGGAGTTTTATGAAGTATTTAATGAAGGAAGCTATGATCAAACAAAAGAGTTTTATGCCATGGAAAGAGAATTGAGTTTGGAATATGAGGATCTGGGTTCAAATCCTGACTCTGGCACTTACTGCCTGGCTAGCAAGTTGGACAAATTGGTTAATCTATCTGGTTTTTAGTTTTCTCATTTGTAAAATGAGAGAACTGAGCTGATGGTCTTTGTGGTCCATTTCAGCTCTAAGTCTATGATACTATGATTCTAAATTCTTTTATTTATTTATTTTTTTGCTTTTTGGAGGAGGGAGGGAAGGGCAATTGGGGTTAAGTGATTTGCCCAAGGTCACACGGCTAGTAAGTGTTAAGTATCTGAGGTCATATTTGAACTCAGGTCCTCCTGACTCCAGCACCGGTGCTCTATTCACTGTGCCACCTAGCTGCCCCTGGTTCTAAATTCTTAAAGCATAGAAATTAGTTTGTCCATTGTACACTGAACTCTTACCCTAAACTAACCTACAGAGTTGTGATTTGCCACCCTGGTCACTTCAGATACCTCCAAAATATTGCTCCCTCTGACTCTCTTCTGGTGCAGCCATTGGGAATACTCAAAGGAACAACCCTTCAGTTGGTGACAGGGTCACAAATTCTCTTGGCAGAGCTGATCTCTACTTTAAGATAACGTACTATTAAAAAACTTGAATTTACAAAACAGATCGATTGAGGGCAGTGAGAGAATATTTTCATTATAGACACGCCTTTAAGTTAACAGATTCATTGGAGCTCCCTTTAAATAGGAACTCTTCTTATACTTAGATGCTGGTACACAGAACATTAACTATTTGACTGAGAGGCCGGAAAGCAGGGGGGCAGAGATGGAAAAAGAAACATATCTAACATGTTAGGAGCCATTGCTCTACAGAGACTAGACAGAAATGAAGATTAAGCAGGGTTGAAATGCTAACGTTAAGTCAATAGGAAGAAGAAAGAATTCAATTTATAAAATTCGATTTACAGACATCCAGGGAACACATCTATTGTGTAAAGCAAGGTACACTATACCTGTTGCCTTCTGCCATTAAAAAGCTTAGCTATGTGCTATTGGAATGTGTTTTCAAAGTGGAAAATGTCTATGAAACAAGTATTTATTCTTCCTGTCTAATTTATCCTGCTCTATGTTTGGGTAGTTAAACTGCTCCCATCAGGATCTGTCCAATCTGTTTAGAAGTCTTGTTGATTCATTACTCACATTCTCTTCTGCCTTTCTATTCACATGGTAATTTTTTGCTGCTACAGATTAGTTCCTTTATCTAAACACTGACCAAAGTGGGAAGCAGCTTAGTTTCTCATCTCAGCATTGGTCAAAGGGGGAAGCCAGCATAAGGTGGCAAAGCTGAAGGACTGGGTGGGAATTTGTACTTTTCATAGGTAGAAGCCTCAGAAATGAGAAAACAGATAAAGAAAGATGGAAAATCTAGTTTGATGTTCTATATGTTTGGACCTGGATGATACAGGTGCTTATTTTCGGATGCATTGGGCTATGGAAGACACATTCAGCTCCCTTTCATCCAACTTGATCTTAACACTATAGTGGGAACTGGGATCTTTAGTATCATAAGAACATATGGTTTATAACTAGATGGTATCTTGCTACACTTCATACCTCATTCACCCTCACTGTCTATATCCCCTCAGTTGCCAAATCTTGCCAGAGCATCATAGAGTTCAAAGAGACCTTAGAGCTGAGGCTGCTAACCCGGGTTCTGTGAGCTTAAAATTTTTTGTTTTGATTCTCCCTTCTCCCTCCCTTTTGCATTCCTTCCTTCCCTCCTCCCTCCCTCCTTCCCTCCCTTCCTCACTTCCCTCCTTCCTCCCTTCTCCCTCCCCCTTCCTTGCTTCCTTCCTTGCTTCCTTCCTTCCTTCCTCCCTCTCTCTCTCCTTCCCTCCCTCCCTCTTTCCTTCCTTCATTCCCTCCTCCCTCCCTCCTTCCCTCTCTCCCTCTTTCCTTCCTTCCTTCCTTCCTCCCCCCCTCCCTCCCCCCTCCCTCCCTCCCTCCCTCCTTCCCTTCCTTCCTTTCCTGTTTCACCTCTGCTGGACCTACTGTGCCTGATCTCACTACTGACTGCCACCAGCGTTTTGACTAATTCCATTTCCAACACGAGTCACTTTATCTTTTCTTAGTCAACCAAGTCACCCTCCATTCTCAAGGGCTAATTATATTGATGCTGTCATTTCTTCAGAGTCCCATATGGCTTTGTCTACTGCAGTTCACAACTCCTAAGCTCAAGGGATCCACGGACTTTAGCCTCCTTGGTAGCAAGGATTACAGGAGTGCATCACCAGCCTGGCTTGATAAAGTACTCCAAAATAATTGGTTTCCTTTACAATCCTATACATTATATTTTATGCATTTAAAAACATTATTCTAAGGAGAGGTCTATAGGCCTTATCAGATTGCCAACGCTCACAAAAGAAGGTTAAGAACGACTTCCATTTGAGTCCTAATTTCTCATTTTACAAACAAGGAAACTGAGGCCCAGACTTGTGCAGGCCACATAGCTTGTAAATTTCTGAGGCAGGATTTGAAACCAGATTTTCCTGATTCTGAATCTGTCCTATCTCTTCCACCATGCTGCCTCTAAGGCTTGCTATCATTTCTGCCTCCACACCTCACATCCATCTCCTTCCCGCTAATCCTACAGAAATGACCCTAGCCCTCTATTACTTCTTGCTTGGATTGTTCTCATAGTCTCATATCATAGGCTCTCTGATTCCAGTCCATCCTCTCTTTGATCCATCCTCCATGTACATCCTCTTACACAAATCCAGCCACGTCACTTTCCCTCTCAAAAGCCTTCAGTGGCTCCCTATTCCTTATAAGATAAAGTAAAAACTCATTAGCCAAGTATTTAAGGCTTTTTAACAATCTTGCTCCAACCCACATTTCCAGTGTCATTTCGTATTTCTTCCTTTCAGACATTCACCATTCCAGTTTCACTGGGTTCTTAGTTGTACTCCAAACCTTCATTACATGTGTCTGCCACCTTTGACATCTCTGCTCTAGAGTACTGGTTTTCATCTTTGTTATACCCTTTCACTCCTTACTTCCAGTTTACATTGTATTTATCTGTGGACACATAACATTCTCCTGATATTATGTAAGTTCCTTGAGGACAGGGACCGTTTAGTTTTTTGTCATTGCATCCCTGATACAAGAAGAGTATCTTGCACATGGCAGGTCCTTACTAAAAGTTCATGGAATGGAAGTAATGGGGGACGGGAATCATTTATTCCACCGATGAGTTTATTTAAGTTGCAATCACCCTTCCTGCACAAAAGATCAAGATTGTCTAATGTACAGAAATGCCATCAAAAACACTTCTACTTTATCACTGTATTAGATGAGGTGCCCCCCTTTGCTAAGAAAGGAGGAGAAGGAAGGAGTTGGGACTTTGCACAAAGGCTACTCATTTGAGGACCCAGCTTGTGAATTGCACAGGATGGACATCACTTAGATTGACTTTAGCCACTAGTCCAGGAAGCTGGAGGAAGGGGCATTGAAGGAGAAGGAATTGACAGCTTCTCCTCCCTTGGAGATCCAGATCTAATCACGGGGAGCTGTTGCCCATCCCACCATGGAGGCAACGACATTTGAAGGAAATAAATTGCCTTGGGGGCTGCTCCTTGAGCTCTTGCACATTGTTCCTTCTGAGAGCTAGCATCTCTCAGCCAATTGTCCTCAGGGGCACAAGCAGCTTTTCTCTTTCCCTGACACCAGACTGAATTTATAATCACAGAAAAGCTGATGGTGCAGGTTTTGTGGCTGTGATTTCCCAAGCAGCTCATCCCTATGTTGATCAAGTAAACACCACTTCATTATTTAGCCATTTACCACTTGGACCATAAAGGGCCATGGAGATATAAAACTTGGGTGTGGTGCCCTTTTGTATTGACCCCACATGAGAAACGGTTGTGATCCATTACACTGCGACTCAAGCAGAAAGGCCATTTATGGCTTTTCATTGAAAATGTGCCACTCTAACATTTATGCTAGACCCATATTTCAGAGCACTGATTTTAACCTAGACCTGTCAGTAGAAGCCTTAGCAGCCATTACATGGCTGTAGCCATGGTGTCTTTCTTGCAGGAAGTGGAAACCTTGAGGTCACTGGGACATTATTGGGGTTTCTATTGGACACAATGGCCAGACATACACAGACATACACATCATCTTAGGGGCAGACATACCATAGTTCTCTTGACATGATTCCCAGCAGCCATGAAAGTACCATACAAGAGACATACACTCAGACCCTAATTGCTGAACCAGTGCTATCCAGCACTGTCCAAAAAACCTCACCTAGCTTCTGCCTATATCCCATGATATCCTTCCCCTCACTCATCACCACAGCAGACTGGGTTATCAGCAGCATACAATATCATTCTCTGTTAGATTCTTCTACATACCCTAGATAACTGTAGACCTGGAAGGAAGTGCTAATGCAAGGTATTTTTTTTTTTCATGGCTATCTTATTTCCCAGAGACATTATGAGGCTGAAGGGGTCCTGGAGAGGACATTAGTACCTCATCCTGGAGAGATTTCCAGTGCACTGCCCTCGTTCTTTCTTCCACCCCACTGTGCTTTCTCTAAAAAGATATTGTTTCTAGCTTCTGAGTATTTCTGCTTGGATGAGAGAATGAGCAGCTTCCTGACCCATGTCAAAGTTGGAGGGAAAAACTCAGTGCTGGGTTGCCAGAAGGAGAGTTAGGAAAGTGGTAGCTAGTAGTCTTATCTGAGGTCAGAAGTCAGGTAAGCCAAGGAAGGGAACAAGCCGAGTGACAAAGGGCGTGGTTGGCTATGGGTTGGGGAGGGGAATAGGGATCCATGGCGTAGTGAAAGTAACTTGATTTGATCACTATCCTAGCAGCCTTTTGCTGACCCACTTTGGACCTTCAATGGTTAGCTGACCACATACATACACATAGGGGACATGCCCATGGATCCTGCACAGTGGGGGCCCAGGAGCAGAGAAAGAACTCTAGGGAAATTAGGCAGAGACCAAGCAAAACTGGTGGTAGCTTAGGACCTAGAGGAGAAACATTTTTCTGATGGTATAGAACAGAAGAATGGTCACCCTGGCAAACTTGGCTAAGTGCCTCCTGCTGGAGGCAGCTGGGAGGTGCCATGACACACAGAGCACTGGGCCTGGAGTCAGTAGGATATGAGTTCAAATTTGGAACCAGATTTTTATCAGTTGTGTGCCTTAGGCAAGGCACGTCTGTCTGCCTCAGTTTCCTCAACTGTAAAATGGGGAAAATAACAGCTCCTACCTCTCAGTGTTGTTGTGAGGATTAAATTAGATAATATTTGTAAAGTACATAGAACAGTGACTGATAGTAGATGTTTAATAAATACTTGTTTCCTTCCTTCCTTCCTTCCTTCCTTCCTTTTTACAGTCTCCCAGATACAATTCAGTCTCTCCCATCTCTGGAAATTGATGGGAAATTAGGGCTTATAATGTCTTATTTCCCAACTGCTGAACTATCTTAATGGATCTTCTCTGAAGTCCCTCTAAGCTCCATATGCTGCCTTTTAGCAGGAAGCCCGGTGTCGTTAGTGGAGTGTGCTGTCAAAGGCTAGATTGCTGTGTGTTGCTCTATAGGGTTGGCTGGCCAATTAAAAAATCATCAATAATCAATGCAGCTTTTTGCCTCTGGGGTTGCACCCAGGAACAAATTAATGGGTAGTGCAGGCTATTAAACTGTGCAGCAATGAGGTCCCCCATGGAGCATATATCCTTAAGCAGGTAAGCTGCTACAGTCTGAATGAGGTGAGCTAGCTAATGCACTTCAAAGGGAGGGCACGGACACCCACTATCTCTCCCCAGGCTTCCAAAATGTAGGAGGCCACACAGAGCATTAAGTAAACCATCAAAAACTAGTAAGTGTTTGATGATTGAATGAATATCTGAGCTTTCCCAGTGGTTCAGGACCCAGGTTTCAGTCCCAGATCTGGTGTTAACTCTGTGACTTTGGGCAAATTATATCCCTTCTCTGGGCTTTCTTTTCCTCCTCTTTATAATGGAGGGCTAGCCTAGAGAGATCATTAAGGCATCTTGTTCATGCAGTGGTATGCTTGTTAATGTTTAACAATCGGCTTTCCAAAGAGAAAAAAATGTATGCATGACACACTTGAAAGTCTAATCTGTATTACTAACATTTCTTCATTACTTTCTGAAGTCAAGACAATCAACAAAACAATAAAACAAGCTCTGACTTGTAGCATTTGTTGATGCTGAAAATTTAAAATGGGCTCTATGAGCAGGCTCAAGGTGACTTCTGAACATCTGTGTCCAGGAGTATTTTTTCATGATTCTGACTCTTCAAACAATTGACAATTGTAGCTTCCTCTCAATAGTCTAGATGACAGATTTCACCCTTGTCTATTTGCTCAACTCCATGCAATTACCGGAGGCAGCATGGACAGTATTCACATCCACGGCAAAGGCTGATAAAGACCACAGGCAGGAACTAACTCCCTTGCTCTGACTCTGATTTGCTCTCCATTGCCTTTGCCTCTTTGCCCAAGTACAGTCCAGAATTATGGGAGTAATTAACTTTCTTTTTTTTTTTTTTATTAAGCAATCGGGGTTAAATAACTTGCTCAAGGTTTCAAGGCCAGTTATTTCTGGGTGTGGTGCTGAGTGTCCGAGCCTGGGATTCGATCTCCAGGTCGTCCCAACACTGGAGCCGGTGCTCTTACTCGCTGTGCTACCTGGACCTGGCCGCCCCGAGTAATTAACTTTCTATGGGAAGAGTAACTGGTTTTTAGAGATTGAGTGGCATCCTCTGGGACTGCTTGTCTGGCAGCAAATATCATGTTTGATGGAGACTCAGAGGTTTTAGAACACAAGATATTTGGAGTGGAAGAGACCGTCCAGCCCAAAGCTTCTTCTGGTGTGTCATGGAGCCCTCAGTCAGTCTGGTGCAGTCTATAGGACCCTTCTTCCAAATTACATTTTCAGGTCCATAAAATATAATTCATAGGGTTACAAAGGAAACAATTACATTGAAATGCAGCTATTCAACTATTAAAAAAAAACACCTCACAAATCCAGGGTTAAGAACCCCTGATCTAGTCTAATACTTTCATTTGAAAGCTGGAGAAACTGAGGCAAGTGATTTGTCTGAGCTCACACAGCTGTTTGGTGGCAGAGTCATTGGCTAGAATCCAAGTATCTGACGGAGAACTCCTCATACATATGTCTTGTTGACTTCTATGCTGGCATTTGGAGCTGTTTAGGTAGTGTTGTTCAGTCTTTTTTAGGCATGTCAGACTCTTCATGTCTCCTTTTGGGGTTTTCTTGGTAGAGATACTAGAGTGGTTTACCATTTCCTTCTCTAGTTCACTTTACAAATGAGGAAACTGAGGCAAACATGGTTAAGTGGCTAGTCCAGGGTCACACAGCTAGTAAGTATCTGAGGTCAGATTTGAACTCAGCAAGATGAGTCTTTCTGACTTCAGGCCAGGCACTCTATCCATTTTAGCTGCCATTAACCATTTAGCTGCCCCGCATGAACAGTAGACATTTCCATGTCTATAGATTGGCGAGGGCTGATATTACAGAAGGAAAGAGTTTATTATTGGGTCATTGGGAGTGTACTAGAACCAGGTGCCATGGATGGGTTGGGTTGAAGTCAAGGGGAATAAAGAGAACAAGGACATTTAGGAATCTCTTTGACCCCCTTAATGGGCTCAACTAACCCAGCCAGAGGCCATCAATATCAGATGAGCTGAACTAAGATGAATTGGGTGTAATTCTTCCTTTCAGAGAAAGGGTGTTTGGCAGTGAAAGGGACTTTCTTCCTTCCCTTCCCCAGGAGTGATTCTAATAATAATAATAAAATCATATTTATATAATACATTATAGTTTACAAAATGCTCCCCCACTTCCCCTGAGACAAGGATCATCAATATTGTTATTCCAATTTCTCAGCTAAAGAAACTGAGGCTAAGGGAGAGCAGAGCTAGGATTCAAACCCAGACCTTCTGACAATGCCCACTGTTCTCTCCAGTACACCACATAATAACTATTCTTCTCCCAGTGTCCATGGGGTTTTGAGAACCTTAACTCCATCTCATCTCATTAGTTGTCTTTTAGGCTCATTACACTAAAACAGTGGTCTCTCTTTTGTTGGATCATATACCTCTATCAGTGACAAAGTTTTAAGCACCTGTCCTCAATATTTGTATATTAACTTATTTATGAATTAATATATGTACTACTATGTGCTATTGTTATTTTAAAAATATTTTATTTTCTCCCAATTACATGTAAGAACAATTTTTAATATCTATTGTTTTTTTTTAAGTTTTGAGTTCAAAATCCTATTTCTCCCTCCCTTTCCCCTCCCTGAGATGGTAAGCAATCTGATATAGGTTATACATTGTACTATTGTTTTAAAATATATTTTTATATTATTAAATAGTTTCCAATTACTTATATTTTTTAACATTCATTAAAAAAATTGGGTTCCAAATTCCCTTCCTTCCTCCCACTCCTCCCCCCTCCTTGAGAAAGCAAGCAATTAGATATTGATTATAATGTGAAGTAATACAAAACATATTTTTATATTAGCCACTTTGCAAAAGAAAACACAAACAAAAATAAAGCAAGAAAAATAAAAGTATAAGACAAATATACTCCACTCTGCATTCAGAGTTTATCAGTGGTCTCTCTGGAGGTGGATAGCATCAGTATCAAGCTATTATGTATGTTATACAATTTACCTGAAAAATAGACATGAAAAGATGATGAGATAAAGGTACAATGATACCTGAGCTTAGTGCCAATGGGGAACCCCTGGAGGTGAGGAGTAAGGGAGTGACATGATCAGAGCTAGGCTGTAGGAAAACAAGTTGAGGAGGTTGTGTGAAGGGGGGATTGGGGACAAGGAAAGGTGAGGAAGGCCTAAAGAGTGGTGAGTAGAGAGGCAACAGATGAGAGAGATGTGGGAGTGGAAATGACAATGTTTGGCAACTGACAAGATACGTGGGCTGATGGGTAGTGTTGAGTTGATAAGGATAATGCTAGTGCTGTGAACCTGTATGACTATAAGGATGGTGATACCCTTAAGAAATAGGGGAAATTTGCAAGAGGGATGGATTTGGGGGAAAGATAATGGAATGATATCTGACATGAAGTCACAGCTCCTCCATGGTTACTTATTTAATGTGACTCAGTCCTACCAAAAACCAAAATGGTGCTGAGAGTGGGCTCTTGCTCTCTGGCTACATCCCAGACACTAGTGACCATCCTTTAAGGGGCATCTGTTGTAACCATGATGTGACCTGGGGAGGCAGGCCACAAGCATTCTGTGCAGGATACCTGCTTAGGGTTAGGTTACAATCCTGAAGGGATACACTCCCATATGTATGTGTGTGTATATATATGCATACATGTATGTATACACATGTATATATGTACATGTACATATACATGATGTATAATGCACATGGGGTATGTATTTACACACATATGTATACACATACATATACACATATACACATACCCTGAAGACTTGATAGCCAACAAGGAAAGGGGGATGTTGGGAGCTCATAGAGCAGAGGAAGAAGCCAGAAGTGGTGAGGTGGAAAGTTGGGGGATGAAGGTTAGTGTGGGTGTGTTGGAGACAAGTCCTGTAATTGGTTATTGGGGTAAGGGTGAGAGGTGATCCATCTTTCCACTTTGGATTAGTTGATGATGTGCCCCTTAGGAGAAGGAGGTCATGATCCCTTTGGGGTCAGGCCATCCCCCCAGGAGGCCTTGGCTCACACTTTGGAGGAAAGACTCAACTCAAGTGTATTATTTTGTTGTTGCTGCTAGAAATTTGGTCCCAGAGTCTCTATGATGACAGAGACCATATTTCCCACCTTTTTGGGGTAGCAGTCACTCACTCCTTCTTTACACCCTTGGCCAGAATCTCTTAGGGGTCTGGGTAAACAGTAATTACACAATAAATACTCATTGGATGAATGCCCATCAAAGCAGGGGATCAGTGATGTTCTTTGCTGGTCTAGTCAGGCATCCTTTATGCAGACTGAGGACCCAACATGGATGGCTCCTTTAGCTTGTAGTCAGAAAGGAAGGATCATTGACCTTGTCACAGACTGAGAAACGGTTATTCTCCTCCCTGGGCCTGGAGGATTTTCAAAATCTTAACTTCAGGATCCTCCTAGGAAATGTCACCTAACCCTTGTAACACCATATCACATCCCCAACTCATGAGGCTTTTCTGTTCCTAGTACAACAAAAATGCTCTTTCAGACAGAGACTCACTTAGTGATGGAAAAAAAATCCCTTTGAGCCAAGGAACGATTTACTCAGGAAAGAAATTGGGTTGGGAAAGCTGTGAGGTTTCCCATCCTGAGGATGAAGAGGTGAGAGGATTATTAAAAATAGCTCCCCTGTTATGATGCTTTCATCTTTGTGAGTATGAGAATTGATTTTCTTTCTGGGATAGCCTTTAGTTAAGGTCTGCATAACAACACAGCCCCTTCCTCACCCCTATCCCCAGGCCTGGTGCTTTGCATATAGTAGGCGCTCTGTAAATACCTGTAGAATGAATGAATGAATGAAATGAATGAGCATGGCTAGGGCTGGCCTCTGGGCCACAGGACAAAACAGAGAGCTTGACAGTGATGGAGATGCTCTCACTGCCCACACCAGCTCACCCTCACTAACACCTCCCTTGACACTTCCAACCTGTGAGAAGCCAAAGGCAAATTTCTAACATCTCTAACAGCTCTACACCAATGAGAAAGATGATAATAATCAAGGGACAGCTGACATTTCTGGGAAAGGAAAAACAGGGTACACGAACCCTGAAGTGGAATTATCTACTGTGACGGGCACAGAAGAGATAGCGCGTAATAAGGGGATGTTATCTCCCTTTTCAGTAGAGGGAAAAATAGGTAACATAATATATTGGATGGTGAAATGATACAAGCCAGCCAATCTAAACTGGACTGTCTCCAGTGTATGTGCAAAGCATTCCTCTAGCAGGTGTGCCCTGATTTAAGAAAAGCCAGCACCTGGAAAGTCTCCCTGACAAAAAAGGATAAATTGGGACTCCGTGGTTCCTCATCTTTTCTAGTCTGTCACGTCTAGTAGTATACAAGAAAATCCTGGCCAGCCCACTGGGTTAGAAGAATAGTAGGAAGAAGGGAAGGGACCTGAGAAGGAATTGAATCATATTTGCATAGTCCTTAAATCCAATTATAGCATATATTGATAATATACAACAGTATCCTCCCATCCCCCTCTCCACACTCTTCTGCACAGTAAACATTCAAAGTTACATAGTCTAATCAGCACAGAGAGTGACCCAGTTTCTCAGCTCTCCATTCTGGTCCCTGAGAGACAGAGAAACGTATTTGTTGGTAGTTCTAGGAAGACTAATTTTTTCCCAGAACTTAGGCCAAGTCTGACAGATCAGATAGGTTAGGGGTAGCATTGGTTTATACTCCAAGAGGCCAAATGAAGCACCTTTTTGAACATACTGATCATGAATGAGCTAGGGAGGGAGGTGCTTACAGGTTGGCAGAGTTCCCCTGATGTCATAGGGTGGAGAGCTGCTGTATTAATGGACCCGTTAACCATGGTGGCTGTTTCTGTTTACTGATTTCCTCTTTCTTGCTGGAGAAGGCACTCAATCTGATCAATTTACAAAAGAATATAATAACATTTAATTCTACAAATATTTGTTAGGTGTCTACTATGAATAGGGCATGGTGCTAAGCACTATGGGTGATAAATAAAAAAAGAAAAGAAACAAGTATTTATTAAGCATTTTACAAATTACATCTCATTTTATCCTGGCAAGTAGGTGCCATTGTCATCTCCATTTTACAGTTGAGGAAACTGAGGCAAGCAGAGATTAAATGACTTGCCCAGAGTCACATAGCTAGTAAGTGTCTGAGGGAAGATTTGAACTTGTCTTTCTGGCTCCATCAGAGCTCTGCCCACTGTGCTCAGCAGAAGACAGTCTCTGCTTAAATGGATCATATGACCTTGGAGTTAGACTCTGAAGGACTCACAGAGGACATTTATCCAACCTTCTTATGTGACAGATGAGAAAGAGAAATTCCTTTGTTTCCCTACTCCCCAAACCCCCTTAAGCCCTAAACTAGGGCTGCTATTAAGCCAACCTTTCCCCCTATATCTAGGTAGGGGGAGTATGAGGAACCCTAGTCCAGTGGCTGAGTAGTTCCTCCTTGTTCTTTCTTTGACCTTGTACCCTAAGCTATCACCCCACTGTAATTAGTTTTGTTAACTGGTTTCCTCATACCCAAGTCCTGCCTTGCACCCCTGACTCTCTGACACCTGAACTCCATTCCTAAGCTCCAGAAGCCTGACTATCTAGGATGCTGGACAGCTCAGATCTCTGTTTACTAGCTGGTACCTAACACTGCTTGATGGAATACACCAGAGATGTCCAACACACAGCCTGCCACTCTTCCAAGAGCAGCCTGAACCAGTTTAAAATGTAATCTGAAAATATTTAACAAGATAAATAAAAATATAACAAAGATAACAGTACATTTAAAAACCAAGTCAATATGTGGCCTGCAGGAATCCTTACGTACAGATTAGTGGTCTTCATTTCTATTTGAGTCTGACATCATTTTACATTACCTCTCTGCTGACCTGTTGCCAACTGTCATACTTTTCTGAGTAATGATATACCGGTTACTGCCTATTACCAGACTTCTCTGCAAATGGCTATGTTCAAAACTTGCTATCATTTCCTCCACTTGAATAATGATTACTGAGTATTTCCTCTCTGCTTTTACAATGGTATTGATTTGTTTGGTCTCCTAGTTCCTGTCATCTCTGGCCTTGCATAGGCAAGTACTGACAAAGCCCACTTAAGGAGTTCAACTAAATTGATTTGTAGATGTTGGCTCACCACCAGCACCAGCACCACCATCATCATCATCACCATCATCATCTTCTCTCTGTTCTTCCTCCTCTTCATCATCTTCTTCTTCCTCTTCTCCTTTTCTTATTCTTTCCCTCTTCTTCCTCCTTCCTTTTCTTTGTCTTCTTCTTCTTCCTCATTTTCCCCTTGGTTTTTTTCTTCTCCCTTCTCTTTCTCCTCTCCTCCTTTTCCCTCTTCTTCTTCTTTTTAGCTGAGACTTTTAAAAAATAATTCTAGGATTGGAGGGCAATAAATTTAGAACTGAAGGATACCTTAGATGTCAACCAACTCCCATCCTTTATTTTTACCAATGAAGAAACTGGGGCCCAGAGAGAACTAAGGCTCCAAAGTAAACATTACTGTTTAGGAGCCCATGGATTGTCTAAAGGAAAGTACACTTGCATTTAAAGACCACCCCTGACCCCAGCCCTAAATTGCTTATTGTGAATATGGGAAAACTAAATAAAACCCAAGTAGAAAATAGTTATGATATAGTGGCAAAAGCACCGAATTTGGGAGTCAGAATACCCAGATTCACGCCCCAGTTCTATTGCTTGTGATCTCCATTTTAAAATCTGCTTTAGAGAGCTGCCTAGAACATTGAGAGGGTAACTAACTTGCCAGGGGTTACACACCCAGTATGGGTCAGAAGAGGGATCTGAACCCAGATCCTCTTGACTCTGAGGCTAGCTCTCTATCCAGGATGCCATGTTGCCTCTAGGGGAACCAAACATTTATCAAGCACCTACTATGTGCCCAGCACCATGCTAAATGCTTTACAAATATTATCTCATTTGAGCTCACAATTATTCTTCAAGGTTAGTGCTAATTAATATCCCAATTTTACAGTCGAGGAAACAAGTGACTTGCCCAACGTCATAGAGCTAGCATGGGATTCCAGCTCAGGTCTTCCGGACTCCAGCACTGAGCTATACCTATTCTGCTACCTGGTTGCCTCAAGGGGCCCAGGACCATAGACTCAGAGTCATAAGGGATCTCATAGGCTATTGATTCCAAGCTTGTCATTTTAGAGATGAGGATGCCGAGTACCAGAGAAGTGAAGTGATTTGTCCAAGGTCACACAGCTAGTAAATAACAAAGGAGAGACTGAAAACCAGGTCCCTAAGACTCTAGATTTGGCGTGATTCTCACTCCGCTGCCACTTCATTTCCAGATTTTCCTAGTGAATGTTACACACAGTTCACAGTGAAAATGAATACAGCTGTAGGACAGTGCCGGCAAGAACCCAAATTAGTAGCAACATCTGGGCTCCACCTTTCACCAAATCACCTTCTTAAATGATCATAATCCAAGGTCTGGGTCACAGTAATATGGGGAAATATGGAGCAGAGGGGAAAGAAATCCTGATGAGCTGTGATGAGCATCTATCCCTGCCTTCCCTGACAGAGATGCTTTCCCTATGATGTATTTAGGTGCCTATCAATGACTAATGAGGCAAATCTGGGTCTGGCAGATTTTACACCAGCTCAGACAGATGTTTCCACATGTGGAAATTGGATCTTGATTCTCAGCCTGCTGTCTGCCAGGAGCTACCTGACACCTCTCTCCCTTAGAGCTTGACTTTAGTGATTTAGGTGGGTCCACATCCTGACATCTGCCTATGGCCTCAAGCTGACCAACATCCCTTGACCAGTTTTAGCCTTGGGAAAGAAGCCTAGATGGAGCCCTGCTTTCAAGCTCAGATGGTTCAGTAGCTCTGGAAAGCATGCACCCCAAAGCTTCTCCAATATGTTTCCCAATCTGGCCCAAGGCTTACCAGACCAATCACCCCTTCTCTAGCCCCAAATGGATCATTACTCTGCTTCATAATTAACAATTTTGATTTACACAATACAATGTGCTTATATTCTCTAGGAGGTTCTTACACATTTATCTGATCTCCCCAACAACCTTGTTTTCGACTCAGCTTTGTAACTGAGGTCTTAGTTGAAATATGTGTTCTTTGGGAGGTTGGAAACCAAGGAATGGCTTTTTCTTTCTTGAATCTATGAACATTTTATGAAGACTTTGTTCTGAGGGTCTCCAAAGGCTACAGAGTCAGGAAGACTAGAGCTCAAATCCAATCTTAGATGCTTACTAACTGACTATGGGCAAGGTATTTAACCTCTGCTGGCCTCAGTTTCCTCATCTGTAAAATAGAGATAAAAATAGTACCCACCTTCCATGATCATTGAGAGGATAAAATGAGATCATGATTGTAACACACTTTGTAAACCCTAAAGTGATAACTATATATATATATATATATATATATATATATATAAAATATGTTAATTAGACATGTATTGTTGGAAGGGGAAAAGGCAAGGCAATTGGGGTTAAGTGACTTGCCTAAGGTCACACAGCTAGTAAGTGTCAATTGTCTGAGGCCGGATTTGAACTCAGGTCCTCCTGACTCCAGGGCTGGTACTCTATTCACTGCACCATGTAGCTGTCCCTAAAGTGCTAGATTAATGCTAGGGATTATTATTATTATTTCACTTGGCATAACTGCATATAGGGTAATTAGTTTAGGGCTGGGACCATAGAGATCATCTGGTGCAACTACCCCATCTTATGGATGATAAAACTGAGACTAGAGGGGTTAGGTGACTTGTTTAACATCATACGGAAAGTAGCAGTGACCATTCTTCATTCCCAGGTTCCTCCTTTTACTGCTATTTTTACTGGCACTTGAAACAAGTGAGAGATGTTCATGTGAAAATTTCCCTGATGTTGAAGAGATCTTTATTATGTATCTATCACTCTGGAGAAGTGTATGGTAATTACTTTTTAAAATTAATTTTTAAAAAGATTAATTTTAAAAGTTTTTATTAATATCTTTTGTTTTTACATAATCTAATTTCTCTGTCTCCCTTCTCTCTTTCTTGCAAGAGAGCTATCCCAAAGGTTTTTGTTTTTTAAAGAAAAAAAGAAAAGAGAAAAAAATCTTAAAGCTGATAAATATTTTGAAAAAAAAAATCTGACAATATATGGAATATTTCACACGTTTGGACCTCCCCTCCCCCACAGAGCAATCAGGGGAGGCATCTTCTAACTTTTCTTCAGGATTAAGCTTGTTCTTTCTAATTTTGCAAAATTCACTTTCATTTGCTTTTGCTGTGGTTGTTCAGGTGAAAGGACTCTAATACAGGGCATCTTCAGCTTGTGGAATCCTGGGTCCAACAGTTGGAGGGAGGGGCCAGGTGGGCTGCCACCTTGGAAATGGAAAAGAACTGGATTTGGTTGTTAACTATGGTAGGAGCTGGATCCACGCCATCATGGTTCTAGTGCCAAATAGCAACTCAATATGGAAGGCAGCCTGGATGCTTGTAAGTGAGAGTGGACTCATTGATGCTGGGCCAGGTTTAGAACCCTGGAAAACTTATTGGGGAGGTCCGTGTTGGACGAGGGCAGGGGAGGCTTCATGGGCTATCACTAGGCTAGGACATAGTATAATAGTGATGGAATATATTGGAGAAATTGGGTGGGGATGCACAACACCAGGAAAACTGGCTTTCTGGCAGGTAGCTGAGCAAGGGAGTCTGAGAGTCAGCCAAGAAAAGCATGTTCAGAAAAACTGAGTTTAAGTCTCAAGCGGGTACAGGAAATGGGAAGAGAAATATGTAGCAAGTGACAGTTGCTTTCTTTGCTTGTTTGTCCCCCTTTATTCTGCAATGTCCCTGTCCTTACATGGTTTTTGAAGTCATTGGCAGTAAGGTGCCTGCCTGATGTGGTTCAGCCAGTGACTGAAATACGTGCTGTCTATTTTACAACACGAACTGGGGGACCTAACAATATGCCAGAATTGCTGGATGCGGCTAAAGCAGTCCTCAGGGGAAAAACCATATCCCTGCAACATACATTGACAAAATAGAAAAAGGGAGAATTTATGAACTGAATATGCATCCTAAAAATGAGAGAGCCAACAAATAAGCAAACCCCAAATAAGCACAAAGGAGGAGATATTAAAAATTAGGGGAGAAACAGATATAGGAAACAAAAACCTATAGAAATAAAAAGAAGACTAAAATCTAGTTCTTTGAAAAGACTAATATAGTTGATAAGCCAGAATAAGGGGATTTTAGGATATGACATTTAGGCATTTTAATACAACAATTTTCTATTTTTTATGCATTAATATTTTTATCCCTGTTTCTTTCAAAGCTTTTTGAAAATCTACATACTAATGGAAAGCAAACAATATGCTAAAAGGGAAAGGTGTGATCTGGTAGTGACATTACAGAAGGGGCAGCATCCCAGGGACTTTGAGGTACTAGGGAACCCAGAGTAGAATCATAAAAATCAAATACAAAAAAAAGTGTGAACCTGATCTCACTCCCCCACCTTAGCAGGGACCAAAACCAGATAATGGTGTCATCAGAATTTGGTCAGTTTCCATATCTTCCCTGTGCTATTCATGCTTTTGATGTTACAGAGATCTCATCCTTTGCCTTCTCTTCTAAGATAAGAGCTAGCTGGCATCATGGAAGAGTAGAAAGAAGGCTGGGTTTGAAATAGGACTTAGGTTTGAATCCTGGCACTGCTATTTGCTACCTTGAAACAAGTAACTTCATTTTTCTGAGCCTTAGTTTCTTCATCTGTTAAGAAAGAGTGTTGAATCTGGTGGCCTCTAAGATCACTACCAGTTTTTCTCCCTGAACCACCTGCTTTCGAGTCCCAGTGTCTAGTAAAGAGGTCAGGTAGGTGGCACAGTATATAGAGTACTAGGTCTGGAGTAAGAAAGACTTGAGTTAGTCACTTCGCCTTATTTGCCTCAGTTTCCTCATCTATAAAATTAGTTGGAGAAAGAAATGGCAAACCCCTCCAATATCTTTGCCAAGAAAACCCAAAATAGGGTCATGAAGTCAGACATGACTGAAAAATGAGCAAACAACATCAGAGTAGATAATAAATATTAGCCACATTTTATAGATGAGGAAACTGAGGCTTTTTCCAAGAGGTTAAATGATTGCCCATATAGAGATGACATAGGTAGCAAGTAGTTGTGATAGGATTTGAACTCATATCCTTGGACTCCAAACTGAAGGCACTTGCTATGGCTCATGAGTCTAACATTTGGTCTCTGTCTCCAGTCTGTTCCCTCCTGTGTCAACATTTTTAGGTTTCAAATGGACAGTTTTGGTTCTTGTTTTCACTGTTCTCAGCATACCTTTTGTTTCTGTTACCCACCAATCCCTACTTACTTTGTGTCCATCATTCAGACTCTGCCTCTGGCTTACACTGCCCAGTGTCCCACTTCTTTTCTATGATCAGCCATAATGACGATAGTTGAAATTTGCATAGTCCTTTGAGGCTTACAATGTGTTTCTAGATTCATTCACTCATTAGATTCTCATAAAGGCCCAATGAGTTGGGTGCTACTGGAACTGTTCACCTTTTACAGATGAGAAAAATTGAGGCTCAGAGAGGCTAAGTGACTTGTCCACTGTCACAGAGCTAGTAAGTACAAAGAAGGGTTTAAACCCAGGTCTTTCCTGACTCCAAGGCTAGAAATTTTTCCTACTAAACCAATAGATTATTTCAGGCATTTAGGTGCATAGCAGATATAGCATTGGACTTTGGAGACATCAGATCTGACTTCAAATCCTGCTTCAGACATTTACTATCTGTGTGACTCTAGGCATGTGTAATAGTAATGGAATTTAAAGATCCCCCTGTATTGGCTTGGTTTTTGAATTGATTGTGTTAAAACCCAGAGCTTATGAATCCCACTTGTGGGATGGACTTGTTGATGTGAAAAGAGAGGGCTGAACTGGGAGGAGCTGGTGTCGTGAATTTAGAGAGACACAAGCAGAGAGAGGCAGAAGAATTTTTTGGAAGCAGCTTCATGGAGGCAGAAATGGAGAGGATTGCTGAGGGCCAGTTTGAACTGCCCAGGACTTTTTAGAGCTGCCAAGGACTGAGGAGACATGGCTATTATGCTGGTACTTTGTCTATCTGTTTTGATGTTGTTTTGCCAGATTCATCCACTGGTGAAACAGTCCTGTTGTTGCAGAGGTCCTGGAACCTTGCTGTTGGTTCAGAGCTCCTGAGACTGTTCTGCAGACAGAGAACGAATTAATGAAGACACTGGCAATGTATCTTGTAGCCTTGCTAAGCTTTGTCTCCCCAGGAACAAAGATTGCTGAGAACTTGCCTCAGGTCAAGATGAAGAAAAGACCTCTCTTTGGGTATTAAATGCTGTGCTTAAGCTTGTTGTAACTCTGGGAAAGATGGCCTATTCAGTTGTAATCCAAGGGTGGGAAACTTTTGACTTTTTTGTGCTCTGTGATTGAGCAAAGGAATGTACATTACTTATGATTGGAAACTAATCTCCATTTGAGAAGAGGGGTTTTGTGGTTGACTAAATGAATGTACTGCCTAGGGGTGGAGTAGTACTTGATTGAATTATACTTGGTGAATGCTGTATTGTGAATTATGCTATATTTTGATTTTCTCTGTTCTTAATTTATCACTGAATAAAATGGAGAGCAGCTATTCTGGTATTTTGAACCTTGGGAAGTTGCCTTTGCTTAGCATTACAGCATGTCACTTAACCTCAGCTTATCAACTAAGATAATGTGAAGTGCTTTACAAACCTTTAAGTGCTACATACATTATTACCATTATTATAATAAAATTCTGTCATCAGTATACAACTATGAATCCTCAACCCCATCCATGAAGTACAAATCCTGTCCCCTTCATAGGACTGCTAAACATCTCATTGGCATAGCTACCTTGTATATTGTTGCATTTATTCACTTAACATTTACACTGTTATTTGTATATGTACCGATTATCTCCCCCACTAGAATATCAACTTCTTGAAGGTAGGGACCATAGAATTCTTCACACTTGTCTACCCTGTGCTTAGAAAAGTGCCTGGCACAAAGTAGGCACTTAAATGTTTATTGATTGATTGTCTACGTGCTCTGGGGAAAAATAACTTCCCTTCTCTTGGGCTTAGTTTCTTCCTATGTAAAGCAGTGGGATTGGATGCTTAAGGCCCCTTCAGCTTTCACATTCTGGAAAGATAGGGAAGCTAGGTTCATAATGCTCTTCCAGGGACTCCTGTGGCTACAGATTCATGGGGCTAACTACTGCATGGGGTCCCTGAATACATTAATGATGTTATTTTAATCCACTCTCTCTGTGCTTCATGGCTTCTGGTAAAAGCTAAAAACCTCAGCAGGTGATGATTGAGCTAAAAAAATCAAATAATAGAAATGACTTTACACTAAGAAAAGGAAGCTATCTTTCAAAAATCCAATGGAGTACCATTTGTTAATCCTTAGACACAACCCATCATCTGGCTGGACAGCTCAGGCTGTTAGCAAGGAGAGTTAATAAAGCCAAAATTGGGGATTTGATTAGCCTGGTTACCAGGAATCCCCGGCTCCCAGGGAGTGGGCGGCAAGTCCTTTGTCCTTCAAACCAAGGCAGAGTATCTGGGACTATCTCTCCCATTTTCCCTATAGGCCACTCTGGCTGCCTTTTTGTGGCTTCTTACCTCCTTCAAGAATCTCCTAGTATTTATTTCAATCTGATTTCATCTGGATGCAAATGTTCAGGGAAACAAGGGGCTGGAGCATACAATGGTGATTTGTGCTGGCTCAGTATCTATTAGTTATGGCTCTTATAATAATGGAGCTTGGAAAGATCAGTGTAAATTGGTACAGCATCTGCCTCCCTCTTCTTCCTTCCTTTTCCCACCCAATGTTGGCTATGGGCTGTTTGTATTATGGTTTTGTAAACAGGCTTGTAAGCACATTTTCATAGTTATAAATATCTAGGAAAATCATGGAAAATCAGGGTGATTGACTTAACAGAGGTAGCCCAATATTCCTTGGCAACTGGTTCAGCATGAGATTGGTTATGGAAAAAGAAAAGTAGATGATGATTCCAAGGTAGTGAGCTTGGGAAAAAGGAAAGGTGGTGGTACCCCCATCAGAACCAATGAAGTTACAAAGATGAGTGGGCTTAGGGAAAAAGAAAATAAGTAAGAAGATGTTAAAGTTGATATGCCTATGGTGACATCCATGTGGAGCTATCCAGTAGACAGTTGGCAGCATGATTGGATCTCTAGAGAGACAGTGAGGTTTCGATATGAAGATTTAAGACTCATCTTCACAAATATGAAAACTGAACTTATAAGAACTCATTAGAACATCATAAGACTGTGGAGAGAGAACAGAAGCCAAGACAGAGGTTTGGGTGACACCCAAATTTAGATGACTAGACATGGCAGAAGACTGCAAAACAGACTGAAAAAGAGTGGTCAGACAGGCAGAAGAAGCAGGTAAGACTAGTATCATGAAAATACATGGAGGTGAGAATATTGAGAAGAGGGGTGATGATGGTAAATAGTGTCAAACATTACAGAGAGGTCAAGAAATATGAAGACTGAGAAAACGCCATTCTGTAGCTTTAGCAATTAAGAGATCATTGGTAACGTTGGAGAGAACAGTTACCATTGAAAGATGGGATCATAAGTCAGAAAGAACTAGCCTCCACATACTCGATGATCCCTCTAAGCCTCCTTGATCTTTCTCACACATGACTCTATCTCCTGGTCTCCATGGCTTCCTTTAGGTCCTAGCTAGAATACTACCTTATGACAGAAACCTTTTCTAATCACACTTAATGCTAGAGTCTCTCCTCTGAGATTATCCTCAATTTATACTTTCAATATACTGTTGGTGCATAGTTATATGAATGTTTTCTCTCCCATTAGACTACGAGCCTTTGAAAAGAAGTGACTGTTATTTGCCCCTCCCTATACTCCCAGCATATAGCACAATGCTTGGCATATAGTAGCTGCATAATATATACTAGTTAGGAAGTGAGGAAGTCCAGTGATTTTATCCAGTGTCTAATAAAGAGCACTGCACACCAGAGATGCTTAATAAATATATATTCCATTGAAATGAGTCACAAGGGATATTGAAGACAAGACAAATCAACTGGTCTAAACATATCTTCACCACTGACCAAAACAACTCAGAAGTCAGAAAATTTAGATTCTTTAGATCTTCAGTCACCTGGTGGAATCTCCATCTGGACAATAGACCTGAACGTCAAACTCAATATATAACCAACTGAATTCATTCTTCTTTTAATCTGCCTTTTCTCTCCCAATATTTCTATTTTTGTTGATGGCATCATAATATTCCAGTTACCTGGGCTCTTTCTTTTTCTACTCTCTTTATATCCAATAAGTTGCCTAGTCTTATGGATTCTACCTCCAGGAATGTATCTCATACTTGTCCCCTCCTCTTCATTTACCCAGACACCATCCGAGTTCAGACCCTCATATCCACTAATATGAACTACTCTAATAGCCTCCTAATTCTTCTTCCAAACTCATCTATTTTCTTTTCGGTCTACCTTCCAAATAGCTAATCTTCCTAAAGCTTTTGTCTGACAGTATCACGCTCCTAATCAATATCTTTTGAGTTTTCTTGACTACCTATAAGATAAGATAAAAACTACTTAGGTTAACATTTAGGGTCTTCCCACACCCAGTCTACTTTTCTAGCTTCATTCCACACCATTACCCATTATATACCACAGTCTCTAGCCAAAATGGGTTACCAGCTATTCATAATATCATTCCTCACTTTCTTTCCTCTGCACATGTATGCAAATTCCACATATCCTAAGCCTAGATTGTATTCTGCACTTATCTTCCTGTTCCTTCAAGGTTCAGCTCAGTCACCACCTCCTTCACGAAACTGGCAATGATCGCCCCAGATTAAAGTGAATTAGGTTTTTCTGGTTTTTGTCCAGAGCAGTTTGCTTTGCCTCATCACATTCTCATAGTCAGTCACATGACTTAGAGCTGGGAGGGACCTAAGACATTGTCTAGTCATAAAATCATAGATTTGAAAAGACATGACAGGCCATCTAGTCTAAATTTCTCATTTTATAGAAGAGGAAATTGAGGTCCTAAGACATGAAATTGTTTTTCCAAGATCATACATGCAGGAAGTAGAAGATCTGGATTTGAACCCAGGTCCATGCTCTAACTCCCAATTCAGTGTTGCTTCCAAATTGCATCATATTTATTTGTGTATGTGTCAATACTTGACCTCCCTGGAAGAGACTGTAAACTCCTTGAGGTTATGAATGGTATCATTTTTCTACTCAGCATCCCCAGTCCTTTGCACACAGTAGGCAATCAATAAAGATTTATTGAATGAAATTGAGAAATGTCACTCAATGTCCTTGATATAAGGAGTTTGGCAAGAAATTTCTGCTTGAGCTTTATTTTAGGAAAAATTGAGTCTCTGTAGACCAATTTGTTAGTTTTATGTGGTCAGAGAACTCCATGTTTTTCTTTTTGTCTCAGTGGCTAGGAATCTTAGAGTCCAATCTATAACCCAAATGCTATATACTGCCCAATTTAGGGTTCTGAAAAACTGCCTTCAGGTACCTCTTTTGGCACCTTTGGGCTGTCTGTTATGTTTTACTTTCAAATGTCTTACTTTGAACTAAGGGTTAAGCTCTAAGCTTCCCTAGTTCAGGAGTTTTTAGTCCGAGGGCCATAGACCCCTTGGGGGTTTGAAGATAGATGAATATGGATGGAAAAAAACACATCTTTATTTTTTACTAACTTCTAACTGATATTTAGCCCTCCTTCAACTGTGAAAAAGCATTATACTGAAAAAGGAATCTATAGGTTTCACCATATTTCCAAAGGGGTACATGACACAAAAAAGGTTAAGAATCCCTGGTCTAGTCCTTGGGGGCAGTAGATGGCAACACACATCTTCCATAGATAAAAGGACTCAGATCTCATGTACTATGGGTCATTGGTCATGAGTGTCATCTTCCTATAGGAAAGAAAGCTCATTCTTGTTAAAGACAACCACTACCAATGAAAGGTTGTGGAGAGCTGGGTGCTTCTTGAGCCTGGGGGGGGGGGGAGATTTGGCTTTGGAGGAAGTAATTTTTTCTGGATAGGAAGTAATGTGTATGTATGTGGGTGACAGCATAGTGGGGTGAAAAGAACACTGGATACAGAGGAAAAAAGAAGAGAGGGTTGAGTCTTGCTCTGTCATTTATTAGCTGTATAATTGCAGCGAATTGCTTCACCCCTCCAAGTCTCTGCATCCTTATTTGGAAAATCAGTTTAATAGTTGATTACCAATATTTCCTCAGAGGTTGTAAGGAAAGTGGTAAATTTTAGAAACACTTTGGAAATGAGAACTATTTTCCTCCCCCCTCTCTCTTTCTCTTTCTCCCTCCCTCCCTCCCTTCCTCCCTTCCTTCCTTCCTTCCTTCCTTCCTTCCTTCCTTCCTTCCTTCCTTCCTTCCTTCCTTCCTTCCTTCCTTCCTTCCTTCCTTCCTTCCTTCCTTCCCTCCTTCCTTCCTTCCTTCCTTCTTTCCTTCCTTCCTTTGTATCACATAATTTCAGGATAGGAACACTTGCCCAGAAGTTAAAACTTTCTGGTTTACTCTACCTCCCATCTCTTTTAATTTGCAATGCTTGTCCCCCATGCTTCACCTCTGCCTCTTAAAACCCTTTGTTTCCTTTAAAACTCTGCTCAAATGCTGCTTCTTACATAAAACTTTCCCTGAGTTGGGTCCATATCCTAGGGCCTTGCCCTCAATTTACTTTGTATTATGCATTATCAGCACTCCCCCAAAGTAAGCTCCTTGAGGGTAGGGGATGTTTCATTTTGATCATTTTATCCTTAGAGCCTAGCCCAGTGACTGCCTGATAAATAGGAGATGCTTGATAAAATGTCTGAAGATTTGTTGATTTCCTTACAAAGATCCCAACAGTGGCATGAATCCTGGTCTGGTGACAAGGCCTTTCAGACTAAGGTTCTATAAGCATGCCCTGTTAGGGATCATGACCAGGGTGATTGCCCCTTCTGTCCTGGCACCCCTTTGTACTTATTCCATTGAATGAAAGAACTTATGCCAGCCACAAATATTAGCTAATTTGGAAATGGTAAACTACTTGGAATGCCTGTAGGATCTGTGAATCATAGATTTAGATCTGGAAGGGTCATTAGAGGTTGTTTAGTCAACCTTTCATAGCATATGAGTGCTATGAGGGACATCAGAGATCATTTGGATCAATGTCCTTGTTTTTGTTGATTTTTTTTTTACTGATGGGGACGTTGAAGTTCAGAGATGCAAAATTTCTTGTGCAGACTCACACAGCAAGGCAATAGCAGAGCCTGAACTTGAATCCATGTGTTTGGCTTCCACTGAGGATAGTTGCATGGTTTGCTCCTAAAAATAATCCCCAATTTCTTTGTGCTTTATATTTCCCAATATGTTTGACCTCCATTCATTCACATAACTGACTTAGTAATATTGGAAGGACTTGTTTATTACCTCCATTTGACATATGGGAAAACCAAGGCTGATTTTTACCCAATGAGTTAGTACCAGATTCAGGCCTAGACCCTAAAAGACCCCTGATTGCTAGTTCAGTGCTCTCTCCAATACAGCATGCTCTCTTTTTCCATGCATGACAAAGCAGTAGTGAGAAGCAAGGGGGCTTGGGTTTCATTTCTGGATTAGTAATTGGCTCGAATTGTGTGACCTTGCCTTCTCTGTACTTCATGGGAAGATGAGTAAGAATAATATTGCCTGCCAGATACTGCATTGGGAGATGCTGTAAAGATTAGTGTAATCACTCTAAAACATTCTAGGCTTTTCAGATGAAAGGTACCATAAAATCTCATTTTAGAAATCATTGCTATAGTTAGTGGACAAAACATAGGAGTGTGTTTTCTTAGAATCTTCTTACATTGAATAAAGCCTGGCCAGCTATATGACCTCTCATGGTCCTTTAATGTATTCATTTCCACTAAGAGAAACCAAGGGAGTAGTTGAGACTATACAACATCCAGGACTAAAACTAAACAAATTAAACCAAAACTTCACTTTAACTTTTCTGAACTTGGCTTATTGGGGATGACTCTTTTGAAAAATAAAAGATTTTATAATAGAGCAACTTCTATCTATCACATTATAAGGAAACTTGACAGTTTCAAAAAATGAAATTTGTAATTCAGAAGGAATTATCTTTAATAAGGTACCTGGCTTCATCTACATTAACAAGAATTCTTCTCCAAGGAGTTTTGGTACATATATGAAAAAAATCCTTTCCAGTATTATCTCTCTGCTCTAGCTTTGCTTATTTGATTAAGTGCTCATTGTACACAACCTGGTCCTTCCTTGTGTCCTTTCAACAGAGAATAATAGAATATTAAAGTTCTTAAGGTCTTCAGAGATTTCTTACTCCAGCCTCCTCACATGTTATATAGTAAGAAAATGAAACCCAGAGAAGTGATGAAGTGTGTTTAAAGTCACAGAAAATTAGGAACCCATTCAGCGAAAAGGGATTCTGGTCCAAAGAACAACCAAAAGAGATAGCAATACATACAGACAGTAGTCAAAGTTAGGCAATGCATGGATTGGCATACATGGGTGGAATGGGTCAGAAAGGCCATTTCAGGACAGGAAATGAAGCGTAATTGAATACAGACAGGTAAGATTTGTAGCAATAGTACATCAGGCACAGAGACGAAGGTCTCTGGGTCACTTAATAAGAGAAACCTTGAAGCAGAGGTAGGGTGTTCAGCACCATGGAGAGCACCCAGATAGGAACAATGAGAGTTTTGCCTTTTTCCTGAAGTCAATCTGGGAGCACTCAGTAGCATCTTCTTTTTCTCTGAAACTTTCTAGTTATACAGAATTGAAATTTTGACCAGACAGTTCCTATGTAACAGGAGAATCATACTCATTTTCTGAAAACTTTTAGGTACATAAGCTAGATGACAGGTCTACACTTTTTAGTGTAGGCAGTGGGGGACTCTGCCTAAGCATCTCTGATATCTCATGTACGATTCTTAGCCTTTTTTTGTGCCATGGATCTCTGGAAGTATGGTGAAGCCCATGGACCTCTTTGCAGAACAATGTTTTTAAGTGCATAAAATAGGATTGCAAAAGAATGAAAGCATTTTGAAATACATGTATAAAAATATTTATAAAAAGTTCATGGATCATAGGTTAAGAACACTTTGAGAGTGTCATAGTCTTTACTGTATGGCTTATTCTCTTGGGCTCTATCTCTCCAGAGTTAGGGGGTAGGGTTTGGCCTAAGGTTAGAGACCTGGCTCATAGGTAGTTAGTAATAGTGCTGGGATTAGAATCAAGACTCTTGTCTTTTAGTCTAAAATTTCCTTTCCATTTCATCCATGCACTTGGTCAAGATTCCATCTCCTTTTCCTTTATGCTGATCAATTTCTCCTCTTTTCCTTCAAAACAAACCTTAAAATTTACCTTCTCCAGAAAATCTCCCATGATTAATTTGCCTGAAAACACTTTTCTCCTTGTTCTTTCTTTAATTTTCACCTATTGACACTGATGAACATATTACTTTGCATAGTTCTTACATTATTTCATGGGTATGGGCTATCTCTCCCAAATAGATTATATTTTTATAGACTAGATCCATTTTTTTCACTAAGGATCATATAATTTCATACCTTACAGATCAACTAGTTTATCCCTTCATTTTACAGATGAGGAAAACAAAAGTCCAGTGAGAGAAAGTGACTTGCTTAAGGTCACACAAGTAGTAAGTGGCAGAGCCAAGACTCAAATCAAATCTTCTCAATCCAATATTCTGTACTGCACTGGTGCACTGTGATGCCTGCTGCTTCATCATTCTTTCTACATTTCCCACCTGGTCCCTAGTTCAGGGTTGTTAATATGAGGTATTCTATTAACATCAATAAATTAATACATGAAAAGCTCCCTCACCCAGGGCCTGAAGCCATTGTTGTCAATTTCCCTGACTTAATGATGATGAGTTCTCTATTTATTCTCTCTACTGACAGGCAGTTTTGTGTCTGCTTAAACAATCTGTTCCTCACCTTTTTTAGCCATCAATAAATACTCAGAATGTTTTAGGTAGTGCTAAGGAGCTGAACCTCTGACAAAATCCTGAGGGGTCACCAAAAGCTACCTCCAGCTCATTTCCTCCAAAAGGCAATAGGTCACTGATCTTGGCCTTAAAAGCCACTTATGCTCTTCAAGTTTGATGGAAGCCGGAAAATCCAGTCTATTTCTGATAACATTTCCCAGTGATTCCTGTTGAGTTAATGCTGTGCTTCAAGGTTTTCTTAGAGGGGCATCTTAAAACTAAAGTCTATACAATCAGAAAGAATGAAGTTCAAAAAGAGGGAACTGAAGGAGGAAAGCAGGGATTCAAAAGAAATATTGTTTCTGGATATTCAATTCAATTATGAAGAAATTAGAGGGGCAGTGAGTCCCAGTAGGAGAGTGTTGCCAAGTGAATAAAGGGCTAGATTCTGAGTTGGGAAGACCTGGATTTGAATTCTGTCTTGGATACTCTAAAACTGTGTCACTATAGCCAAGGCACTTAATATGTTTGGGTCTTAGTTCCTTTTTCTTTTAAAATTTTATTATTTAGTTATTTTTTACATTCTTTAAATTTTTTGGGGTTCCAAATTCTTTTCCTTCCTCACCTCCCCCACAGACTGAGAAGGCATGCAATATATCAATTATATATATGAGACCAGGCAAAACATATTTACATATTGGCCAGTTTGCAAAAAAGCAAGAAAAATAAAGTGGAAAATTATATTTCAATTTACACTTAGAGTTAATAAGCTTTCTTTCTGGAGATGGATAGCATTTTTTCATCATGAGTCTTTTAGAATTTTCTTGAATCATTGTATTGATCACAGTAGCTAAGTCTTTCAGAGTTAATCATACTTATAATATTGCTGTTACTGTATACAGTGATCTCCTTGTTCTACTCACTTTGCTCTACATCAATTCTTATATATGTCTTCTCAGGTTTTTCTGAAATTATCCTGCTTGTCATTTCTTTCAGCACAATAGTATTTTATTTTATTTTTTTATTTTTAATTTTTTTAAAAGCAATTGGGGTTAAATAACTTGCCCAAGGTTACACGGCCCATTTTTTTGTGTGTGTGTGTGTGTGTGTTTGTGTGGATGTTAAGTATCTGAGGCTGGAACCAATCCCAGGTCTTCCCGACTCTGGGGCTGGTGCTCTTACTCACTGCACCACCTAGCTGCCCCTAGCACAATAGTATTTTATGACATCATATACCACAGCTTGCTCAGTCATTCCTCAATTGATGGACATCCCCTTAATTTCTAATTCTTTTGCCACCTCAGAAAGAACTACTATAAGCATTTTTTGTACATATAGGTCCTTTTCTTTTTCTATGTCTTTGGGATACAGACCTAGTAGTGAGTTAAAGGGTAAACAGTTTTCTAGTCCTTTGGGCACAGTTTCAAATTGTTCTCTTAGAATAGTTGGACCAGTTCACAACTCCACCAATAGGGCATTAGTGTCCCTGCTTTTTCACATCCCCTCCAGAATTCATCATTTTCTTTTTTCTGTCATGTTAGCCAGTCTGATAGGTATGAGGTGTTTCCTCAAAGTTGTCTTAATTTTTATTTCTCTAAGCAGTAGTGATGTAGGGCATTTTTATATGACTATAGATAGCTTTGATATCAACTGGGGAATGGCTCTTCTTTTTACAAATTTGACTCAGTTCCTTACACATTGGTAAATGAAGTCTTTATTAGAGAAACTTGCTGTACAAATTCTTTCCCAGTTTCCTGATTTCTTTTTAATTTCCTGTTTGTACAAATCCTTTTTAATTTCTTGTCATCAAAATTATCTACTATGCTTTTTGTAATCTTTATCTCTTGTGTGGTCATAAACTCTTCCCTTAGCCATAAATCTGATAGGTAGAATTTCCCATGCTCTCCTGATTTGCTTATGGTATATCACCTTTAAGGCCCAAATCTTGCACTCATTTTGATCTAATCTTGGCATATGGTGTGAGATGTTAGTCTATACCTGCTTTCTAGTTTTTCCAGCAATTTGGGTCTGAGTTTCTTATCCATAAAACAGAAATAATAATACCAACTCTAGGGTTTTTATGAGTGATGGCAAATGTGATAATGTATATGATTTACTTTGTAAAGTATAGAAAAGTCAGCTATTATTGTTAGTTCAATAAAGGAATATAGGTGTACATTTTTTTTTAACCTCACAGGGTTGTTGTGAAGATCAAATGAGGTAATAGTTGTAAAAGCACTTAGCACAGTTCACGGCTCATAGTAGCTGCTATATAAATGTTTATTCTTTTTTCCTTTTCTTGTTTTATGCAAGCAAGGAAAGGTAGCATGGTGTTTTGGTTTGTTTTTGCTTTTTGGAGGCAATTGGGGTTAAGTGACTTACCCAAGGTCACATGGCTAGTTTTTTTGTGTTAAGTGTCTGAGGCTGTATTTGAACTCAGGTCCTCCTGACTCCAGGGCCTGTGCTCTATTCACTGCTCCACCTAGCTGCCCCTCGCATGGTGTTTTGGAAAGAACACTAGATGTAGAGGTCTGATTTGGATCCCATTGTTACTATATTCTATTTGACATTAGCTAGGGAAATTCTCCCCTCCTCTCATCTTTAAAAGAAAGCTATCAAACTAGTTAGCATCTAAGATATCCTGGGAAAATACATCATGGTAGAGTAGAAAAATGATTACTTTTAGGATCAGGAAACTTGAGTTCTAGACTCAATTCTATCATTAACTAGCAGTGTGACCCTGGACAAGTCATTACCCCCTCCATGGGCTTCAGCTTCCCACACTTCAAAATGAGGGGACTAGGGTAGATGAGGCCTGCTGTACAAATTCTTTTCCACTTTCCTGATTTCCTTTTAATTTTGTCTGCATTGATTTTCTTTGTACAAACCCTTTTAATTTCATGTAATCAGAATTATCTATTATACCTCCTGTGAGCTAAAGTACCTCTTAGTTCTGACCTTCTGTAGCAAAATGAGTCTATGATATAATCAGAGGTACCTATGAAAAGTTAGTTAAAATTGCAGAAAGAGGGGAGTAAGTACTAAGCACTAATTTCAGAGAAATAAAAAAGTGATTATGGACTGCAATAGTCAGGGAAAGCTTTATGGAGGAGGCAGGACTTGAGCTGGGTCCTGAAATATTGACAGGAGAGAGGAGGGAGAGAGAGAGAGAGAGAGAGAGAGAGAGAGAGAAGCAGGAAGGCATTCCAAGTAGGAGAAGTGGCAAAGGTGGAAATATAGGAATGTCTGTCACATGGCCATGGTCTGTTTTGATTAAATTAATTTCATTTCAATTCAATCCAATCTAGTTAATCAATAAGCATTTATTAAGCACTTGTTATATGCCAGGGGCTGTGCCAAGTGCTGATGACATTAAGAAAAAGGAAAAAAAGAAAACCAATCCTTGTACTCAAGGAGTTTACATTCAAATGGGGGGGGGGCAACAAATAGAAACTAGAAGATACAAGATGAATAGGAGAGGCAGTCTTAGAGGGGATGGCACTAGAAGCTTGTTGAGGCCCGAAAAAAACACCCCCAAACAACCCTTGGGCTAAGATGTTCTACCACTTAGAATCAATTCTCTTCCATGACTGGCTTAGAGGTTGCATGATGGGAAATAATGGGGAGTGGAGGTGGAACTGGAGATGTGGGGGTATGACTTGACTGGGGATGTTCTGTAATACCAGGCTAAGAAGTTTCAATTTGCTTCCATGTGCACTGGGGAGTCAGTGAAAGGTTTCAGTGATGTGATGAAAGGCATGCTTTTCTCATCTTTGTGTCTCTCACAAACCCTAGCATAATGCCTTGCTTGCTGTATGTTAGTTTCTCAACAAATATTTATTGGATGAATGTTTTAGAAAAATATTTATTGAGAAAAAAATATTTGAGACTGACTAGGAAAAATATGGGTGAAAAATGTATCTAGTGGCAAAAATGTCTGGGGGCTTGAAGACATTCCTATTGTGCAGGCTGGGTGGTGATAAAGGTGCACTGTTAAATGGTCAATTGAATCTTGCATGTAGTCTGTTTATGGGAAACCATGTACCCCATTAATCCCAATGGGATTCTGTCACAGCAGCTAGCTTGGCATTCTGGGACCTCCCCTGTGCTCCATTGGAACATGTTTATATACTCTAGATGTTGGCTCCTCTCGAAGGCTCTGATGGCTTGTGTAATCAATTCTCTTTCTTGCTGTCTTTTTATTAATGTGGCAAACCTCAACTTCGAATAAAGTAACATGATACATAGATATTGAGAAGACTGGATCAGGGTGCTAGGCTGATAAATTCTCATTGGAAATGGCTTAGGAAGTTGTATTTGGAAGCCTGAGAGGAGTTGTCTAAAAGCAGATGGTATCTGCCTGATGTTGCAGCTGGGAATGTATTCTTTGTGTCTGAACCATGCTTTGATTTCTTCTGACTCAAAGAAAGGTGGTCAGCCTTTTCCAGGGACAAAGACCTGGGCATCTGGGCTGGGAAATGCCAGCCTCCTCTCTGGCAGAGTCATGGGCCAATGCATTGGAATTTGCTTTCATCTTCAGCCCCAAGCCAGCAGGCAAGTGGCTGCCAGCTACAGAATGCTAAGCATGTAAGGTGCTTGTGCCCTGGAATTCTTAGTGAACAGCCTGGGTAGGAGAGCCAAGTGGGAAAGCAGAATCTGACATCTGTGTGGCTTGGGATGATAATCCCATTTGGGGATCCTTGTTGCAAATTGCTCCAAAAGAGGAGATGGAGAGTCTCTCCAAAGTCAGCAATGCAGTCAATGAAGATGACTGAGCACAGAGCAGGGGCAGCAACCAACTGTCCAATAGGAATTAAGTTCCTTAAGAAAAAGAGACGAATTCATTTTTGTTTATGTTTCTATATGCCACTGCCTAACTGTGCCTGGCATAATATCAAATGCTTATTGATTGATTAGACTGTCCTCTACCTCAGCACAACTGGCTAATTTTGCTTTACTTTCTCTAATCTTGGAATCCCCAGAGCCTAGCACAGTGCCTGGAACATAGCAGGTGTTTAATAAATGCAGAATGATTGCTTGACATTCCCCACATCCAAGCCCAACTGTCTGCTTGACCTTTTCCATATTCTCATTCATTCAACTTATGCTGCAAATATATGTTGAAGGTCAACTATCTGAGATGACAGGCCATCAATCTATGCCAAAGGAAGTAGGATTTAAGTAGCAGATCAGTAGACTGTAAGGTTCTTGAAAGCAAGAACTCTTTCCTATTTCTATTTGTATCATCCACAGCCCCTCGCTTTGTGCCTTACCCAGAGCACATGCTTAGTGAAGTTTTAATGACTGAATGTCAGGACTGAGAAGGCTGGGTGGTAAGCAGACAGATAGAAGGGAAAGATTGAGCTTCCACACAGATGTCAATCCTGGCCTGTAAAGAACCTTAGGACGTTCTTTTGTTTCTAGTTAACTGTTGTATAGCCAGATCTGGTTCCTGGCTGTGATTGTGATGGAGCATGGAGTGCTGGTTGTTATGTGGATAAAGTAGGAGTTGAGTGAGAAAGAGGCACAGGTGCAGCAAGGTACACATGGAAATAGAGATGGAGAGAGGGGATGGAGGAGGGAAGGAGTGATAGAAGGGGAAGGATGAGGAGAAAGAAAAGAATAAGGAGGAAGAGGAGAGCAAGGATGAGGAGGAAGAGAAGAGGAGGAGAAGAAAAAGAAGAAGAGGAAAAGGAGAAGAAGAAAAAGAGGAAGAGGAGGAAGAGAAGAAAAAGAGGAGAAGGAGGAAGAGAAGAAGAGATGAGAGGCTAAGAGGGGATTAAGCAAGTATTGAATATGAACAAAGCAGAGAAGATGGAATACTAAGGAGTGGGTGTGAGAGAGGAAGACAGTATAAGTATAGACCCTCTTTGTGTGAGTGGAGTTGTGGGTGTAAGAAGAGAATAGACTGGAAGACGAGGGAGGGACAGGTGTCCTCGCTTGTGTAGCTAGGCAGAGAGACTGTTTGACCCGGTCCAAAGACCAATTTCCACAGAACAGGAGTAGTATTTGGGGAATTCTAATGGCAAAATCTTGGCATATGTATAATATCTGACTGGTACAGTTCTGAGACTCCAGTTAGCTTCTATGCAGAAAAAGAAAGTGCCCAGGGAATGAAGAGGCAAACAAGTGGACTTAGAGTAAATATGAAAACGTGTGTGTGTGTGTGTGTGTGTGTGTGTGTAGGTTCATGTTGAATGAACGAATGACTGAAGTTAATAAAGTGAGGCTGCAGGGTCTTCTCAAAGTAAAATTAATTTTAAGGTACTTTTTTTTGCTTTTTTGAAGGGGGGGAGGAAAATTGGGGTTAAATGACTTGCCCAAGGTCACATGGCTAGTAAATGTATCAAGTGTCTTGTAATGACACGCAAATTCGTGAAGCGTTGCTGAGAGCGGGAATGGTGAGCGCACTGCATCGGGACCTGGGCAGAAGCCAGGAGCGGCTGCCGCCTGCGGGAGGAGAAGGAGCCCAGGAGTTCAGAATTCAGCCACAGGAAAAGATAAGAACTGAGCAGCAAAGCAGGGGCACTGAGTGTGTTTCCTGGCTGCATCCCACAGTTTGGGACCCAGGGGGAGTAGGGACTTGTGACTATGGTGGGTGGGATGAAGTGCCTTGGATCCCCAGGGACCCCACCTTGTTGATTTTGTTGCCCAGCCCCCTCTCTGTGCTTGGAAGCTGGGGCTGGAGCTGTGTGAGGGGAAGGATACCCCTCCCCCCCAACTTTATTTGAACTCTTGTTTTGAATTGAGGTAATAATGCTATCTATGTACTTTGTGTTTGTTTAAGGGCCAGTAGCCACTTTGGTAACTTTAGTTCTGTACTTTGAAAATGTGACCTAAGAAATGTTCAGAGCTAATTCAAAAGTAAATTGTCTATGCTATGGGCATGAAAGATCTTGGGGCCGAATGTAATAAGAATGTAAATTTTAAAGATCTTCCCTGCCCCTAGGCTAATGTGCACCTGAAGCCTGGGGTGGGGGAGGCTTGTTTTTCAGTAGATACTTCTTGATTGGCCAGTGAGTCAATAAGGTTGTTACATTCTCTGAGCCAGGAGAAGGCTATATAAGCCCTGATGTGTAGCTTTGTTTTGGGACTCACTTTGAGAAGTATTCTGTGATTTGATCTGAATTCTGGGAAGCCGTTGTTGAGAGTCCCCCGGCTTTGAAAAACCCAGAATGTGGAAACCCAGATGTTGACTGGGTATGGATGTAATGGTTGGACAGTTTGGAAATCTGTCTACTTGATGTTTCTGTCTTGATAATTATGCCTGTATACTTTGAGGTTCAGGGTGCTGACCTTTTCTCCTGAACAAGGTAAACGATATATGTCTGACTGATTAAAGTAAGCTTGTTAACTAACCCATTTTGAGTTGCTTTCCTTTAACAAAGCAGATCCAAGAACCTGTGGTAGCTGCAAACCCTGAGGACGCTTGGGGTGCTTGCCGCTACATGTCTGAGGCTGGATTTGAATTGAGGTCCTCCTGACTCCAGGGCTGGTGCTCTATTCACTGCACCACCTAGCTGCCCCATTAAGGTACTTTTTAAAAAAGACTTACATTTAGAAACTCAGTCTATGATCCATGGTCCAGAAAAAAGCAGACTTGGGGGAGGGAGAGAGTGGTGCTAGGAAATCAAAGAGAAAATGAGGAGTCTCCTTATTCCAAAAAGGTCAGGCATCACTGTGCGTCTGCTTATCAACTCAAAATGAATCTAATTTGGTATCTGTTTAATTCTTTCAGGATGGAGATGTTTGTTCCCTGGTGGGTGCAGAGAGGGAACTGGTTCTTCCTCTACTTGGCTATGTGTGTTCCCAAGACATATGTTCTATTCTGGGAGAGAATCCCCAGACACTGACATGTATTTATAAGTAAGGTGATCTGTAGGTCAAATGGTTAAATATGTCAATCATTCCTTTTCTTCTCCCTCCTCTCCCTTTCTAGGATTGGTCACACGTGTCCTTTGGCACTGAGTCACATATGACTGATCGGAAGCATCCTGGGGCTGAAGGTGTCCAAGTGCCGAGTGAATGCATGCAGCCATCCAGAATTGAGCAGAGAAGGTCTGGGCATGCCCCAATACACAGAACTATAAGGTCTGAAGGGCTCTTCACATATATCATCTCTTTTGATCTTCACAACAACTTGATGCATCTACACACTGAAGCTCAGAATGTCAAAGGTCAGGGGTGGGATTCAAACCCAAGTTTCTCCTGACTCAAAGTCTAGTAGTCTTCTACCATACTGGGGGCTCCCAAACCTGGAGATACGAGAATCTTGTGTCAGAGAGTATGGGGATTATTTGGTAAAGCAACAACATAAACAACAATATCACTTCTAATGTAATCAGCTAATGCCTTGATTACTTCTCATGGGCATATGGATGGCAGAAGTGTTAAACATAAGCCCCCAGCCAATAATTGCCAGCAACACTCCCCAGTGTAGCCCAAACCAGATCAAAATAGAATTGGAAAATATTTAACAAATAAATAAAAATGAAATAGAACAAAGATAATGGTAATATGTGGCATCTATAGGGATCCTTATGTTTGATTTATGAATTGGACCCTAGACTATATTTCCTTTCATGTTGACTATCCCCAGTGCAGTGCCTGGCATGTGGTAAGTGCATCATAAATAAATGTTTGTTGACTTATTGGCTGATTGAATAAGAGGTAAGAGAAGGTTTACTGGAAATCGAGAGGCAAAGTTACCAACAGAGGTTGGGAACACCTTTAAAATATAAATGTCTCTGGAAGGGGACTTCACTTTGGGCTCTTTCAGTCATCCACATCTTATATAAATGAAAGATCTGACTGCAAGTTTTGATGGTAGGGAGGGAGAGTTGTGAGGGTATTGGCTGATGGAGAGGTGAGGACGCCAATGTCTACGTGGAGATGAGGGGCTTACAGAATTAATTAACATTTATTAAGCACCTACTATATGCCAGACACTATGGTAAGCACTGGGAATACAAAAAGAGGCAACAAAAGACATTCCCTTCCCTCAAGGAGCTTATAATCTAATGAACTTCACCTGCTCCATTATTGGGCCTTTGGGTTGGTCCTGCCCCTTAAGCTGCATGTGGAGTATCTCCATTGACCCCAATCACTATCTCTAGAGCTGGGAGTCTTCGTTGCTGACGCTTATTCACAGGCTTCTTTGTCACTGTTTACCTTCACAGCATTCCGACTCCCCATTCCTCTGTGCATTCCAGTCTGGATAGGGAGGGCCCCCCCTGGCAGCTGTTAGGGCACAGGATGGCAACAAAACAGCTCGCCAGATGCTGCCTGTGTCCTTGAGAGAACATCCCCTTCTCCCAGCCAGTTGAGATCTGAGCAGCTCTGAGAATCTTCCTTCTCACTATATTCAAGGAACAAAGCACATACAAAAGGTGCCTCTGTATCTTCTTTGGAAATTTAGAATTGATCTGCTTTACTAATTCCTTGTGGGTCATACTTCATTTCCTTGGGCTCAAGGTTAGAAAAGAAAGAGACTGATGTTCTGTCCCTTTCCAGGAAATATCAGAAATCTAGTTCTCATCTCAGGAAGAAATGTCAATCTTTGTCCCTTGTAGAGTACTTAGAAGTGTGCCTGATGCACAGTAGGTACAAAGTAAATGCTTGTTCTCTTCCCTTGCCCTTCTGTAAAAAAGACAGCTCAAAGTTCACCTTCTCTAGAAAGTTTTCCTTGATGTATTTCATTCACCCCACTTTACTGGACTGTTATAATAATCTCCTAAATGGTCTCTTCATCTCCAGGCTTTCTCTTCTCCAAACTATCCCTCCCCTATCCAGCTGTCAATATGATTTACGAGTAAGAATATATCAGTTCTTCCCTTGCTCAAAAACCTTCAGTGACTCCCTTTTGCCCCTAAGAAAAAAGAAAATAAAAAGATACAAATTGCTAAGCCTGTCATTTAAACTGCTTTACAATCTGTTTCCAACTTGCCTTTCCAGGCTTATTTCATGAGATTTCCCTCCAAGTACTCCATGCTCTAGTTGGACAATGTACTTTCTATCCTTTCCCATGGCTGTGTGTTTGAGCAAAATTTCCTCATACATGGAATATGTTACCTCCAAATCTCTACCTAGCCATGGGTAGAGCCATGGAATGGAAGGGGTTTGTAGGGGTCATCTAACACAACTCTCTCATTTTACAGCTGAAGAAAATGACACTTGAAGAAGTTAAATGACCTCACCAAGGTCACAGAGTAGGTAGCAGAGTTGAGATTGAAGTTAAGGTGCAAGTCTGGTTGCAAAGTCTGTCACCCTTTCCTGCCCTCATCAAAATGTTTCTTGATTCTAGGCCCAGTTCAAGTGGCAACTTCTCCATGGAATCTTCTGTGAACCTCTCCACCAATTAAAGGTAATATGTCCAGTGGTGGGGAAGCTGCAGCCTCAAGGCAACATGTGGTCCTCTAGGTCTGCAAGTGTGGCTCTGTGACTGAATCTACACTTCATAGAACAAATCTCCTTAATAAAAGAATTTGTTCTGTAAAACTCGGACTCCACAGAAAGGTCGCAACCAAGGATCTAGAAGGCCACATGTGGCCTTGAGGCTGCAGGTTCCCCACCCGCAAATTATATTTATCTCAAAGACAATGGGAAAAAAGAGAAAGGATTTATTTGTACAAACATATTTAGAATAGCTCTTTTTGTAGTGTGGTTAAGAATTGGAAATCGAAGGGATGGCCATCAATTGGGGAATGGCTAAATAAGCTGTGGTGTGTGATTGTGGTGGAATGACAAGATGAAAATGACAAGCAAGATGGTTTCAGAAAAACCTGGAAAGATTTACACAAATTGATACAAAAAGAAGTGAGAAGAACCAGGAGAATATTGTACACAGTAACAGCAATATTATTTGATGAAGAACTGTGAATGACTTAGCTATTCTCAGCAATAAAATGATCCAAGACAATCCCAAAGGACTAATGATGAAACATACTATTCTCCTCCAGAGAAAGAACTGTTATTGTTTGAATACAGACTGAAGCAGGCTATTTTTCCCTTTCTTTTTTCCATTCTTTTTCTTTTATTTGAGTCTTCTTGTACAAAATAACTAATATGGAAATGTTTTACATGACTGCACATTTATAACTAATAACTGATTGCTTACCATCTTAGGAAAGGGGAGAAGAGGGAAAGGAAAAGGATAAAATTTGGGTCTCAAAACTTTAAAAAAATGTTAAAAATTGTTTTAACATGGAATTAGAGAAAAATAAAATATTACGTATTTTTTAAAAATGTGAAAAAAAGCAATCTGTATCCTCAAATTTTCTTATAGCTCTTTGCTTATATCTCTCCCTTGCCTCTATCATACTCTACTTTGTACCAAGCATTAGTGTACATACCAGATACCAGCTAATAGAATGTAATCTCCTTGAGGGCAAGAACTCTGTCATTTTAAATCTTCCATCCATCATTGACAACAGAGTGCTTACAATTTAGAAGGTTCTTCATAACTACTGGATTTATGGTACTGAGTAGAATTTGCACCACATACCTGTGCAATATTTTGACTCTGATCCTATCTTGCTTTCTGATTGTTATAAGGTCATCCTTATAAGGTGTATGCATTCAGATTCCCTGTCTGCTCGGCAGAATGTTCCCCAAAGGCAGAGTTCAGCTCTTTTATCTCTGTTAACATTCTTTCCCCATGGCTGATCTAGTACTCTACATTCAATAAGGATGCCAGGAAAAAAAATGAATGTCAATGTCTATCACCTCCTTTCTACCCTCTGTTAGGTCTCACTGGATACCACAGACAAAGCTAGTAGCAAAGGGGAAAATTTCAAGCTATGTGTTTTTCTTGACATCACAGAAATAAAATCTCACAGCTGGAAGGGAAGCCATGCAGTAAATCCATACTTGAATAACAATCCCATCTATATCCCTGATACCTGGTTATCTAGCTTCAGTTTGAAGACTCTCAGTGATAGAGTGCCTGACTAGCAAGAGGCAAGACCCAGGATGCAGAGGAACAGTGGACATGCTGCAGAATAGAGACTCATGGATTAGCTGAACTGTATGCCTTCCCAAACTCTCAACCAGTGTTGTTAGGTATAATGGAGGATGGGGCAGACAGAAAAGAGTGATTGTTTCTTGTCTCTTGAGCTTTACTGGCAATAGTCCATATGCTAAGTGCATCTTTGGATGAAACAGGTCCAGGGCACTGCCGATGAGAAGGCTCCCAGAGTCCTCTAAGAACCAGACACTCTCAGACTTTGAAGGCCCCTCAAAGACCATCTCGTCCAGGGATGGGGAACCCGTGGCCTTGAGGCCACATGTGGCTTTGAGGACACATGTGGCCCAAACTTCATCCCATAAAAGGATTTGTTTTGTGAAGTTTGGATTCAGTTAAAGGGCTGCACTTGAGGACCCAGAGGGCCACATGTGGTCTTGAGGTTGTAGGTTCCCCACCCCTGATCTAGTCCAGTCCTTCTGAATAATGATCCTCCATACACAATCTCCAACAAGAGGTCATCCAGTTTTTTCTTGTCAACCTCCATTTATAAAGACCCTAGCCATCTCCTGAAGCAGTCCATTTTGGATAATTCTGGAAAGTTTTTTTTTCTCATATGTAGCCTAAATCTACCTCTCCGTAACTTCCACCCACACATATGTATATGTGCCATATACCAACTATTAGAATGTAATCTACTTGAGGGCAAGAACTGTGACATTTTAAATTTCTATATCCCCCACACAATGTCTGAAGCTTAGCAGGTGCTTAGTAACCGTTGAAAAAATGGAGTCCAAGTAGAATTGGGCACCAGGTAGCTCAATGGGTAGTGTGCTGGACCTGGAGTCAGGAAGATTCCTTTTGACTACTTCAAAACCGATCTCAGATATTTACCAGATATGTGATCCTGGCCAAGTCACTTTACCCTGTTTACCTCAGTTTCCTCATTTGTCAAATGAACTGGAGAAAGAAATGGCAAACCGCTCTAGTATCTTTGCCAAGGAAACCCCAAATGGGGTCATGAAAAGTTGCACATGACTGAAAAGACTAAACAACAAAAATAATTTACATCACATACTTGTGCAATATTTTGTCCCAATTCTGTCCTCTGGAGTTATAGAAAGTATGTCTTAGTTTCTCTTTTAGATAACAAGCCTTCAAATATTCGTAGATAGCTTTCACCTGCCACCCATCCCCCCACCTTGATCTTGGTTTCTTCTCTCATGGCCAGCATCCTTTGTTCTTTCCATTGATCTCACATGGCAGGGTTGAGTCCTGTTACAATTGAACTGAAATGAACTCAACAAACATTTATTAAATATTGACTATGTGCTATGTACTCTACTGGGGGTGAGAGATAAAAGGAAGTATGAAGTGTATCATAGGAGTCATCATAGTAGGAGTGCTGGATTTGGACTCGAGGACCTGGGCTCTGCCACATCAAGTCAAGAAATATTTAATAAGTACCTACTGCATACCAGGCATCCTAAATGCTTGGGATACAAAGAAAGGGGAAGAAACCTAGTCCTTGTGGTCAAGAATATTACAGTGTAATGGGGGCAAACAACTATGTACAAACTACACACACACACACACACACACACACACACACTCAGGATAAACTGGAGATAATAAAGAAAAGAAAAGTAGTAGCATTAAGGGAGATTGGGAAAGGCTTCTTGAAAGGTGGGGGTTTTAGCTAAGATTGAATGAGCAACAGAAGCATGGCTTTCCTGTCATATGATAGCTGTGGGGCCTTAGGCAAATCACATGGGGTTTTTTTGGCCTAATTTTCCTCACCTGAAAAAAAGGAAGGAGTTGCTCTCTGAGAGTCTCTCTAACTCCCACATAAAACTATGGTTTTATGCAGTCTCCTTCCTCAGGGAAACTAATTTCGAGTAGCAAGGGAGTAAGAAATAACATGACTATTCATTGTTCATTTTATTTCTGTGTGGTTTGACAGGGGTACACTGGGACCAGCTTGTACTGGCTCATGAGAGCCCAATTATTTAATTTTTCAGTGAGTACTTATACTTGGCAAAATGCTACAAATCAGGGTTTGATGTTTTGTTTATTTATTTCTTTTTTTTTTTTATTAAAGGGCCCATCCCTTGACTCACTTCTTAAAGAGGCTTCTTCACTGAAGGGGCATTAACCTCACTCAAACTGAGAACCTGAAAAGACCTTACCCTAAAAGGGCCAGGGTCTCCCACTGCATCCTGGGCCATCTCCAGTCATCCTGATGAATATCTGGTCAGTGGACCCAGATGGATCTGGAGGAGAAAATGAGGCTGGTGACCTTGCACAGCCCTCCATCACTCAAATCAAAGTCAACTGCAAGTCATGTCATCATTTCCCTGATGTCACGGTCCTCATCCTCTTCGAGAAAGAAGGACAATAACCACCTGTTGATTTCTGGGCTTCAGAAAGTGGTGGAGAAAATATTAATGTGGATGAAACTTCAAAGTGTGCCCTGGGTTTTCTGAGAACTAGCAATTAAACGTTTACCAGCACACCTCTGTTTGTATGAGACCTTCATAGACGGTGAATCCAGTCACTGCCCTGTGAGGTGACAGCTATAGAGAGGCTACTGAAGGCTCCTTTAAGAGCTGGGGTGGTGGTTTGGATGCTTGATTCTAAAGAAATGAGATGATTTTTGCACATGGGGATAATGAGAGGATGTTTGCAAAGAGCTCGGTAAACCCTACACAAATTCCAGCTGCTATCATCAGCACAAAGTTACTGTTTTTGTACTTAATACAGTTATTATTAGCTAATAATATTAATTTCTTTAAGGTTAGCACTTTCACTTTCATCCTGGTAGAGAATTCCCCATGGAGAAACTCTATCCACTGACACAGATTTCCTCTGTAACTTATGGTCTTAGAACAAGGGTCCTTGATAGTTTTTTAGTTCCTATTTCCTTAAGTTTTCAGCAAAACTTCCCATACCAGAGGGAGGAGATCTAAAGCTTTTGCTACTATTTGGAGGAGCATCATCCTTGTGTCCTCTTTTCTTTGAGCTTCGGATAGGGTGGGAAGCCCCTGGAGGTCAGCCCAGAATTCTGTTCCCAATGAAGAGTGGTAAGATTCCCATGGCTAGAGTGGTTACAATCCATGTTCAAATTCTATTTAATCCAACAAGTCCTGACACACACTGGCTATATAGCTCTGTATTTTAATGTCTTCAGAGGAGTTGCTGATCTTAAGGAAGGAGAGGAGTTCCTTACACTGATGAAATCACAGATCTCCATGATTATAGAATTATATGTATATACATACATATGTACATGAATGTATATGTGTTTGTACACATGTGTCTGAGTGTGTAAGGCAGTGTGGTAGAGTGGCTAAAGATTAGACCTTGAAACTAGGGAGACCTCTTCCAATTCCTCCCTTTGACATATAATGACTGTGTGACTCTGAGCAAGTCACTTCACCTCTCAGAAATCTGGGCAAGACTCAAATACTGTAAATTGCCCAGAGGGTGCCAAAGTATACTTGTGGAAAGGGGTGGTGTTGGTTTTTTTATACCACAGTACCATTGAAATCACAGGTCCACTTCCTTACCCTATCTAATGTGATTTTGGACTTCTTTGCTCCTCAATCATGCCCCCAGTAAACTCATCACTGGAAAATGTTATCATCTTGCAAGATCCAGTCACAGCTCATCGTTACCTTCTGCCCCTCTAATTGGAGAACGGAGCTGTAAACTCCTCCTTGGAAGGATATGGAAGCAGAGTAACATTTCCTCAGATATCTCGTTTCTCACCTAGCTCACTCCTGTTGGACTTCTTTGACATCTGGCAGTGATCCTTTTGGATCTCTTTAGTTTCCCCATCATGCTCCTGCACTCCCCCAGCCCCAGTTTTTCAGCTTTCTTTTGTGTATTGTCTCACCTCATTAGATTGTAGGTTTTTTGAGGGCAGGGACTGTCTTTCTTGTTCATGTTTGCATCCTCAGCATCTAGTCCAGTGCCTGGCTTTTAATAGGCAATTAATAAATGTTTATTGACTATTGATTATTGACTAATGTGTGTGTATATATATATATATGATATATACATACACACACATATAGAGAGAGTAAAACTTAAGCAACTTTAATCTAATTATCTATTTAAAGATACTTTAGAGCAAACTTTAAGAAACAGAACGAAAGGAACAAACAAAAAACCCTCTCAGTGTGCTTAGGTGTTATTTTCCTTCCATTATCCCTGCCCTTCACTTAAGAGACAGAACCTTGACTCCTTTTATGAACCTGCATAACCGTGTCAGAATTTTCCCTCACCCATGTAGAATCAGAGAATATCTGAGGGGGAAGGGAGCTCAGACAACGCCTAAGGTCCAGAAAATGACTTATCTAGGATCATGCAGTTAGCACCAGGAATTCTATCAGGGGTAGGATCTAGGTTTCCTGATTCCTGGTCAGGTCCTCTTTCTATCACGCTGAATTCCTTCCCAATGATCCAGACCTGCTCAATGTCAAAGCCTGTTGACTATTTCTACTGACCAAATAGCCTGCCCTTTCCTATTCTCTTGATGTCTTAGCTATTAGACAAAACAAATAATCAGGGATAGGAAAGAAAATGCAGCTTTCCTGTGTTTATAGTTTCTGCTTTCTAATCTAAGACCTTTCTTTTCCCCAAGAGCAAGCTTCTCCAATCAGAAAGAGGCATTGTTCCATTCTTCTCTCTAAGACAGTATTCTCCAATAGGAAGAAGGCATTTATCTACATTACTCTCTAGGAGAGTACAACATATTGCCTTCTTTTGCTCGGGCCAAGACCTATCTGATTAACTTACATTCCCATACTGTAGCTAGAGCTGCTTATCGGCTTTGATCAGCCGATTTCCCTTAGCAACATCTTAGCAACTGACTTCTTTACAAAGGGTTCCAGAAAGCTCAGAACGAGCACATTCCTAACAACAGAAGGAAACATTTTCAAAAGAAAATAAATAGCTAGTGAATTAAAGAGGAAATCAAAAAGATTTCATCACACTCTACTTTCAGGAGTTGGCAGGGTGGACCTGGCCTAGTGGGGGAAACCTGGATCCACTCAGAGCACATGCCAGGGGATTGAATCTCCATTTTTTTCCCACTGAAGGGGAAAGGGATTTCTCCTAACTCAGGACTTCTTCTTCTCTGTTCATCTTGGAGTCTAACCGAGGAAACAACAATGACAACAATAAACCTGACACTGAATTATGTTAGGTTAGCTCTGTAAAGGAGGTTAAAGATCATTTAATCCAATATCAGCATTTTACAAATGATGAAGCTACCCACGCCACATGATTTGTCCAAAGACACACAGCCTGTCAGTGACAGGGTTGAGATTGCCACCCAGGTTCCCTGACTCCAAGGGAGTCTGGCTCTCTTTCCTCTATATCAGAAAACACTGGTAGGCCCACAACCATTGTCCAGATGCACAAGCGAACCAAGGACTTACCCTCTGCTCCTGTGTGGCCACAAAAGTCTGGAATCCTGGTGCCACGCCAAAGCCCAGCTCCTGGACAAAGGGTGGCTCCGACTGACTGTGAATCTGAACTTTCACTCCAGCTTCAAAAGTCGTTTCCTCTGAAAGAAGAAACAGGAAAAGGGAGAGTTGTTTGATTAGCAGCAATTGACTTCATGAAATCAGGAGGGTCAAAAAGTTTAAAGGGACCCCTCCCCCATGCTCACTCATCTAATCTATTTTTTGTGCCTCAGTTTCCAAATCCATACTATGGAAATAACTTTACAGCCTATGAGTCACTCATTAATTTCCATAGACCCAGTGGATACAAGTCTGAATTGCCTTCAGGAAATTAACTGCAAAGCTCCTTTAATGATCATAAACATCTAGAAATCAAAATCTTTTTTTTGAGATGCTGGCATTCTACAGGTGTTGTATATATATATATGTATATATATTCCATATATATATATATATATATATACATGGAATGCATCGATCTCTGAAAAATTGAAAACTAATATATAGAGGATAATGAGAGGTAGGTGTAGGGAGGCTACAAACTACAATTAATATGAAAATTAATATGAGGAAAAGGAGAAAAAGGTGTCATCAAGGAAATGAATGATGGGAAGAGAATGAATGATAAAAAGGTAAGATGCTCTGGTCAAGTGTCAAGGAGGGGATATAGCAAGTGGACATCCTAGTCTGGGAGTCAATAAACAAATGAATGGCCACTTTGTGTTAGAATCCGTGCTAAGCACAGGGGACGCTGAGAAAGACAAAGGAAAGCTCCTGCTCCCCAGGAGCCTACAGTCTGGGGGAGTCAACATGTAACCAACAAAAACAAACAGACCATATACAGGAAAAATGGGGAAAGGCAGAAGAATGAAGGGAGATCAGGAGAGGCTTCCTATCAATGGTGAGGTCTTAAATGGGCTGGAAGGGGCAGAGATGAGTAAGGAGAGCCCTGTGGGTATAGGACCACAGAGGAAGCATTCAGGAAATAGTCAACAGGCTTTGCCATTGGGCAGGCCTGGATCATTGGGAAGGAATTCATTGTGACAGAAAGAGGACCTGACTGGGAATTAGGAAACCTAGATGTTGTGTATGTTGTTTAAGCCAATGTCACTGGATCTCAGGGTCTATTGGTGTTTATGTGGTGGGTGTTGCAATGTCTAAGAGGGCTGGAAAGACACAGGGGGATGATTTAGGAAGGGTTTTGAACTACAAACAGAGGATTTCATATTGACTCATCTTTTATAACTGACTCACCATGGTTCACATGGCTAATTATTTTCAAAGCAAGAATAATAACAGCTATATTAATTATAGCAATGTACTAATTCTGGATCTCACCTTGGAGTGCTGCTTTAGAGGTTACAGAAAGACTGTCTTTTGCTCTATCTCATGGGATCTTCATAATGACCTTGGGAGGTAGGGAAAATGTCATACCCATTTTAAATATGGGAAAGCTGAGGCCAAGAGAAACTAAGTGACTTAGAAAATGCTTAATGGTCTGCCTTGCCACCCACTCACCCATCCCCTAAAGGAGCATGATGGAAGGATAATAGTATCTAAGGGGAAATAGCAGGGTGTGAGATGGGTAGGTGTAGGTGGCCTATTAATGGCAGAGCTTTTGTTTAGTATCCCCCTCCCCCTTCAGGGGCAATGGCCTTTAGGAGGAAGTATTGGGAGGCTATCATCTGGCTCATTGTGCAAGCTAGGGCTTTCAGCTAATATCTATAGAAATTTGAGGTAGTCAAAGAGCTCTGAAGATAGTTATCTCTCATTAAAGTAATTGCAGCAAAAGTAAGTCTGAATAAAGAAACCTGAATCAAGGAATATTTGAAAAGAAATGCATAAAGGGGTGAAAAGAAAGGGACAGAGGAGGATCAGTGGGATGGGAGGGAAGATGGGGGGAAGACAAGAGGGGAAGGAGGATGGGAGGAATTAGGAATTGAGAAAGGCCCTGGAGTGACAGAAATTGTTGGGGCTGCTACATAACCAGGACCAAGAAAGTCAAGGTTAAGCTTGAGTGCAAGAGAACACTGGAAGTCAGTCATTGAAGCAGACTGGAGGTAGGGAATCTTTGGAAAGAGGCAGGGACTCCTTGGAAGGAGGCAGGGAATTCTTGGAAGCCAGCATTCAAGGCAGAGAGACTGGAGAATTAGCAGCCAGGTGAGCAGTTCAGAGCTAGAGAGCCCAGAGCTAAGGGATGCATTCAAGGACCAAGAAGATAATTAGGACCAGGGCATTATACACACACACATACACACACACACACACATGCACACACACAGAGTATATTTAAATAATATACATACATGTGTATATGTATATACATACATACATATATATATATATATATATACATATATAATGTACAGTGGAAGATGGGGAAAATGCTCAGGACCTTGGACAGAAAACTTGGGTGGTAGACAAGAAATGAATGTCAAGGAAATCATGATACTCAGACATTCCTTTGTCCCAAGGAAATGCTTCTGGCTGGGCCAGGAATTCAACTAAATTCAATATGCACTTATTAAACACTTACTAGCGTGGAGAAATGTTCTAGGTACTGGGGGAGCTATACAACTTAGATAATGTTCCATGAAGCTCAAAATTTATGATACTTGAACAGAAAATAATTACAATAAAAAGGGGCAGCATTGCACACAGTGGAAAGAACACTAGTTCTGGCTTTGAAAGATCAGAGTTCAAATCCCCCATCTTCCACTTGCTACCTGTAAGTGAGCGATTTTCTTTACTTCTCTGAGTTTCAGTTTCCTAATCTGTAAAATGAGGGGGTTGGAACAGACCTTCTCTAAGGCAGTGATGTCAAATTCAAATAGAAATGAATCCTTGAAGACTGTATATTGACTTAGAAAGCTACAAGTTATCATCCTCTATGCTGTATTACATTTCTGTTTGTTTCATTAAACATTTCCCAACTGCATTTTCATCTTGTTTGGACCACACTGGGGAGTGTTGCAGTTCTCATTTCTCAGTTTGACACCTGTGCTCTAAGGACATGTTCATCTAGAGATCTATGAGCCAAAATATGGATTGGAAAAGAGAGAGTGTGGAGGCAGAAAGCAGTTAGGACACTGTTTCAATAATCCGATTGGGTGTTGATGAGGGCTTGTCTTAGGGATGATGGTGAAAATGGAAAAAGACACAAGTAGCAGAAAGGAGTGATATTTTAGAATTTAATATGGCTTAGCAACCAAGGGAAAGCTCCCCATGAAAACAGAGGCCAATCTTTTAAATACCAACTTTGTACCAGTGTTGTGATATGGGGGCATGCCATGGAATATAACAGTCTCTGAAGAATTAATATTATCATCACACAGAGAGCAATGGAAAGGCACATGACAGATGGTGTGGGTAAATAGGTTACAACGTATCAATGAGGAACTCTGAAGGACAAGAGGAAAAGATATCAAAGACATATAATAACAATACATGTCATTTAGTAAGCACTTTATGTAATACAAAACTTTTCCCAAATATTCCCTGATTTGACCTTAACAATAACCCTCTGAGGTAGGGGCTATTATTACCGCCCCCCCCCATTTTATGAGAAGACTGAGGCTCAGAGAAGTGCACAGCTAGTAAGTCTCTGAGACAAGACTCAAATGTAGGTCTTCCTGACTTTTAAGTTTGACATTGTCTATCATGCTACTTAGTTGCTTCATAATTATATGATAAGAAGAAAAGGTCAGTTGGCTCTAGGGAGAGGGTTAGGGGTGGCAGGGGGACAGTCAGATTTCTCCACTGGCATGCTTGTGATACCAGGAGACATTAAAGAAGGGTGGTGAACATGGGGATGACATGGGCAAAAGCCAGCCAGGATGGAGTAATTTCATAATAATCCAGGGACCCAGAGTGAAAGGGAGTAAGAATGAAAGCAGTAATTTTATAGAGGTGTGAAATTTAAGGAATCAGATTAAAATATAATTGGGAAATATTTAACAAAAATTTAAGAAATTAACATCTGCCAGGGGTATTGCATTGCATTACTTTGTATCATATTGTACAAAGATAATGCTAATATGTGGTTTTCTAAGTCAATATGTGGGCATTCGGAATACTTCCATATAGCTTAGTGGCTCTCATTTCTATTTGAATTTGATGCCATTGATGTAGATGATTTGGGATAGGATGGGCAATGAAAGATTATTTTTTTCCATTAAGATTAAGGAGAGTTGAGCATGTTTATAGGCAGGATCCTAGGGTGAGGGAGAGATAACTGATAGAGGATAGATGGAGGAAGATTACTGGAATGAGATCCCAGGAGAGGTGGGAGGGAAGGTTTAGGGAGAGGGATTTGCTTTCATGAGCAGTAAGGATAATCCTTCCTCTGAGATTGGACAAAATGATGCAACGAAGACTAGAAGTTGTGAGAACTGGAGATGGCAAGTTAAGGAAGCTCCCACACCATCTTTTCAATGAGGTTGGAAACGAAATGTGTATGTGTGTGTGCAAAAATGTGTTCATCCCTAGGGCAGGGGATTGCAGCTGGGAGTTTAAGGAGAGGGGAAATTTTACTAATTGTCTCCTGTACCTCCAGACTCCACAGAGTGGCTAACTTGACATTGTTTTTTGAAGGGGGGAAGGCAGGGCAATTGGGGTCAAGTGACTTGCCCAAGGTCACACAGCTAGTAAGTCTATCAAGTTTCTGAGGCTGGATTTGAACTCAGGTCTTCCTGACTCCAGGGCCGATGTCTATTCACTGAGCCACCTAGCTACCCCTAACCTGACATTCTTAAAACACAGATGTGACAATGTTACCACCCCTCCTCTCAGATGAAATCTTCAATGGTTCCCTATCACCTCTAGGATAAAACACCAACCCCTCAGCCTGACATTTCACAATCTGGCTCCCAACTACTTTTCCTATCTTATTTCATGGTACACATTCCTCTTGATACACTTTTTGTTCCAATAAGATTGAACTGTTCACAATATTTTACCTTTCATCTCCATGTCTTTGCACAGGCTGTCTCCCCATGTTTGGAATGCTCTCCCTCCTTAGGACCTTGTATCTATTTTGTATTTACTTGTGTTCAGGCTCCCCTTGTCCCAGTAGACAAAAGTAAAATGTGAAGTAGGAAACTAGCTGGCACACTGGATAGAGCACTGGACCTGGCATCAGGAAGACTTCAGTTCAAATCCACTCTCAGACCCTTACTGTGTGATCACTTTACCCTGTTTGCCTCAGTTTCCTCATCTATAAAATGAGCTGGAGGAGGAAATGACAAACCACTCCAGTATCTTTGCCAAGAAAATGCCAAATGGAGTCATGAAGGGTTGTCATGACTGAAATAAAATGTAAGGTCCTTGAGATCAAGGATTATTTGCTTTTTCTCTTTCCATCCCCAGAACCTCATACATTGTTTTACTCATGGTAGTTTCTCATTATGCATTAATGACATTTAAATTTTCTTCAGTGGAACCAAACTGGTTTACTTTCCATTCCTCGGATAGGACATCTCTCATCTCCCATCACCATGCCTTTGTACCAGCTGTGTCCCCCAGGTGTCAAATGAACTCCTCTCCTACCCCTAGACTCCTTCAAACCCTTAGCTCAGGTGACATCTACATGAGGCCGTTTCTGATTCCCTAATCTCCTAGTGCCTCCTCCCACCTGCAAATCACCTTTCTACTTCGCCTGCCTGCATTTGGTTAAGAGCGGCAGCATGATACAGTGGGGAGAGCACTAACCGTCCAACGCTCACTTTGGGCAGAACTGGCCACGTGACCCTGGGCAAGTCAGCAACAAGCACAGCAAGCATTTACATAGCACTCTGAGGTTTGCAGAACACCGTCTTTATGTTCTCTCATCTGATACTCACTACAACCTGGGAGGTAGGTGCTATTATTATCCCCATCTTACAGATGAGGAAACTGAGACAGAGGTTAAGTGACTTGTCTTGCATCATACTACTAATAATTCTCTGAGGCTGGAGATCTCCCTGACTCCAGGTCCAGGGCTTTAGCCACTGTGCTACCCAGCTGCCTGATGCCTGAACCAGCTCTCTAGACAAGAAGGCTCGAAGCTGCAGAGAAGGGACTGCTTGGCATCATAAGAGGGAGTTTCCTCACCTAGGAGTTCTATGAATCAATGAAATCACAAGTAGAGGCACTAATTTTTAATATATACTTATGTGTATGCCCCAGTTGGGTGCTCTTTTAGGGAATAGAGTATTTTATTTTTGTCTTTGTATCTCCAGTGCCTAGATCAGTGCTTGACACATAGCAAGTACTTAATAAGTCCTCCCTCCCTCCCTTCCTTCTCTGTCTCTTTCCCTTTCTCCCTCCCTCCTCTTCTTTCTTCCCTCTCTCCCTCCCTTTCTTCTTTCCTTCTTCCCTCTCTTCTTTCTTCCCTCTTTCCCTCCCCTGTCTCCCTCCCTTCCTTTCCTCCTTCCTCTTCCCTCTTCCTTCCTTCCTC